>NC_133333.1:84192276-84543109 GCF_042186555.1 Aquarana catesbeiana
CGCCTGGCGCTGTCCGTGGTGCTGAAACACAGTCCAGCCAAATGGGCTTCCAACGCCCGCGTCAAACATCTCTCCCAACCAGAGCTTCCAACTAACACTGACTACAGAGCATTTCTCACTCTTGTTCATGGCCGTCCCACGCAAGAAAGAAGAATATTTATTGGATCTTATGCTGCACAGCACAGCCTGATCTATCCTCTTTTCACTCCTATGGCTCTCCTCGTTACTACATAAGCTCATGTCTACTTATGCCTGTCTCTCTTAAGGCCAAACCCTAGACGGCTTTTTTTCTTTTTATTTCTACCGGGAATAAAAAGGAGGAGAATAAATAGCTAACTTGAAAAGGTCTATCTTTAATTTAATACGTATCTTAAAAGTCGTAATGAGAACTTTTTCTTAAAAGCTCAGAATTAATACCTGAACGACTCCAGATTCATAGGATCACCATGGAGTTCAAGAAAGAGGAATTCAAGAAATTGGCTGGGAGCACCCTGGGACAACTGCACAGGTAGGTGATGTTAGCTAAATATAACAGAATATATATATATTTTTTTTTAATTAATTGTTTTACTTATTTTAATTTTTTATAAACTGGTTCACAGACAGAAGCAACGCCAAAATCTCATACAATAGATACGAAAATCTGGTTAGGGTTTTGTACATTTGTGGATATTTCTAGACACTGTGATGAGAATAAATAGTTTTAGGGTATTGCCTTTTTTGTTTGTTTTTTTCTTTGTAAATTGATGTTTATTGATCCAACACTACCTAACAGTTCTTTTTTAATCAAGGAATGTTATTTTTGAATTACCTTTTGGACATTTTTTGTTCTAGTGCATTTACATTCTTTTATCTTAAAACACACAGCTAAAATCGTGATCCGTTGTGTTCCTGGTTTTATTGAGTTAAATAAAGCAGATTTCTATCTGCTCTATTGTTCTAGGTATGTTAACTCTGTTTAATAAACCATTTTAGCTGGATCTGTTGAACTGGTAGGCGGTGTATTGTTTATGTTATAGAAATCTCTAGTTATGTCTGTAGGTCAGAATGTAATGAAAATCTAATTGTACCATTCATCAATGGTGTTTAATGCCCCTGTGTGCGGCAATGTAACCCCAAGGGAATGGGGGGGGGGGGGGGGGAATGCACAGGAAACCAGTGCTTGTAGAAGCATCTCCCCTAATTCCGCCATCCATCCATTTATTCATTTCCTCCTATAATCCGAGCAAAATCCAAGCGGCTTTTCCATTCACAGTCCATTGCATTTTTTATTCCTTTCTCTTCTTGATTAATTTATGTCCAGTCTTGTGAGTGGGCAGAGAGGACAGTAATGTGCTTATGGGTTTAGTAGGGTGAAATGCTGGGAGGAGTGATTACGTTGATGGCCTGCAAAGTATATTATCCTGTAATCCCGCACTGAGGTTAGGGATAATTTGATGGAGGGGCTTTTATATCTGTAATTCGAGACCTCACATGCAGGAGGACACAGAGACTGCACAGAAATTATGTATGGCAAAATAGGGGGGTGGGGGGTGAATATTAGTTTGAAATAAACCTGTTTGTTGCACTTAACATCTATCTGTCTATCTATCTATCTATCTATCTATCTATCTATCTATCTATCTATCTATCTATCTATCTATCTATCCAAATATCTATCTATCTATTTCTATTATCCAACTCTCTATTCTTCTATTGTCTAGCTTTCTTCAATATCTCTGTATTATTATATTATTTAACTCTTTGTCAGTCATCTTTCCCCCCTGTATCTGTCTATACCACCATACTATACTACTACTCTTTATTATTTTGTAAGTTCCTCCCAGTTCTTTGCACACATAGAGAAGCAAAGGATTGCCTTGCTGTGGACTGAGCCCAGTCACAGTACGAATCGGTTCTGCAGAAATCCTCTGTCATCTCAATGTCACCTTGTGCATAACCTTCTCTCATTGATTGCTGAATCAGGATGATGACTGATCACAAGGTGTAGTAGACGGTCCAGCTCTAACCACGCCCCCGCCTTTCCCAACAATAGAGCTGGGTCCTACCTGACTCTCTGTATAGTGTTGTATTACTTTCTGATGTAAAACGAACACCCTCCATGGCTCTGCTTTATATTAACGGGCGAAATTTAAATTATATATTATATATATCTTATTATGTTAATAATGCATCATCTGTGCTTTCCCCAGATAAAGGGAATGTGTACAGTTTATGGGAATTACTGACATGTCAAATAGTGTGGTTGGTCATGGTTTTTTCTTGTTACCATAATATATATATATATATATATATATATATATATATATATATATATATATATATATATATATATATTTTTTTTTTTTTTTTTTTACGAAAAAGAGAGGGATCGCAGCATAGAGAGACAAAATGTATTATTCCTTAGGTTAGGAACCTGGGATGCAATTCATTTTGACCCTTTATGCGGCAAATCCTCTATTTCTCTATGTTTTTATAATTTTCCGAATGTTAAGTGCATATAGGAGAAAAACGTACCTCTTTTTGGTCCACTCAGTTAGACTCTATAATCTAATCTATCTATATTTATTTCTTTCTCTCTTTATAGATAGATAGATAGATAGATAGATAGATAGATAGATAGATAGATAGATAGATAGATAGATAGATAGATCTATATAGATATATATATAGATATCTATATATATCTATATATATCTATATAGATATATATCTATCTATCTATATATCTATATATCTATATATATATCTATATATATATAGATATATCTATATATATATAGATATATAGATATATCTATATATATATAGATATCAGATTGTAAGCTCCTTGAGGGTAGGGACTGATGTGAATGTACAATGTATATGTAAAGCGCTGCGTAAATTGACGGCGCTATGTAAGTACCTGAAATAAATAAATAAATAAATATATATATAGATATCTATATATATAGATATCTATCTATATATATATATATATATATATATATATATATATATATATATATATATATATATATATATATATATATATATATATATATATATATATAGATAGATATAGATATAGATATATCTATCTATATCTATATATAAATATATATAGATATAGATATATATCTATATCTATATATATATATATCCATCTAGATGGCGTGCGCACACTTTGATTTACTATAGACTGTTCACTTATGATCGTTCACTGAGATTAATTAATAAGGCGGAGTTGCATTTATTGTGAATGGTCAATCATTTCCAGCAAAAATAAAAATAAGAAAAAAAAACGAAATGTATTGCCCACGAGAAAATTGAATGCCAGCAGAATATACGTGGATATGGAAACTGATAGCGACACACATTTACAACCTTACTAAGTAACTATGTAACATTGACTATAGAGTAGTAATTAGCCCCTTCTAATTCTGCCAAATGTAACATTTTAAAAAGTAGATAAATAATAAATACTAGGTATTAAACGATTTCTTGTTGGGAAGGAAATGAACAAACAATAACTAATAATAAATATTTATTTGAAGCTAAACATGGCATTAGGTCGGTAAACACTGTATTCTTTATTTTTCAGAATATAAATAGGTAGCTTTAAGAGGGGATGGCAGATGAGGCTCCTGCCCAGGGTCCACCTACAAAGGGGAAAAAATATTATATTGAGGATAATAGTTTTGGCCATGTACTTTACCATAATTACATAGAAAACGTGTATCAAAATTGACACTACTTTATATAACTTAACATGTCAAATGAGGAGTTTGTGATAAAAAATATAGCTACAACGGGGTGTGGCCTGAAATCGGTTTGGTGTTTTAGCATGCTCTTCTCAGAGCACGCAACCCCTTCTTCTTCCATCTCACAGCCCTCATTTATATTTCATGTAATTACTAATCTTTGCGTCTCTCCAGAACCCGCGGCCACTGACGGCTGAAGGGAAGTTAAAGGGACAGAAAAAAAGGTCCCGAAAATTCCAGTGTAAAGAATACGGTTTCCAGAATAAACGCTGCATGTTGCATACAGTTATCTGTGTGACTCTGAAGCTGGATGGGGAAAAAAACTCTCCAATAGTGAGCAACGATACTTTACATAGCTTCGGATATGGACAGTTTGAAAAAATAAATACAACGGTGTTTAAATATAATAAGCAAACACATTTTTAATAAACACTACAATTACCTTAATATCTGAAATAAAATGACACGGAAATGAATAGGTTGCACTTTCTGCATTTAAAAATATTAAAATGAACAAAAAATCCTCCCTTTGAAGGTACAAATTATAAATTAACTTGATAAACAAAATAAATTAATTTATTATACATTATCACTATTCATTTTTTAAAAAGATAATAATAACAATAACATTGCGAGTTATTATTATTAATAACAATAATAATAATAGTAGTAATAATAATAACTATAATAATATTTCGGGGAAAAAATGCTGTAATCGATACATTGCACATTGTTTTTCTTTCCTACCACTTGGCACAGTGCGTATCTGCTTCCAAAGTCATAATAATAATAACAGGTAATATTATTATTTGGTCTGAGAAAAATGCATACCATTCACACATTGCATTTTGTTAGTTTCTAATGCTGAGCGTAAAAGTATACAGCACATATCTGTTTCCAAAGTCTTGTAAAAAATGAAGAATTAATAACTAGAAATAAGATAACATTTAATAATAATAATAATAATAATAATAATAATAATAATAATAATAATAATAATAATAATAATAAACAGGAACACACAATTCATTTAGTCTATATTGCTGTACCCACAGCAGCCAATCAGGTTTTATTTTTCACTAATCTGGCTTTTTAAAAAATCCTGATTGGTTGCTGTGGGTTCTCCGATTTTTGCAGGTCCATCTTGCTCTTTGCCCTGCTTTGTGACATCATCCCACCATAATGCCATGTATTTTCTATAGCCTGTATATATGATTTATATATTTTACAGCACTGCGTGAAATCAGTACATAATACCGCTGTGTTATCTGCTAGTGATAATGAAACAAGTGTAGAAAAAGGACATCAATTACCCAGAACACCTCCTAATAGGATTATGTCATTTTCAGTGACATCCTTGTCTCAGCTGTGCACTGAGCTGTGGTCACCGACAGTGAACACACTGCAAGCCTTGCTCCATACACACCCGTGTCTTAATAAAAGAAGCATTGTATCATTTAATGTTTTGGTGGCATTAGTCAATCCCCTGTGCACATCGCTTCAGGCTGTAGTTTTCAATGAAGAAAACCGTAAGCTTCATCTATCCTTCTGATCATCAGTGATGGAAATATTTCAAAGTGATTTGATCCATCCTGACTGGCTGGTACTCTGGGGAGAACAGTTACATTTTAACAACCCATTTATTATAGGGCCACCTGACACCCTGTACCAATTACATGACCAGGTTTAGGGAACTCAGATGTTGGTTGGGGGCAAATATTTAAAGCTGAACACTATGGCAGATATAACCGGGCACAATTTAATGCAGCTCTGCATTCCTTAATACATAATTAGTTATTTTTTAAATGCAAAATTAAGTACCTGGATTTGACTCAGAATCAACTTCTTACAGTCTATATACAGCAGGGCTGGAGTGTGAGAGGAAGAAGCAGCACAAGGAGCAAATCTGTTCATGTGCTGAATTGGGGCAAGCTTATAGGAGGAGAAAGCAGATAAGAATGTTTCAGTTTGTTCTGGTTCTCCTTTCATTTTCCATTCACATGCTGGGATGAGTCCAGGACAACATGGGCTCAGAAAAAGTAGGTTGAATGATCCTGGTCATCGGACTGGGGACATAATGCTGCAGAAAAAAAGTAATGTGGGGAATATCTCTTTATTTAAGTTGAATGTTGCAGCAAAAGTTGATTTTATCATTTTATCTTTTAAAGGTCTGTTTATTTTCATCTGGAGTTATGTTTTAGGCTCTATGCACACTGGGCTTAAAAAAGAAAAAAAAATCTGTTCTCTTGGCAGTAAAAATCCTAATGTAGAGTATTTTTTGTACAAAGTTTAGATGAGCTTAGGAGAGTTTTGTGTTTTTTCTGTCAGAAAGCTCCAATCAGAAACGCCAACCAGAAGGTTTTTTTCCTGCCTCGTTAAGCTCAAAATATGCCTGCAATCATCCTAATGTGCATGGATACATAGGATAACATTGAGCTGCTTCTACAGGCAGAACACAATACTCCTGTAGAAGCAAGTGTGCATGGAGCCTTAAAGTGGAAGTAAATGCAAAACCTAATTAAATATATACCTACTCTCTGCCACATTCTAAGCCTCTGTAATGCCTGGGAAGTGACATCACCCATAGACTTATTTTGGGGCTTCTGTTGTCGCTGCCTCTCCTACACACTGAATCTGTCGCTGATAGCTCAGCCTGGGACCGGATTGGAGTGGCTGCAGAATAGGTAAGTATAGTGATTTTTTTCTTTCCAGGGCTAGATAGATTAGGCTTAGCATGTGGCTGAGAGTAGGTTAGAGTTAGTTAGATTTTGCCTTTACTTCCACTTTATTTTTCATTTTTTTTTCCCAAGACATTCCAAGACATTCCACTTATAAATATTGTTTATATACTGTATATTCTGGAAGGAAAGCAATAAGGATGAGAGAGTAAGGGCTTGTTTACATTTGTGGTTAGTGCAGTAAAAACAGGTGGTCGAGCCACATTTTTATGGCCCCTCAACCACCCTCTTAAAGGCAAAGAGACAGTGGAGTACACATGCCATGGCAAAAATGTAACCCCTTCAAGTGAGCAGGGCTGTGCTGCTATCATCCTGTAACCATGAGTAACATGGTTGCAACGCAGTGGTGTGTCATTTACAGGGATAAAATGCCCGTCAAATGCCTCTGCAAAGCAATTCACTGTGGATCCATCACCTTTTAAAGGGGTGGCAAGAACTGCCACATGTGTAGACTTAGTCTTAGAGAAAATAAGGAGAAATATGGGGAAAAATAAAAAAAGCACATGAAATACAAAAAAAGGAATGTATACGCCAAAAGGAATGTATATGCCGAATCCCATTATTACAGGTACAGTATTAACCCCAATACCAGAATACACAATTTTTTGCTATAGTGGTCCTTTAAATTTTGAACTGCACATAAAACGCATGATGAGATTTCTCCTTTAATAGTCAATAATACCATTCTCAATTCTCATGCCTGCATGTTTTTTCATGCTGCTTACAGTATATACCATTGATTATATTTGTATAAATCTCATACAGTTTCACATGCTTTTGATCTGCTTCAAGAATGCACTTGTGTTAACTAGTTTTAAACCAGAACTTCAGGTTTCCTTATACTTTAAATAAATTGTTTGGGCTTGTCTGAAACAAGCTTTCCATGGAGGAACAGTCTGGGGATGATGCGGGGAGATAACGTCATGATCTCCAACTTTGCCAATCAGAAAACCCCTCGTATTCATTGAAAAAAATACAAGGCTGATCCTAAATGGTGGAGGGGGGGGGGGGGGGGGTGCCATGCAAGTGACTTTCAATCTTTTTCCAGTAGTAGATGGGGGAAGTCACGTATACCCATGCAGGAAGACAGCAGCACTTGCTGTATGGAGACCAAACTACTATGGTTTGTTACAGCATCCCCAGCTCCAGACTCTTCTGCCATGAAAATGATTAATTTTAGCCAGGATGGCCCAAATAAACTATTTAAAGTGAAAGGAAACTTGAAACTTGGACTTTTGGTTTAAGGGCTTATTCACATTTGTCCATTTTTCTCCAATAAAACACAAGAATCCCATTCTTTCCCCAGTGGCTGGTTCACATCAATGCACAGTAGTTTTGTGTGTTTTAGGCTGGATTCAAAACTTTCCATGCATTTTTTTCATGTATTTTTACATTAATTATCAACAATCATTTTCATAGACTGCCATTGTCATTATTAGTCCCTATAATGTGCTTCAATGCTTTAAAATTAGATTGTGCATGTCAACACATGGCACAGATGTGAACTAGCACAACTTGAAATAATGGCTAACCTGTATCCATGCACTGATGTCCATTATAACACGTGTGTTGGAACACATACCATGGATGTGACAGGGCTCTAAAAGCTATAGAGAGCACTGAGGGAGTCATTTAAAGTATAGAATATCAATTAAAGACAAAGAGAAAATTAGAGAGTATTAGGGAATTATGGCACTGTGGAAGAGAGAGCGCAAAAGGAATCTGGATTACTATATTTTCTTTGTTAATTATTTTTCCATTTGTCTTTTGCTTGCTCTATTGTATCTCTTTTGTTCTGTTTTTCTATGTATAACTGATTTATTTTGCAGATGGGTATTATAAATAATACATGAATACATAGAGAAGCGGCTTTGTAGTACACATCTTTGTTAGGTGCAGGATTGCCTCAAAGGGCAACCCTGTCCTTCAGACTTGAAAGTGATTCTGCATATTATATCTAGCTTGCTGCATACATATTCTTTACTCTGCCAACATTATCGAGACATCATAAGGGATGCCTCTTCACAGCCTAGGGCACAGAATGGCCCAAGCATGCTGGTAATTAGAATTCAAATCATGTTTTTCTGGACTTCCCTCATTGGTTACACCTAGGTTTCTGACATGGATTGTGTAGATGTACATTAAAGGTGACATAAGATTGTGCCTGGAAGATCCAAATTCTATATAAGCACCCTTTGGTCTCCTATGCTCCTATTGACACAGCATGAATGTTTGTTTGCTAAGCAGACACCCCTGGCACTGGCCTTATCTTGGGGGACCAATATATTTTAACTAGGATCTTCCAAATCATAAGTTCTTACTGCTGCTACTTATATTACTACTAATAATAATTGT
This sequence comes from Aquarana catesbeiana, assembly GCF_042186555.1. Classification (NCBI taxonomy): domain Eukaryota; kingdom Metazoa; phylum Chordata; class Amphibia; order Anura; family Ranidae; genus Aquarana; species Aquarana catesbeiana. The sequence continues at coordinate 84,201,113 of NC_133333.1, forward strand.
AGGACTCTCTTATTAGGAAAAAAATCAACTCAAAACTGTTGAGAGCAAAGGAAACCTGTCCTGAGATAAACAAATGGATTAATGTTTCTGTATAAAAAGTATTACAGGGAATGAGTAATTCAGCCAGGCAACTAGAACATTTGGAAACATTGGCAGCCTACACGTGATCAATCTTATTTTGGGATCCAGGTCCAAGATTAGTAAGAAAACCTTTTGAATCTTAAGCTATGTGCTATGTTTCTTAGGCTCCCTAAATTACCACACTATGCCTATCTAGGTGGAGTTTGCACTTCTCATACACAATAAAGGACATCAATTCCACTGACATTATTTTCCTTCTTCATTCTGTACAGGAGATGCAATATTTATTATTTCAAGACTGTCACCGTGCAAAGGCAGTAAAAACATAAGGATACATAAGACCTATGGCTGATACTATTATTGCATCCCATTGAGAAGAATCCTTTCACGTCTGTGATTTTAACTAGGACAGGAAGTGAGGGTAAATACCCACAAAAGGGAACTGATGGCATTTACTGAAGTTTTACACTTTCCCTACTCTGATACTACCTATTAAAATGTAGAAACACACTATAGGATTTTCAGAATTAATGTACCCATCTTCATTTTCTACACATGTATAGATGTTCAGTATATTCATAGATCAATGCCATATATTGTATTTTAGAGATGATTACCATGACTGGAACTTAAAGGAACACAACCGATGGTGCCAAAGTAGCACCCCTGTGCTGTTAATTTTTTTTACTGATGCCTATCTGGCTCCGAATGTGTAAATACGTTTTTATGACATGACTGTATCTCTCTTTACTAAAGAAAAAGCTGCCTTTTTGTGTCTTTCCTCTAAAAGGACAGTCCTACTGTGCCTAGTGATTCCTAGTCAGCTCTGCTGACCACAGAATATTGCAGCTCAAGTAATAATTTTTGTTTACTTAGTGATCAGAGTTTACCTATTAAAGTGTCTTTTAAAGAATATGTTACCCCAACGATTTGTTTTCCTGATATGTACCTGTTAATAGTTAAAGAAAATCGCCATACAAGTTCACTGCAGTTAGATAAAGAAGTAGAAAGCCAAACTGGGGTGATTGTTTCCCGTGACACAATAGGAATGGCATGCATGGGTTTCATCCACAAAGGAAGCCTCCCTTAAAGCCCATGCACAAAAAAGCCCACCTAGAATTTGCCAGGGCCCATGCTGAAAAAGAAGAAGACTACTGGGACTTTGTACTCTGGAGTGAGGAGACCAAGATAAATGTTTTTGGAACTCATGGCTTCAAAACTGAATGGGGTCGCAAAGGTGAGGAGTACAAAGAAAAATACAAGGTGCCTACAGTGAAACATGGTGGTGGCAGTGTCCTTCTGTGTGGCTGCATGAGTGCTGCTAGTGTTGGGGGTTGCATTTCATTGATGGTATCATGAATTCACAGATGTACTGCTCTATATTGAAAGAGAAGATGCTACCATCACTCTGTGCCCTTGGTTGTCGTGTACTTTTCCAACATGACAATGATCCAAAACACACATCTAAGACCACTGTCTTGTTTCTGAAGAAGAACAGGGTGAAAGTGATTCAGTGGCCAAGTATGTCTCCTGTTCTGAACCCAATCGAACACCTATGGGGAATTCTGAGGAGACAAGTTGAGCATCACTCTCCATCCGTCATCCAGGCTCTAAAAGTGGTAATTCTTGAAGAATGGAAAAAGATAGATGTTGCAATATGTTGCCATCTTGTTTATTCTATACCTAGAAGACTTGTTGCTGTCCTCACAAATTATGGAGATCATACAAAATACTAGATGTAGTAGTTTTTGTTGTGGAGTGTATTCATGTTTGCATCAATTAATTTGAGTAAAACTGAAGATTTTGAGATCTAAGTTATACTATTAACCTTACTTTCATGTAATGGAGCTAAACAAATGTTCTATGAAACTCAGTTTTGTAAAAATTTAGCAAATTGTTTTTGTGTTCATTGAGATGTTGATTAAAATCTTACTTTTCAATAGGTGTGTATTCATTTTTGCTGAGCGCTGTATATATACAGTGGGGAAAGAAATTATTTGGTCCCCTGCAGATTTTGTACGTTTGCCCACTTACAAAGAGATGACGGGTCTATAATTTTTATCATAGGTGTATATCAAATGATAGAGACAGGTTTTTTCATTCAACTGCACAGGGTGTGTACTCATCTTTATGCTCCTATGCATAGAGGATAATAAAGGTCAAGGTTTCTTTGTATGTGTGCTGGCCTCTTCTAGGGATTAACATTTGAGTCGTGTAATCCATTGAGAAAAGTGTCTCACTCTTGGGGAATTATTCAGCAAAATCCAGAAAAACAGGAAAGATTACAGAGGAAATGAAGGTTCTGTAAAATAATTCATTTTGGTCTCCTATGTTTCATAATAACTGGTGATTATAATCACAGCTGTGTGGCTTTCAAGTATGATCTTGTCATCTGGCAGTTTGTGGTCTTCTAAGGTAAAGGATTCGATGGGGGGAGATTTACTAAAACTCGAGCACAGAGAATCTAGCACAGCTGTGCATAGTAACCAATCAGGTGTTATCGTCAAAGCTACATTGAACCAGCTAAATTTAGAAGCTGATTTGTTACTATGAACAGCTGCACATGATTCTCTGGGCTCCAGTTTTAGTAAATCTCCCCTAAAACCTTTATACAATATAAGGGCAACTGAACAGGCAGAGTTTGGGGGTTTTAAAAGTAGCTTTAAGTTTTTACACAATTATTTATAATCTTTGTCCGCAGCTCTCTAAATCTCAGTCTACTAAATCTCTTTACAGTGCAAAGACATAGCAAAAATATACTATCTCTTAGCAGCTAATTCCAGACCTGTCTACCTTCTTACATGCAAAGGGTTTGATTCACTAAAACTGGAGAGTGCAAAATCTGGCACAGCTTTGTATAGAAACCATTCAGCTTCCAGGATTTTTATTGTCAAAGCTTAAAGCGTTACTAAACCCAGGACCCTGCATTCACTATACAGTGGAACCTTGGATTACGAGCATAATCCATTCCAGGAGAACACTTGTAATCCAAAGCACTCGCATATCAAAGAGAGTTTCCCCATAGAAGTCAATGGAAACGATGATAATTAGTTCCACGTCGTCTTCTATTGCATGGAATATTGCATGTGGCTAGAGGTGGGGGGGCACCGGAGAGACACGGAAATACTTGGAGACCGCTCGGCTGCACTCGGAGACCCTCGGAAAGGCTCAGAAACTCGAGAACAGAGTATTTCCGAGTGTTTCTGGAGTATTTCCGAGTGTTCCCAAGTATTTCCGAACAGCTCCGAATGGCTCCAAATGTCACCGGTGCCCCCACACCTCTGGCCAAATGGGTACTGCACACCGCAGAGGCTTGAATCCTGCTTGTTTTCAATACTTGCAAACTAAATCAGGATTTAAAAAAAATAATTGCTTGTATTGCGAAACGCTCATTAACCGCGTTACTCGCAATCCAAGGTTCCTCTGTATCTGGTCTCCCATAGTACACAGAACATGGAAATGCAATCATTTTAGTAAATATAAATTGCTAAATACCTTTTCTCATCAGAAGTATATAGTAGTCTTGTGACTTCTATCAGTGCCTGGTTAAAGCTTGTAGGAGGAGTTTTCATACTGCACTGGCTGTCCTATGCAGGACCCCTGACTCTCTGTCTGGGCAGTGCTGATTGGCCCTGTGCTGAGCACATGCACCCTGCAGCCTGACTCCAGTCAGTGACTCTTATCCGGACATATTTTGGTGATATAGCAAGAAGGGGAGGATCTGTGCATACAGGATCAAACAGCCTTTTTACACAATGCAGAAGATTCAACCCTTAGGTTCCACAGTGAGTATAACAAGCATGGTTTACTGGTATACAGACTGATGTTACTGTTGTGGGTTTAGTAACACTTTAAAAAGAATTTATTAGGGTAGAGGTCAGTTTTCAAAGACACAGTAGAATAGTAATTGTACCAACATCCCTAAAAGATGATAGAAGAAGAGTGTGTAGAATGTGGGACTTTAAAGGTACATCATATAAGTGAAGACACAATTGAATAAAATTCAAGCTAAATTAGCTTTGTTGTCACAGTCATATCCTGCTCCAGGCATATCAAACTCAGATGAAATAGTGGGTTGAACTTTAGAGGACTAAATCTTTAAGGGGCCACATTATGTCTACTGAGGACTCTCAATTCTAGAAAATTACCATGGCACTTTGGAACCTAATATTATAGTAAAAATTGCAACTTAAAATCAGAGGCGGCTCTCTAATTAGGCGAAATAGGCGGTGGCCTCAGGCCTCGCAGTCATAGGGGCCTCGCACAGCTGGATTGTTTACCTAATTAGAGAGCCGCCCCTTCCAGCAGCAGAGATCTCCGACTCCGCCATCACACAGTCCTGTATCCCCTCACTTTGCTACAGGGAGAGATACGGGCTGCGAGTGAGACGTGTGATCGGAGCTCCGGATCACAGACAGGGAGAGCCGCTCAGTAGAGCTCTGACAGATCTCCCCCTCCCCCTGCTGCCCGCACAGCCAGACAGAAGAGGAGAGAGAGCTTCTGCTCCTCCTCCTCCCGCCCTCTCCTCCTGTGTCTGCCCCGCCCACTCTCCTCGGCAGTGTTCTCTGTTCTGCCTCAGAGAAGGGGATGTGTGGGCGGGAAGATTCAAGCTGAGCCCAGCAAAGAGAAAAGGACAAGGGGAGTCTCATCCATCCATCCATTCCCTCCTGCCTCCCAGTGAGTACACTGATGTAGGGGATGCTCGTCTTCCTTCCTTTCCGTCTCCACCCCCTTCTCCTTCTATCTTTCCTTCTATCTATCTATCTATCTATCTATCTATCTATCTATCTATCTATCTATCCATCCATCTATCTTTTCTTTCTTTCTTTCTTTCTTTCTTTCTTTCTTTCTTTCTTTCTTTCTTTCTTTCTTTCTTTCTTTCTTTCTTTCTTTCTTTCTTTCTTTCTTTCTTTCTATCTATCTATCTATCTTTCCTTCCATCTTTCTTTCTCTTTCCTTCCATCCATCTTTCTTTCTCTTTCTTTCTTTCCTTCCATCTTTCTTTCTCTTTCTTTCTTTCCTTCCATCTTTCTTTCTCTTTCTTTCTTTCGTTCCTTCCGTCTTTCTTTCTCTTTCTTTCTTTCGTTCCTTCCGTCTTTCTTTCTCTTTCTTTCTTTCGTTCCTTCCGTCTTTCTTTCTCTTTCTTTCTTTCGTTCCTTCCGTCTTTCTTTCTCTTTCTTTCTTTCGTTCCTTCCGTCTTTCTTTCTCTTTCTTTCCTTCCATCTTTCTTTCTTTCTTTCTTTCTTTCGTTCCTTCCATCTTTTTTTCTCTTTCTCTTTTTTCTCCTTCCTTCCTTCCTTCCTTCCTTCCTTCCTTCCTTCCTTCCTTCCTTCCTTCCTTCCTTCCTTCCTTCCTTCCTTCCTTCCTTCCTTCCTTCCTTCCTTCCTTCCTTCCTTCCTTCCTTCCTTCCTTCTCCACCCATCCCCCTTTTATTTCTCTCTTTGTGACAGCCTACCAGAATAGGTAGGATCTGTGAGAGCAGCTTCCCTGTGCAGCTCTGCTTGAGGAAAATATATCTTTATTATGCCCACTTACCTACCCCCTGTACTGTCCACTTCCCTATACTGTACCCTCCTAATACAGTTCATTTTCATCCCTTTAATTTTTTTTTCCCATTATGGGAGTGAGTGGGGCCTCATGTCTAAGTTTTGCCTAAGGCCTCACAAAGTCTAGAGCCGCCTCTGCTTAAAATATTTAGTCCCAAAGAAATGGGCCATAAATTATTTCCTGAAATATTTAGTTGCAAAACTATGTAAAGGAGTATGAATTAGCAACTGCAAAAACAGCTTGGTGTACAATTGTTTTTTTTATCCTAAGGCCTCTTTCAGCTGACGATCCGTTCAGGTCCGCCTGTCAGTTTTTTAGGGGGACCTGAGCAGACCCTCCATAGACATCTATGGAGCGTCGGATGTCAGCAGTGACATGTCCGCTGACATCCGACCCGCTCCGATCCGAAAAAGTGTAACGGAGGAAAAACCTACTTTTCCATCCATTATCGGATCGGGTGACGACGGACTCTACAGTCCGTCGTCATCCGATCCCCCATAGAGGAGAGCGGCACTGTGACAGGTTGCAGCGACGGACCAGTCATCTGCCTGCTCAGCGGGGATCCACGGAGCGATCCCCGCTGAGAAAGCGGATGTTCACGGGGCGGATCATCTCGGATCCGTCCCGTGTGAAGGAGCCCTTAAACTATTGAGGGTCACAGAACAGGCGCAAGATGGCCCAATACAGCCCATAAAACACTATTTATTCATGTCTGCCCTACTATAAGTTATGTCCATCTCTTTCAGCAGTCAGCACATGTTTACATAGTTTACATAGTAGGTGGGGTTGAAAAAAGACACCATCAAGTCCAACCTATGTGTGTGATTATTTGTCAGTATTACCTTGTATATCCTTGTAAGTTTCAGTCGTTCAGGTGCTTATCTAATAGTTTTTTGAAACTATCAATGCCCCCCCCGCTGAGACCACCGCCTGTGGAAGGGAATTCCACTTCCTTGCCACTCACAGTACTTAATTACTTACAGTAAAGAACCCTCTCTGAGACCACCGCCTGAAGGGAATTCCACATCCTTGCCGCTCTTACAGTAAAGAACCCTCTATATAGTTTAAGGTTAAACCTCTTTTCTTCTAATTTTAATGAGTGGCCACGTGTCTTGTTAATTGTGGGGTCACCAGTACGGTATTTATAAATTGAAATCATATCCCCTCTCAAGTGTCTCTTTTCCAGAGAGAATAAGTTCAGTGCTCGCAACCTTTCCTCGTAACTAATCTCCTCCAGACCCTTTATTAGCTTTGTTGCCCTTCTTTGTACTCGCTCCATTTCCAGTACATCCTTCCTGAGGACTGGTGCCCAGAACTGGACAGCATACAGGCCGGACCAGAGTCTTGTAGAGTGAAGAATTATCACTTTATCCCTGGAGTTGACCCCCTTTTTAATGCATGCCAATATTCTGTTTGCTTTGCTAGCAGCAGCTTGGCATTACATGCATTGCATATCCACACTGAAAGAAAGCCATGCTAGCCCAGCATATATCTTTTCATTTTCTATATACTGTAACTATTTTTATATTTCTATAATATTGATTTAACAATTTTTTTTCTTTAAGTATTATGTTAATACTAGCTATAGCTTTCATTCAGGTATATTGAATATGAATGGAGTGATCTGCTGTATGTAATCCATAGCATGGCATGTAGGGTACAGAGATCTGGAGTATGTAACATAAGGAATGTTGTAGAGAGTGCATTAGTCCAAAGGATGTAAATTAAAATGATTGTAAACAATCCCCTTGTAAAACAACCAATTCAGTTTAACATAGAAATTAAATGCAAAACATTTTTGTAGAAATATTAAAAAGTATAAATATATTTTTCCCTTTTTTAATCAGTGAACACATTCCCCCTGTTCTCATCTGCATAAGGGCTGGGGGAGGAGAAGCAGCAGCACACTGAGCTTCCCAGTAAATGGCTGTGCAGTGGGAGCGTGTCAAGATAAGTCTGATCATTGGAGGAGTGCACACTGAGTTTCCAGCATAGCTAGAGAACTAACCACGGTGTGCTCTCCTGCTTAGTGTGGTCAGTTTTTAATAGGGAAGCAGAGGGACTAGCAGCAACACCAGGGATTTCACACAAAGGAAGCAATACAAAGAGAACAGTATACTTTCTTATACAAGTACATAATAAATGGTACAGCAGGCACATATATGGAATATGAAATGTTAGGGTAACAAACGCTTTAAAGATGACATTTAAATCTGCTTGTGTACACAGCTATTGGTTTGAAGACAAGCTTAGTTATTTGCAGATATCACAAATTGCCTGCGTTTGCTCTATCTGTGTTCCTATTTTACAGACTTTTTGGGACCTGCCAGGCCCACTTTAAAATGTATGTATGCCTAAAGCCTTTTTAGTTTTGCATAGAGTATTAGAAGAGCCAGAACCTTCAAGTGTCCTCATAATCTAATTTTCAAAAACATAAACAACCAAAATGGACACTTCACATGTACCTGCACAGGTACTGTGCAGCGCTCAGCATAGGATATTTGAAAAAAAGATGTTTTTGATATATTCATAACTATTTTTTATGTGTATTTTTTCCGTTGGGCTTTGAGGACATCCAAAGCTCTTTATAACCCTCTATTTGTCTTGGCTACCAACACAGAAACTAATGAGAAATCTAAAATTGTATTTGCCACCAAAATAAATGGTAAGAGAAAATCTTCCAATGAGGGCACTTGTTCTGGCAACAGCTGTCTAAAAGGGGATTACCAAATTTGGACAGATTTTCTTTTACTTTTGTACTTCCTTCTGCATCTCCAAAATAAGAAGTGAAGGGAGCTCTCCAAAAAAATACAGATGACAAAATATAAATAAATAATGAACTAATATATAAATACATAAATAAACTGATATGGGTTTTAACCTTTGCTTATGCTATCTATACCTAGGAAAAGGTTTTTGGCTATGCATACACTTTACAGCTGTAGTATTTTTGCATACAGTATAATCTGTTATTGCTAATGGAATATTTCCATTTTATACAAAGTAGAAGGAAATGCATGATCTGAGTGCCTACAGGCTTATATTTTTGGTTGCGGTGGTCCCTAAAGTTTTGCAGTCACATTGTGAAACCATGCATGTTTAGCCTAAAACTGGACATGTATTATGTGAATTTTAGCTGGAAATTTGCTCCATGACCCTTTTGCCACCCTCCCACCCAACATTGTTCAGTTGAAAAATTGAAGGAACAAGTGGAAAATTGTCTGCCGTACAGTGGCTGCATCTAATCAGGTGCACATATGGGATTAGAATGAATTTACTGTTGCCTAACCCTAATATCCTTCAAACATTTTCCATGACAGCTATAACCTTGAAGATTACTTTTTTCAAGGCCATTGAATTGTGATCGATCAGGGTAATGGAAAGATGATCTGTCAGCTTCTTTCCCATGCTGTCTAGATAGTACAGAATCAGCAAACATCATATGTAGATCATATAAAATAGCAAGTAGTACAGATCTGCTAAAGCAGCAACTAGCAAGAATAGCTGGATGCTGCACAAGCACAGCAGACAACATTAAAAGGGATAATACAAGTAAAATAATGTAAATTGATAACGAAACAAGGTAAAACTACTATGTAGACCTCAGGGAGACAAAACCTGCAAAATAAGCCATAGTTATATTCAGAAGGTGGCAATGGAAGTGACAAATGTTAAAGATTTAGAAGCTGGGGCACAGAAATTAACATAATTCACACACTTTATGCTTCATCCCCCACGCTATCCATCTCATGCTAGAGCTGGGTGAAGTTAGCCTTTAAAAATGCACACAAAGCCAAACATAGCTTGATAGCTCTCTCTGTCGGGTCTATTCATAATGGTACAAATGTCAGATTCATACAAGATTCACCACACATTTCCTCACAATTGATTCCACCAACCATAAAAAACAGCCCCCCTTATTATGCACCAGAGAATTTGCCCATCTTTCGAAGATTTACCAAAATATGGATTTACAATATTATGTTTTGTTTTGAGCAACATCTGTAGAAAACAGAGAACACTATGAGGTTTGCCTGTTAACATTTGTCACCCTGAACCGGACAAATCCAAGCATTTCCATTAATGTTACGTTAATGATGTCAGTACTAAATCCAAAAGCAAAAAATTATTATATTGAAGCTTACTAATTCTTACATGTGATGGCTGTATTGGCTTCCTTATTTTTTCTTGTTCAAATATTTTATGGAAGATAACAAGTGTTTAAGTACAAAGGGTATAATTAACAGTGTAAGGGTCATGCAATTACAGTAATGTAATAAGGACAATGTAACAGGGACTGAAGCATGGAAAAGATCATGTTGGGTCACAACAAAGGTACATGGCAATCATCAAAGGGAGGATAATCCTCCATATTGCTATACATAGCTTGAAATTCTAGGCATAAACAGTATATTGCCCTGTACACACGGTCGGACATTGATCGGACATTCCAACAACAAAATCCATGTATTTTTTTCAACAGATATTGGCTCAAACTTGTCTTGCATACACACGGTCACACAAAGTTTTCGGAAAATCTGATCGTTCTGAACGCGGTGACGAAAAACACCTATGTCCGGACTATAAACGGGCAGTAGCCAATAACTTTCGTCTCTTAATTTATTCTGAGCATGCGTGGCACTTTGTGCATTGGATTTATGTACACACGATCGGAATTTCCAACAACAGATTTTGTTGTCGGAAAATTTTATAGCAAGCTCTCAAATTTTGTGAGTCGGAAATTCCTATGGAAAATGTGTGATGGAGCCTACACACGGTCGGAATTTCCGACAACAAGGTCCTATCACACATTTTCCATCGGAAAATCCTATCATGTGTACAGGGCATATGAATGGTTTGGAAAACAAGAAAAAACAGGGGGGGGGGATAAGAGAGGGGCATGAGCTTTAAGTAAGGCTCCCAGTCAAGCAAGTAAGTAACAGATGTAGCTGTTTGGCACTCCAGTGGGGGACAATACCATAGAGCTCAGGAGTACTTGGAGACTGCATGCCAGGGAGAGTAATGGGGTGAACAAAAGGGAATGCCTGGCTAGAAGCTCAAGTTAGGGTAAGGATGCGGTGGCTTCCTTTGTTTTAAGGTTTTCTGTCTCCTATTTTTTTCTGGTGAACCAGCCAGCAAGTCTGTTCTTTTTCAAAAGCACAAGCTCTTCAGCAGAACATATTAGTTTACATGGATGAGACAAACCACTTAACACTGGCAGGGGTGTATAAAATTATTTTTTTATGCAAAATCTTTATCCCAAAAGAATAAAAACTGTTTGCTTTAACTGATTATAAAGCGTGAGCTGGAGATTGGCTTAACTCTGTGAGTGTATCTAAATCTGCCAATAGATTTAACACTCCTCCCCCCCAGACTGACCATGGTGCTGTGTTCTGTGCCCATGTAGCCCCAGGGGGTTGTGTTACTGGCCAGATGACCAATTGAAAACAGAGGAGACAAAGCAAAGAAAAAGAAAACTGACACAGCCACCACATTTAATGATTGATACGTTGCAATATAATACATTTTTGGTTTTGGGTTTAATACCGCTTTAACTCCAGAGGTAAATATCAAAGGGACACTGGTGGTGTACTTCCCAAAGCTTGCATAACTTTATCTCTTGGCTTTTATTACCAATTTTATTTTGACTTCCAAGGCAGGTTTAAATCTTATTGCTGGTCGTGAACACCTTCTTATAACTGATATCAGCAGTACATCAGGCTGTCTGTGTGTGAGCAAGTGTAATGAGCTGCAAGGGACATGTTTGCAATTCCCTCTTCTCTATCAAACCCAGGGTTTTTAGATCACCAGATTACTAATAAAATGGAGCTTGGTAGACTAGTGCAGTATAGCTATTCCTGAAAGTAATGTGTAGGTAACCTGTGCTTCATACGTACATCTTAAAGTAGTATTAGGGCTTTTGCAGACATGCGTGGGTGCCATTAATTCTCAATGGCACCCCATGCATTCAGGAAATGGGTATGCACTCACACTCATCAGAATGCATAGTACCACAGCACCATGCGTTTTGGTGTGGCACAATTGAAAAAATTATGCAGGGACCTTTTTTTGCACATTTCACATGCATAAAATGTGACTAGCTGGAAAGTGCAAAAACATGCTCAGACTCACCTCCTGGTGTGAACAAGCCCTTAAACCCTCAGTAATTTTTAGTTTAACACATTAAACAAAAAAAAACAAAAAAATATCTGATAAAATTTTTCTTAAAGTTGCACTTCACCCTACAGGGAAAGTTCCTCTTTATGCCCCCTTCCCTTCTGTTATTGCCACTTGTTTAGGGCAGGGGGAGCAAGTACCTGGTTTTGACAGGTACCAGTTTCCACTTCCATTCGAATTGCTATGACGATCCACTGAAAGTTCTCCTCTTAACCCGCAACCTTCTGGGACACGTCACCAGTCCCAGAAGGCTGAAGGGCCATTCACAAAGCAGCGGGCTGCTCATAGTAAACATGCTGGTGCCGTTGACCCCAAGAACAGCAAAGAAGCAGTTTGGGTGGGCACTAGGGTTGCCACTTCATCCCTTTAAACCCGAACGCATATTAATTACACAGGTTCTGTGGGTGATTAGGGTAGTCATTAAACTCACTTGGTGCTTTATCTGTATTAAAATAGCCTCAGAACCTGTGTAATTCATATGTGTTCGGATTTAAAGGGATGACGTGGCAACCCTAGTGAGCACAGGGCTGGATGCCTGGACAGTTGAGTGTCCTTTTATTAAAAGTCAGCAGCTACAGTATTTGTACAGTCATTTTTTTTTATCCAAAAGGCTGAAGAACCGCTTTAAGCACTTGCAGTTTACTGCTGGCTCCTGCTCTCCTCATTGCTGTTTCCCTTCCCTTTCCCTTGCCTTCATAGGAAAGAGTTAACAGTGGACAGTGCAATTTCAAGTCAGTCTGTTAGCTTGAAGAAATTTTAGAGGGATTAGCAGGAGAGTTCCCTGTTATCTTTCATATTTACACAGATGGAAATGTTGAATAAAGACACCAGTCCATTCAGTTCAAACTATGGGGCTGTATGTTTCTATTGATTCACACAGTGTAGGGAGACACAGCTCTTGTTCCTGCATACAAGGGTGGCTTTATAGGATGCTGGAAGTTAAAGTACTGTAGCCACCATGAAACAGGAAACCTGGAGCAGTGGTCATGGCACCAGCTTAAACTGAAACATAGGCAATGATTAACAGATAAAGAAGCTGCATACGCAATACATAATTAAATCAGCCACTGAAAATGTTTAACAAACAGAGAGTTTAATATCAGGTTAAGGCTTTATTTTTTATTATGACTGGAGTGTAAAAGGAGAGAAAAAAAAAGACACTAGTTTTATTCCTATGTGGTTTGCATAGGAATCTGAAAAAATCAGTAATGCCGCGTACACACGGTCGGACTTTTCGTCTACAAAAGTCCGACAGCCTGTCCGACAGACTTCCGACGTACCTTCGGCGGACTTGCGGCAGACTTTCTTACGAACGGACTTGCCTACACACGACCACACAAAAGTCCGACGGATTCGTACGTGATGACGTACACCGGACTAAAATAAGGAAGTTCATAGCCAGTAGCCAATAGCTGCCCTAGCATGGGTTTTTGTCCGTCGGACTAGCACACAGACGAGCGGATTTCGGGGTCCGTCGTACTTACGACGTAAAGATTTGAAGCATGTTTCAAATCTAAAGTCCGTCGGATTTGAGGCTAAAAAAGTCCGTTGAAAGTCCGGAGAAGCCCACACACGATCGGATTACCAGCCAGCTTTAGTCCGTCAGCGTCCGTTGGACTTTTGTAGACGAAAAGTCCGACCGTGTGTACGCGGCATAAGTCTTACTAAGTGATATACTTCACAGGCAATTATCATTCCTCTCATAAAAGAGGTTAAAAAAAGTTTGGTAATGTAGGAGAGGCTGTCTGCAGTCTATCCTCTCTCCACTTAGTATTCCCTTCCCCTGTGTTTTCCCAGCCTAAATAATTAGCAATCTGCAGTTATTTTTCTGTCACTGATCCAGAACACGGGCCAGTGTACCAATTTGCTGCTTGGCTCATTTCAATTTATTATGCAGAATATTAACAGCACAGTGCAATAACCTTAAATCCTTTGAAATACGCCATAAAGGATTTGGTGGTCAAGTTAAAAAGGAGTGTAAAAGGCCATCAGGATATGTACATGGCTACAAGGAACCTTACAAATAGGCAGCTTAGCTATTATGTGCAGGGGCAACCCCCTACCATCATGTGAATTTATTTATTTATAGCTAGGGGAGGGGAGGACTGCCTCGATGTGCTGCTGAATATTTTATGACACTGGGGGCCCTGCTGTATTTCTTCCTCACATCCTGAAGATCTTGGTGCCAGCTCCATATGTTCTCACTCCCTGCATCGCAGGACCCCTGCATGAGAAAAAATAATGAAACACTCAATTAACAACTCCATCGGAGGGCTGCTGACTAAACCAGACAAAGGAAATGTCAGGATTTGATAACGGAAATATATTCAGTAGCAAAATAGTGATATTTAGAGGTAGCATTATCAGCAAATACATACGTTGTATATTTACCATAAAGCAATACTAAACCTTAGCTTTATTATTTTTTTCAGAAGAGGTGGTTAAAACACACCTATTATGTGTAGTCCTCTTCTTCAAAAATGTTCTTTTCTTCCCGGTGTTCCCAAGGCCACAGCCACTGCCTCTGCATTTGCAGGTGTCTCCTTAGCTAGCTGTGTGCTAAGGAGACACCCATACATGCATGCTCCCTGAGCCGAGCTGTGTGCATGTGTGGACATACAATGTGCTGGCAAGCCACGCCCTTGCTCCCTGCTCCCAGCAATTTGACTGATGGTGGCAGGAGTCTATTACTGCTGTCCTTGGTGTCTGCTAAGGATTCAGGAAGTGGTGCTGATTGATCCTGCACCCAGCGGTGGTGACAAGGACAGTAGGTAAGTGTTTGGGGATAAAGGGTAGTCAAAATACTGCTGTGACTGTATTAAGGTAAAACAATTGTAGCCTTAATTACTACTACTACTAGTAAACTTGTTATAAACCTGGATAATTTCAGAGTATAAAACTGTAAGAGAAAAAGTTGCTCTATTAATATCAAAAAGGAAAAACAAAAACTAGCAGCCAGCATCAACAATAAGACAAAATTGTGTGTAAATTAAAAGTGAAAAAATGTAGCGCTGAAAAGAGTATGACCACCTCAAAGAAAACCCCTTAGGGTGGATATTCACAAGTAAAATGGTGAATGGCAATATGAATATGCAATCAATACAATATATTAAATGTATTCAGTGCATAAGTGAAAACAATAAATGGATTCATGTGAACACAGCACAACCACAAGGACCAAAAGGAAATGATATAGTCCATAGAGCAAGACTCATCAGCATTGAAATCTATCTATGGTGATCTTATTAAAAGGTCCATAAAAACATTTAATGAAAGATATATAGTCTCTCAAGCATGATAATGAGATGTAATCTTTCTTGTGAAGAGAATTAGCAGGTATATGATATAGGGAGTGACTTTCACACACAGCAAGGGGATGGGTACTCTTAAACCAAATCGTGGACACACACGCCATTGGCGGTGGGTCAGTCAAGCGTGAAAAGATCCTCCAAAACAAGCTTTCCAACCAGGATGCCTAGGTACCAGACAAAGTAGGGAAGTTTGATGTTTAAAAAAGATAAGTTCAGGTTTGACCATGTCCAGCTGTCTAGATTTATTGATAATTTGTCATGCAATTTTAAATGAAAGTAACCTGTTGGTGGGGCCTGAGTTAGATACCTTTTATTGGTGTAGCGGTACCCCTGTAGGGCTGCTGGTAGTTGTGGTCCGCCTCTCACCCTGCACAGCCATGCACAGAAATCTTCAGACACTCAGTAGTCAAGAAGCAGTCCTTGTACTTTGTTTTTGTTGGTTTTATTTAGGGGATTGTAACTTGGATTTGGATAGGGTAGATATGGGATGCCCATTTGATTGTAAAAGCAATAGGGACTGAGAACTATATACACCTCCAGTATATACAACTTCCTCTCTTCTACCTCCAGCACAAACTTGCTATGGTGTAGCAAAATTGGTAGTCCATATGTTAGCTGTCCCACATGGCTACTGATCCGAGTACCACTTTTTCCGGTCCTACCAGCCCTCCTGGCTGCAGCTGTCTTCCACTGCCCATGCCACCAGAGTCCTCTCCGAAGGCTCTGCACCCATCCCAGACTGCATACTTCCAGTCCTCTCAGGCATGCCTCTCAGCTCTCATGACTGTGTGTCACTCACCAGCCTTCTTGGCTGCAACTTGCCAGTACTCCTGGAGACCTGCCTGACATTGTCCTCCTGTCCTCTCCTTGCTCCTCTATGTGTCTTAAGAGGATACCTGTCCACACCCGAGCCCAGGCCCATGGTCAACCCCCCCCCCCCCGACTGAGGAGCTCCCTCAAAGACCACAGACAGCCTAACATTCCTTCTCCAGCTTCCAACCGAACAACTCTTCCCAGAGGTGGGCTGACCCTGAGTATTTGAGGAGGCCTGCTCCTTGACAATCCAAATTGGAAACTGGTCACAGCCCTCAGAATACTCTAGGCAGCTCCACCTCTCCTCTCCTCTCCTCCTTTCTTTACAGAATATTTTAGCATGTTCTGGAAACAAGTGGAAGGTCTCAGTGATGCTACTTGTGAGTCATCCAGCTCTCCTTGGATTTCTACCAACCCAGGAAACAATGCAAGCAGACCTGACTGTCAGCCAAGCCTGCACACAATTGCCTACACTGACAAAAATTGAAATTACTCACCTAGCACACTAGAGGGTGCTACATTGGAAAGAAATACTTACACCCAATTTGTAGTACTGATGTATTTTATATAACCCTTGCACAGTTGGTTGCAGCAACAGATAAATTGTTCTTCATTACTGATATAGGCAATCCAGATATTATACAATCTCACTGGTTACAGTACATGTTACAGGAGGGCAGTGTCACTTATTTGATCAGGTAGTGGGATGTTTCTGCAGTCTGCACTGGCTCCATGTCTCTGCACTGCTTACTGGAGTGCATGAATCGAAAAAGGAGCTTTTCCTGAGCTATCCTTCCTTGTCTGGAACCTGATCCTTTGTTATCCTGTGTTATGACGGCTACAGCGCGGTTGTCCAGTTCTAGGAGGGCGTCTATTGTCGTCCCAGAATCACACCCCCTGTGCATCCACTGTGGTGCGCATCGGGCATGCTCTATGATCGCTGTATCCTTTGGACTTAGCTGATCACAAATCGGGGTAAAGGGCCATGACACAGGTGATCACAATGTAAACACACTTGCTGGTTATCGACATTCCTCTCCTCGCACTGTTACAGTGTGAAGGAGGACATCTACAATGATAATCAGGATACTGATCATCAGTGTCCTGATAATCAGTGCAGCCCCAACAGTGCCAATAAGTGCTGCCAATCAGTGGCCATCAGTGCTGCCAATCAGTGCCCATCAGTGCTGCCAGTCAGTGCCTCCTTTACAGTGCCACTTATCAGTGCTGTCTATCAGTGCCCATCAGTGCCACCTATCAGTACCATCAGTGCCACCTATCAGTGCCCATCAATGCTGTCTATAAGTGCCCATCAGTGCCCCCACCAGTGACTTCTCATCAGTTCCCACCAGTGCCTCCTCCAGTGACTTCTCGTCAGTGCCCACCAGTGCCTCTTCCTCACTGCTCATCAGTGCCATCTCATCAGTGCCGCCTCATCAGTTCCCATCAGTGCAGCCTACCAGTGTCCATCAGTGCTGCCTATTATTGCTCATCAGTGTCCCCACCAGTGACTTCTCATCAGTGCTCACCAGTGCCTCCTCCTCAGTGCCCATCAGTGCCATCTCATCAGTACCGCCTCATCAGTTCCCATCAGTGCAGGCTACCAGTGTCCATTAGTGCTGCCTATCAGTGCCCATCAGTGCAGCCACATCGGTGAAGAAGAAAAATTACAAGTTTGCAAAATTATATAACAGAAAGTAAGAAAAACGTTTCTGTTTTAAAAATTTTTGGTCTTTTTTTAATTCGTTTAGCAAAAAAAAAAAAAGTGATGATTAAATTCCACCAAAAGAAAGCTCTATTTGTGTAAAAAAATTATGATAAAAATGTTATATGGGTACAGTGTTGCATGACTACACAATTGTCATTCAAAGTGCAACAGCACTGGAAGCTGAAAATTGGCCCAGGCAGGAAGGGGTGAAAGTGCCCATTAGTCAAATTCCCTTCCATTCAGTGTCCAATCTTCCTCTCCTAAAGCATTGTACAAATCTCTAAGGGACTGATTCCTTTAACAGACTTCCCTTTCCATACAATAATGGCCCTAGGCCACCTACAAGTGTGAATGCTAGCCGTACCTGCCTACAGACCTCTACTCATGCAATTCACCTGTGCCCATCAGTCTCACCTGTGCCAGTCAATACACTCTCACCTGTGCCCATCAGTACAGTCTCATCTGTGCCCATCAGTACAGTATCATCTGTGACCATCAGTAGTCTCACCTGTACCGATCAATACAGTCTTGCCTGTGCCCTTCAATACAGTCTTACCTGTGCCCATCAATATAGTCTCACCTGTGTGCATCAGTACAGTCTCACCTGTGCCCATCAATACAGTCTCACCTGTGCCCGTCAGTTCAGTCTCACCTGTGCCCATCAATACAGTCTCACCTGTGCCAACCAATACAATTTTACCTGTGCCCGTCAATACAGTCTCACCTGTGCCTATCAGTACAGCCTCACATGTGCCCATCAGTACAGTCTCACCTGTGTCCATCAATACAGTCTCACCTGTGCCCATCAATACAGTCTGACTTGTGTCCATCAGTACAGTCTCACCTGTGCCCATCAGTACAGTCTCACCTGTGCCCATCAGTACAGTCTCACCTGTGGCCATCAATACAGTCTTACCTGTGCCCATCAGTAACGTCTCACCTGTGCTCATAAATACAGTCTCACCTGTGCCCGGCACTATAGTCCCTCCTGTGCCCATCAATACAGTCTCATCTGTGCCCGTCAATACAGACTCACCTGTGCCTGTCAGTACAGTCTCACCTGTGTCTGTCAATACAATCTCACCTATGCCCATCAATACAGTCTCACCTGTGCCCATCAATACAGTCTCACCTGTGCTCGTCAGTACAGTCTCACCTGTGCCCATCAATACAGTCCCACCCGTGCCTGTCAGTACAGCCTCATCTCATGTACCCACCAATACAGCTTCACTTGTGCCCGGCAGTACAGTCTTACCTGTGTCTGTCAGTACAGTTTCACCTGTGCCCATTAATGCAGTCCCACCTGTGCCAATCAATGCAGTTTCACCTGTGCCCATCAATACAATCTCACCTGTGCCCATCAGTACAGTCTCACCTGTGCCCATCAATACAGTCTCACCTGTGCCAGTCAGTACAGTCTTACCTGTGCCCATCAATACAGTCTCACCTGTGCCCGTCAATACAGTCTCATCTGTGTAGATCATCAGAGAGCAGGAATTGCCCGCTGTAACAGCTTTCATTTGAATTGCTGGGTTCCCGGCAACGCTCGCTATCACATACAGTTCCGCCTCCTCGCCCGTTGCCGCTCACCTCACACAGTCCTGCCTCCACGTCTGGCTCCTCCCGGCATTGGACCGGTGTTCTGTCTATCAAATGGGCCCAGCGAGGAGACGGGACTGTGTGACGTGACTGGCGCCGGGTGAGGAGGCAGGGCTGTATGTGACAGAGAGCGGTGCCGGGAACCCAGCAGTTCAAATGAAAGCTGTTCCAACGGGCAATCCATGCTCTCTGATGATCGGCCAACTTGACACCTCCGCTCCTCTCTTCCCCTGTCTGGGAGAACGGCTCCTGTTCAACCCCACTTGCCGGCAGTGCTCGCCCCACTCCTCCGAGGCAGCCCACGCTTGCCAGCCCACTTTTGACTTGCAAAAATGCGAGTAGGTGAGTGGAAAATTTGAGGGCTGCCTTAATTACCATAAACACTTTGGTTTTTATCCACACATTGTAAAGCATTCCCCAGCACTTCCCTATGAACTTTCTGTTCAGTGGCAACACTCACCTCACCCCAGTAGCCCTTCATCAATCCTCTGCTGTTTGGAAACATATTCAGCACTTCACCTCTGTACCTCTCAGACTTATTCCTTGCAAGCACTTCATGGAGAATTATGCAGGGTGAGTAGCTTGTGAATTGAGGTAAACATGTCAAATTCTGTCTGCTAATTCTATATGCTATGTTTAACTGAATTGAACCTATTACAGACCTGGGCAGTTCAAAATGAGCTGTGATGAAAAAATTGTACAAGTAGGGAAAAACTCACATTAAAATGACAAATAAATCCATAAATAGAGGTATTTGGGCTTATAAGGAAATCTTGACATCTTGTAAAAGGCCTCTGTGATATCACATGACTAGCTTAAAGATTATGAAAAAGGTGAGCATATAAATAAATATAAATAAATAGCATAATTTACAGCTTGGGAGACTTTAATAGTAGAGATGGTGACTGGGGAGGGAACTGCAGAGCCTGTAGTTGGGATGTAAGTCTATAGCTAAAGAAAATTTTAAAAATCGAATTTCTCTTAATGGCAACCATGGCAACAGTACCCAGGAAGATTTCCTAGAATCCTCAACTCCTTGCTTTTGTATCTCATTGACCCTTCAGCTGTCCCTACACTTTTCATTCATTTTTAACCACTTTCTATCTACCAGGAATTGTAAATAAAGTTCCAAGTAATCGCTAGAAACTAATGCCGCGTACACACGGTCGGACTTTTCGTCTACAAAAGTCCAACGGACGCCAACGGACTAAAGCTGGCTGACAATCCGATCGTGTGTGGGCTTCCCCGGACTTTCAGCGGACTTTTCCAGCCTCAAATCTGACGGACTTTAGATTTGAAACATGCTTCAAATCTTTACGTCGTAACTACGCCAGACCCAGAAATCCGCTCGTCTGTGTGCTAGTCCGATGGACAAAAACCCACGCTAGGGCAGCTATTGGCTACTGGCTATCAACTTCCTTATTTTAGTCCGGTGTAGGTCATCACGTACTAATCCATCGGACTTTTGTGTGATCGTATGTAGGCAAGTCCGTTCGTAAGAAAGTCTGCCGCAAGTCTGCCAAAAGTCTGCCAAAAGTCCGTCGAAAGTCTGTCGGACAGGCTGTTGGACTTTTGTAGACGAAAAGTCCGACCGTGTGTACACGGCATAAGCAATTTACCACTCACGATGATTGATTGCCAGAATTCAGTCAAAACTGATAATAAACTTAAACTGTCAATAAACGTACAGCATCAATACAGTTACTTGAAAGATTGTCTTGAACAGGGAAAACAACATGACAATGTCTTAGAAAACAAATGTATTTTTATGCTGGGTCCAATCAGGGCATTTTCGATCCTATCTCCTTGCTGTTGATCGAAAATCATGGCCTTTAACATCTCCTGAGTACTCAGGTTTACTCTACAGAGTCACAGGTAGGAGTGGTGCTGATCTGAGGCTGAATTCACACTTATGTGAATTGGATGTGGGTTTCTCCACATCTAATTTGTGTGACAGGAGATTGTGACCGACTCTCGATGGAGCCAGTTCACACATCTCTGTGGCAGCCACAGAGTGGATTGCACAGGTCCTGTGCATTTTTGGCTCCATTTCAGGTCTGAATTCAGGCAAAATTTCAAGTCCTGATTCGTCCCTAAAATGGAGAACAGGGACGCACCGGACCCCTGCTGTGAGCCACGTCTGCACTAAGTGTGAACCTAGTCTAAATGTCGGGCCAGTTCTGTTAGGGGTAGCCACTTGAACATAAGTATTTTCTCAGCTAAATGTAAACTGTAATCTATTTTAATGTTTTGGATATTCTTGTGAAAGTGGTCATCTTATGTTGTAAATTATTTGGGTGTGCTGATGTTTTACCGTATAAACTGTGCATCTAAGTACAGTTTGTAATTATATGTGTACAAGTGAACACTGAGCAGCCATATTTACTCCTTACATTTTATGGGACTGATTTATTAAAAATGTAGGTAGGGACTGTTTACTTAGCATAATGAATGGTGGCCATGCTTAGTAAATGCAGTAAAGACGTGTTCACTTTAAATATGCAATGATGTACAAGGCAAAAAAAAAAACAGTACCAGGGTGCAAAAGGGGCTGAATAAACTTTCACTCATTTTGCAAAGAGCTCTGTTAGTAAATGAATGCATATAAATGCATTATATCTTATACGAGCTCAAACACACCTTCAAAACCTTTCTAAACTGAAAAGAGAAGTACAGCCAAAGCTCGTTTGGCTGTACTTCTCCTGTGGATCACAGCAGTGCAGTCCGTCCTGCACTCTTGTAACCCATTTTCAGCAGAAAGCGGGCTGGAGCTCGCTGTCGGCTGATGTCACAGAGCTGGTCCTTGCTGGGGAAAGATCGTGACCATATGGTCTGGATCCTCCCAGAACCCACGACCAGTACCTGGCTCAGCCTCTCAGCGAGCCAATGAAAGCCTGGGCCCAGCCTCTCCAAAGCCTGGGGGTCAGAGCTGACAGCAGTGATTGACAGTCACCAATTCTCTGCTGATGGAGCTCTGAGAACTGAATGATCAGCGGTGTTCGATCGTTCAGTTCTCAGTCTTATGCCCTGTACACAGGGTCGGACATTGATTGGACATTCCGACAACAAAATCCATGGATTTTTTCCAACAGATGTTGGCTCAAACTTGTCTTGCATACACACGGTCAAATAAAAGAAAAATACAGCGCTGTGTAAAATATAGGTACACACAGCAGCCAACACAGCTATAGACCCAAGCAATAAATGTGAATATGAAAGTGTAGCACTATAAAACCAAAATAAACATAAACTTACAGATGATGAAAGCAGTGTCAGAATCTCAATATCAAGGGAAATAGAGACAAAAATAAATCCTAAAATAATAAATCAGTGAAGAAATCCCAATTCAAGGGATATAATAAATATGATATAGTCATACCCTGTGCAAAACATATATACAGTAGATATGTGCATGCTAGTGATACAAATTTATAAATAGGAAAAAATAGGAAAGAGGTAGCCAGTGTGAATTAGAGTGCCAATATACACAACAAAAAAATATTATTCAAATAAAGGCAGCAGTCCAGGCATATGTTAGTAAAAACTAATATATGTTAAAGTCCAAAGATGTAAAGGAAATCCTCGAACACCAGGACCAGTATTCGTAAACATCAACGCTTCAGGAGAGACTAGGATGGTAAGGGAGCCACCACCAAGGATCTTAGGAGGCTTACCAGATGATGGTGACTTGGGGAGGCTTATACCACCCAAGTCGCAAAGGCTTTTAAACCAGCTGGCTGGAAGGGCACATCTCCTTGGACAGCCACAATGGATCCTAGATCAGGACAGCAGCTTGGCACTAACGATCACAGATAGCGGCATAAGGGTAATGCTCCAATAGGGCCCCCAAACAGGTGTTTACATACCATGTGAAAATAGATGAAAAACTCACATAGAGTGATACCGTATAAATGTATTTTATTAAATAAATAAAAAATGAAACTCACATATTAAAACTCATCAAGGGCGTATCAAGAACAAAAAGCGGTATATGAAGTGGGTCCACCCGATGCGTTTCTGCTAAAAAGCCATCATCTGGGGTGCGGACCCCACAAACACTACCGCTTATAAAGGGCTAATGACCCCATACTGGAAGTTCCATGGCACCGGAAGTGTAACCAAGTCACATCACTTCCGGTTGGTTGGACCAGAAAAGTTATTTATTTCAACATTTTTAATTAGATAATGGCAGTAGTTGAGGTGCCCTTATAAATATAAAATGTACATTACATACAAATTTAATTAAAAAGTGCTTTACATAAAAGAAAACCGAGGCCGCAAGAATACGGAGCCAAGCCTTGTTTTCAAGCTTCCTCATAACGTCACTACGCTACAACGCCGCAGCGTCACAGCGTACCGCAGAAGCCAAACCAAGCCTCGATATGGGGATGGTCATGTGACGCGATTGTTCGCGGCGTAATTACACCTCAAAGGTCGCGACTCACATCTCAGTTAACAACCAAGCCTCAGTGTGAGTGAGGCACGTAACAGAAATATTACTTATTGGCTTTCTTCCTGCTAGCACGAAGCGGAATAATTGGCCAAGTTAAAAAGCGAAAAGACCCTAAATTAGTCACATTTACGGTCATGTGAAGATAATTATAAATAATAAAAAAATATAAAGTTAACGTTCTAGGGGCATAATAAAATTAAATTAGCACATATAAAGATATATACTAACAAAAAATGTTTAAATCAAAAAAACTCCTCTATTAGAGAAGGGTCAAAATTAAGACCCAAACAGTATGCAACATGACCTTAGTTGGACTCATAAACTCGGGATAATTTAAAGCCATATATCAACTTCCAATTAGGGTCATCAGTTATATATAATTATAAAAATTACGTAGATTATAATAACAATAATCTATATTATCATAGCTAGCACTATTTGGGTATTGATAATAAATAATAGGAATAAAATAAATTGAAAAATGAAAAAAAAAAAAAAAAAAAGAAAAATTTGTTCTTACTAGGCCTGGTCAATAAAAAATGTATATCCCACTCCACATTCATTCCTTGTGGATAATGGGTCTGTAATTCGTATATCCAGAAAGTTTCCATTCGGGAAACTCCCCTTAAAATAGCTCCTCCCCTCCATGGACCAATGAATTTATTAATAATCAAAAATTGAGTACCAGTCGGATTACGGTCATGGGTACAAAGAAGGGCAACAAAGCTAATAAAGGGTCTGGAGGATCTTAGTTATGAGGAAAGGTTGCGAGCACTGAACTTATTCTCTCTGGAGAAGAGACGCTTGAGAGGGGATATGATTTCAATTTACAAATACTGTACTGGTGACCCCACAATAGGGATAAAACTTTTTCGCAGAAGAGAGTTTAATAAGACTCGTGGCCACTCATTACAATTAGAAGAAAAGAGGTTTAACCTTAAACTACGTAGAGGGTTCTTTACTGTAAGAGCGGCAAGGATGTGGAATTCCCTTCCACAGGCGGTGGTCTCAGCGGGGAGCATTGATAGCTTCAAGAAACTATTAGATAATCACCTGAATGACCGCAATATACAGGGATATGTAATGTAATACTGACACATAATCACACACATAGGTTGGACTTGATGGACTTGTGTCTTTTTTCAACCTCACCTACTATGTAACTATGTAACTATGATACTGCCTGTAATGTCGAGGGACTGTGTGCTTAGTACTTCCAGACTTAATTAATATGTTCGGACACCCTGATTGCGAAGGATCTAATGGTCCAGCCAACATATTGTTTGCCACACGGACATGTCAACAAATAAACCACATTGGTGGTTGCACATGTGCAAAAATGCTTAATTTGATAGATTTGATTGGTCACAATTGACCGAAATTCGTGGTTAACCCTTCTGCCACATGTATTATATTGGCACACTGTACATCTCTTACATGGATGGAACCCAGTCCAATTGTGAAAGAAAGATGGCTTACTAGGAGGACTAATAATATTTGGTGCCAACTTACTTTTAAGTGAAGGTACTCCTCTATAAATCACTTTAGGTCTTTCGGGCAACAATGGACCAAGAATCTTATAATTTCTTAAAACGTCCCAATGCTGTTTAAAAATACATTTAATTTGATTGTGTTGGATCAAAAATGAAGTGAGGAAAGACCATTTGAAATCATCATTTTCTTGTCAAGGTTTATCCTCCAACAACAAAGAACAATCAGTACCAAGGACATTAGCAATATCCTGATCAACCGCTATGGGATTATAACCCTTTTCAAGGAATCTTCCTCTTAGAACAGTGGCTTGAGCTTTAAAGGTATCAATATCGGTGCAATTTCTGCGTAAATGCAAGAATTGGCTTTTTGGAACTGATCTTAGCCATGACTTATGATGGCAACTGTCAGTGGGTATATACCCATTTCTATCGGTTGGTTTGAAATAGGTACTAAATATAAATTGTTGGTCCTTCCTTTCAATAACAAGATCAAGGAAATTCATTTTAGATCTACTGGATTCGTATGTAAGGGCTATACCCCTATCGTTATTATTGAGTGCCAAAAAGAACTCTTTCAACTCATCGGGAGTGCCCCCCCATAGGAGGAGGATGCCATCTATGTACCGGGCCCACAGTATAAGCGGTGGGTTATCCATGGCATAGACGACATCCTCCTCCCGCTTGGCCATAAATAAATTGGGCAAGCTTGGAGTGAACTTAGCTCCCATCGCCACCCCTTTGTGTTGCAAGTAGAACCGGCCATCAAACCAGAAGTAGTTATGTTGAGTGGCACTTTCTATTAATTCAACAATAAAATCTACCTGCGGGGTGGCAAGAGAGGCATCCCTATTGAGAAATTCATGTACTGCATCTATCCCTTTCTGATGTGGAATACAGGTGTATAGAGATGCCACATCCACAGTGGCCATAATTAAGTCCCCTTGAAAGGAAACATTAGATAACAAGCTCATCACATCCTTTGTATCTTTAAGATAGGAGGGAATGTTCTGCACTGAAGGCTGTAAGAAAAAATCAATGTATTTACCTATTCTGGAGGTGACAGAGTCTATCCCGCTAATTATAGGTCGTCCAGGGGGATGAAGGAGGTCCTTGTGGACTTTAGGTAAATAATAAATAACGGGAATGCGTGGGGCTAAAGGAACGAGAAATGATTTTTCTTTTTGATCTAAAATAAACTATTCAAAGCCCTTAGAGATGAGGCCATGCAATTCTTTTTTATATTTGAGCATTGGGTTATTAGCTAATTCCTTATAGGCTTCACGGTCATTCAAGATGTGATACATTTCATCCATATAGTCTGATTTGTTCAACAGAACAATGCCTCCGCCTTTATCAGCGGGGCGAATTACCAAGTTCTTGTTGTCACACAAAGATCTTAGACCTGCTTGGGGTAAAGGGTTATGAAAATTTCGTTTGGGTGGAATCTTAGCAAGATCTTTTAACACCAAGTCCCTAAACATATAAATAGCTGGAGGGAGTTGGGTAGGGGGGTTGGAAAGGGAAGGGTTAGACAACCCTGGGTATACCGTTCTGGAGGTTGCCACCCTCGCAACGTTTCTTGTCGGATTTGAAGTAATGTAGCGTTGTATATTCATTTTTCTAATGTATTTATGTATGTCAACAAATGTGTTAAATTTGTTGAGCTTACATGGAGGGGCAAATTTTAGGCCCTTATTTAGAACGATTTTTTCATTCTGAGTTAGTACAGTAATACTCAGATTAAACACTCCTTGGCAGGTTAAGTTCGCTTTCTCTTTCCTCCTCTGGCTCCTCCTCCCTCCTCGGGACCCTCTCTTGGTTCTAGGCCTCTTTTCCTGCCTTGAGGGTCCTTGTGAAAACCCAGAGCAACCCGAGAGTTGGAATTGGGTTGAGAGTATCTATATGGAGATGAGTCATACCCGGCATTAGGAAACGGGTAGACTCCATCATTGTGCCGATCCTGTAAAGGGGAATATCTATTATAAGTAGATATAGGCGGGTGTTTATAATAGGGAGGGTTGGAATAATTGGAATAATTGGAAGGTTCATGACAACGTACGGGAGATCCCCTTTGATATGAGGTATCTCTTTCGTGGTGATAATAATCACCCTGGTTAAAATGATTACCTCTATATCCACCTCCACCTCTCCTATTGGAGTTATAACCCCTCCCCCTTTGTGTGTTCCTGGGGGTATGTGTACTCTGGAGTCGACCCCTAAATGATTGGGGGCCCTCGCTCTGTGGCTGACTTCTGTTCATAGAAGGTTTAGGGCGTACAGAAGGATCAGGACCGGGTTCCATCCATGTAAGAGATGTACAGTGTGCCAATATAATGCGGCAGAAGGGTTAACCACGAATTTCGGTCAACTGTGACTGATCGAATCTATCAAATTAGGCATTTTTGCACATGTGGTTGCCAATGTGGTTTATTTGTTGACATGTCCGTCTGGCAAACAATATGGTGGCTGGACCAATAGATCCTTCGCAATCAGGGTGTCCGAACATATTGATCTAATTAAGTCTGGAAGTACTGGGCACACAGTCCCTCAACATTACAGACAGTATCATGACCGTAATCCGACTGGCACTCAATTTTTGATTATTGATAAATTCATTGCTCCATGGAGGGGAGGAGCTATTTTAAGGGGAATTTCCAGAATGGAAACTTTCTGGATATAAAGAATTACAGACCCATTATCCACAAGGAATAAATGTGGAGTTGGATATAAATTCGTTTATTAACCAGGCCTAGTAGGAACAAATTTTTCTTTTTTTATTATATATTTTTTTTATTTTCTATTTTTTCATTTTTCAATTTATTTTATTCCTATTATTTATTATCAATACCCAAATAGTGCTAGCTATGATAATATAGATTATTGTTATTATAATCTACGTAATTTTTATAATTATATATAACTGATGACCATGACTGTGGACAATGACTAATTGGAATTTTATATATGGCTGTAAATTATCCCGGGTTTATGGGTCCAACTAAGGTCATGTTGCATACTGTTTGGGTCTTAATTTTGACCCGTCTCTTATAGAGTTTTTTGATTTAAACATTTTTTGTTAGTATATATCTTTATATATGCTAATTTAATTTTATTATGCCCCTAGAATGTTAACTTTATATTTTTTTATTATTTATAATTATCTTCACATGACGTAAATGTGACTAATTTAGGGTCTTTTAGTTTTTTAACTTGGCCAATTATTCCGCTTCGTGCTAGCAGGAGGGAGCAAGAGCTGCCAACTACACTCCACCTCTTATCCTGGCTATCAGTCTTTAGAATGGTGCCAGCAGTAGGAAAGAAAAAATCTTCAGGTCAGTGAGATGCAATACACTGGGCATAACAGTATAGGACTGCTTTCACACTGATGCCAATGCACTGCGCTGCAGCCACGGTGCAAGAAAACCACAGTACATCAGTATGAAAGCATAAAAGCAACCTTATAATGGGCTCAGAATAGTAAGGATTCATTTACAACTGCAGTTTTGGGGGTGGTAAAACCCCATAATTAAGATTTTTATCACCCCCACCCCAACCGCACCCCCTTTAGCTGCAGTGGCTAAGGTTGTACACATGCTGCAGCAGCAGGAGTTATACACCTGTCATGGTTGGTGGATGTAGCACCTGACAAGCATGACCCATTCAATAGAATAAGGCCCCCCAAACTTAATGCGTGAACGAGTCCTAAATTACCACTGCCGAATGCAACTAAGGGCTCATTCACAAGTGCAGGAGGCACTGCTGCTCCTCTGAAAAGTAATCTGAGTGTGTCTGAGCCAATATATTGCCTCCTCGCCACCTGATTTAAACCCATAATTGCCCGTCAATGCATGTGATTGCAACACGGTAGTATGGCAATTAGAGGTTTAACCACTTCAGCCCCGAAAGATTTGGCTGCTGAATGACCGGGCCATTTTTTGTGATTCAGCACTACTTTAACTGAAAATTGCGCGGTCGTGTGACACTGCACCCAAACAAAATTGACGTCCTTTTTTTCCCACAAATAGAGCTTTCTTTTGGTGGTATTTGATCGCCTCTGCGGTTTTTATTTTTTGTGCTATAAATAAAAAAAGAGTGACAATTTTGAAAAAAACACAATATTTTGTACTTTTTGCTATAATAAATATGCCCATTTTATTTTTAAAAAAGCACATTTTTTCTCAGTTTAGGCCGCTATGTATCCTTCTACATATTTTTGTTAAAAAAAAAAATCGCAATAAGCGTTTATTGATTGGTTTGCGCAAAAGTTAAAGCGTCTACAAAATAGGGGATAGATTTATAGCATTTTTATTATTATTTTTTTTTTAGTATTAATGGCGGCGATCTGCGATTTTTATAGGGACTGCGACACTATGATGGACACATCGGACACTTTTGACACATTTTTGGGACCATTGGCATTTATACAGCGATCAGTGCTATAAAAATGCACTGATTACTATGAAACTGTCACTGGCAGGAAAGGGGTTAACATTAGGGGGCGATCAAAGGGTTAATTGTGTTCCTTGGTACGTGTTTCTCACTGGAGGGGAAGGGGCCTGACTAGAGGAAGTGACGGATTGTGGTTCCTAGCTAATAGGAACACACGATCTGTCACTCCTCTCAGAACAGAACAGGTTTACACACACTCGTTCCTGTTCTGTCTCTCGTGCTCGCGATCGCTCGTGGCCAGTGGTCATCACGACCATCAGCCACGAGCATTGGCACCCCCGCTGTGCAGCGCGCCTGCTATCCCGATCCCATGAGCTGACGTATAGCTACGGCGGTTCGTGGGATCGTGCCAATCTTCTAACGTAAAATGACGGCGGGTGGTCGGCAAGAGGTTAAAACAGGTGTGAGGAGGTGACACTTGGCAACACTGTGCCCGGTGATCTTTGACTTCTCCCTTGTTGCTCAGGTAGATCTCCACCTCTTTAAGGTTGCCTATCCTTGTCATAAACAGTATGACATAAATCAGTGTGTCCTCATTAAAAATAAAGGAGTTGCCATTGGTGAGTTCCTGTAGGCACAAACTCCAAGGCAATTATCCTTATATTTGCTTCTCTACTGAGTCATTCATCAGAAACAAGCATGCAGCCAGTAAAGTATTGGAACACCTAATATACAAAAATTAATTTCAGACCAGTGACTTAAAGTGATACTAAACGATTTCCTTATGCTCCAAAACAAATCCATACACATCCATTACTTAATGGCCATGTCAGCTATTTTTCATGAAATTGTTTCTTACTGTGTTTTTCTGCCTCTTTGTTATGTCCTCTGAAAGCTCTCAAACCTCTCTTTACCCCCCTAACTTCTGTTTGGCATGAACAGTGCAAATTAGTGGTAGTCACGTGCACTTCCCTATGCACACTACAAATCCCATAGCCTATAGTTCCTATTCCATCCCAGGGGCGAGCAAAGGAGGGTTGCTACTAGGGATGAGCTGAGTGTTTGGTCTGAATCCCAAACTTGTGGGATGTTTGATAGGAGTTGCTCAGATGAATGCCCCATAATGCTTTACCAAAGCCATCATTGGCAACAGCCTTGCACCATTGATTTTGGTCAATGATGGTTATGATCTATGGGCGAACAGCCAATTTTCGGCCCAAACTCATGCTCTGGCCAAACCGTTCACCCAACACTACTCAGAACCAACATCAGAATCAAGTAATATTTGGGCATCCTCAAGAAGCAAGTGGCTGATGATGTGTTCAAATAATTCAGCTGACTCCTCCATGCATGACGCTGGGGCTATGGCAGGAGTAGCTGTGGACAAGGAGACAGAATAAGCTGCTCGGGCAGCTGCGCTGGACTGCTTGGGTCATAGAGGATAAGGAAGAGGGGGATGGTTTCGTAAGCCAGTCCACCACCTCCTCTGCATGCTGCGGCTTGATAGCCCTGGCAACATCACTAAACAGACACAAAGGTACCCTTTGCCTGTGAACACAGATGCTGCTGGCGCCATCATAGTGTCATGGGAACATCTGCTTCTCCTTGTTGGCCTCCAAGATATAATGGGGGGGGTTATTATCCAAAAGTAATATATGCTGGGAAATGTGTAATTGGATGCACTTTATTCAATGAAAAGTGGTGTTTGGTGCACTTTAACCTCTTAAGGACAGTTATACTGAGGCAGGTTGGCTCTCCTGGGCGAATTGCCGTTCCTGTACGTCAGCTGCTTTAACAGCTGTAGGGGGCGCGTGCGTGCCCGCAGTGCAACGCCAGAGCCGATGCATGTGGCCGGCGGTTGCGATGCCCACCGGGCACTCGCGATCACTCCTGACAGAGACAGAACGGAGATCTGTCAATGTAAACAGACAGATCTCATTCTGTCAGAGGAGGAGAGACAGATCTTCTGCACCTAAAGATAGGAACGGCGATCAGTCTCCTCCTCCAGGCAGTCCCATCCCCCCACAGTTAGAACACACATGAGGAAACACATTTAACCCCTTGATCGCCCCTAGTGTTAACCCCTTCCCTGCCAGTGACATTTATACAGTAATCAGTGGCTATTTTTATCTCTGATCGCTGTATAAATGTCAATGGTCCCAAAAAAGTGTCAAAAGTGTCTGATCTGTCCATCGCAATGTCACAGTCCCACTAAAAATTGCTGATCGTCGCCATTACTAGTAAAAATAATAATAATAATAAAAATGCCATAAATCTATCCCCTATTTTTTAGACGCTATAACTTTTGCGCAAACCAATCAATATACGCTTATTGCGGGTTTTTTTACCAAAAATATGTAGAAGAATATATATTGGCATAAACTGATGAAGAATTTTTTTATTTTTTATTTTTTATGGGGATATGTATTATAGCAAAAAGTAAAAAATATTGTTTTTTTTCAAAATTGTTGCTCTTTTTTTGTTTATAGTGCAAAAAAAACAAAACGCAGAAGTGATCAAATACCACCAAAAGAAAGCTCTATTTGTGGGAAAAAAAAGGACGTCAATTTTGTTTGGGTACAGGGTTGCACGACCGCGCAATTATCAGTTATAGCGATGCAGTGCCGTATCGCAAAAAATGGCCTGGTCATTAAGGGGGCAAATCCTTCCGGTCCTTAAGTAGTTAAATTGGGAATATATATATATATATATATATATATATATATATATATATATATATATAAACACCAGCAATGCAGTAAAAAAAAACCTGACAATTAAAAAAAAGGGGGCAGGCAGGGGACAAAAAAAACATGCAGCAAAATAAGGTATACAGCACCAAATGTTATGTAATGCTGTGTTCAACACTGCACTACACTTACAAACTACACTATACTGACTCACTATAATAACACTAAACTAACACTCACAGTCAAATGTTAGTTAAAGCTGTGATAAACACTGCACTACACTAATGAAGTTCACTAAAACACTACACTGACACACTATACTCACACACTGTACTAACACAAAACTAACACTCTATACTTACAGTCACAATAAGTGAACACACTAACTGCTAGTAGAAAACTGTGCCCTGCTCTATCTATCTCCACTCCAACACACTACAAAAGATTTCTATGGGAAGTTACGTTTTATAGTTTGGGATGAGACTATGAGCACTGAGCTGTGATTGGAGAAAGTCATCATCACTTTGTCCAATCAGGGATCTGACAGTGCTAATTGGTGAAGCCTTGTACCTGACCAGCAGTCAGGTGCAAGCCTTCATCCAATTAGGACTCTAGAATGCACTGTGAAGCGCGCTGTGCATCGTGGGGTGCTCGGTGGGAGAACATCCTGCAGAGCTACCTGCAAATTTGTCTGTCCGCCGAACGAGCGCCTAGCCGATGTTCAGGCCAAACTTATGCTCGGCTCCAACTGTTCACCCAACACTACTTCATGCAAGAATCCATTGCTGAAAAAAAGCACGTTGAAGCTTCTTTAACCACTTGACGACCGCCTCACGCTGATATACGTCAGCAGAATGGCACGGGCAGGCAAAATCACGTACCTGGTACGTGATTGCCTTCCTGTGGGCGGGGGGTCCGATCGGACCCCCCCCGATGCCCGAGGCGGTCAGCTTTGGTCTGGGAGTGTTCAGAGATGAGGGGGAGGCCATCCATTCGTGGCCCCCCTCACGATCGCTCCCAGCCAATGAGAATCTTCCCCTGCCTCTGTAGTACACAGAGGCAGGGGATGTGATGTCATCTCTCCTCGGCTCGGCAGTTTACGTTCCGGCGCCGAGGAGAGAAGACTGTAATGTGATTGCACCAACACTACACACACACACAATAGAACATGCCAGGCACACATTACACCCCTGATCCCCCCCGATCACCCCCGATCACCCCTCCCCCCCCGTCACACTGACACCAAGCAGTTTTTCTTTTTTCTGATTACTGCATGGTGTCAGTTTGTGACAGTTAGTGTGGTAGGGCAGTTAGTATTAGCCCCCTTTAGGTCTAGGGTACACCCCTAACTCCCACTAATAAAGTTTTAACCCCTTGATCACCCCCCATCGCCAGTGTCGCTAAGCGATCATTTTTCTGATCGCTGTATTAGTGTCACTGGTGACGCTAGTTAGGGAGGTAAATATTTAGGTTCGCCGTCAGCGTATTATAGCGACAGGGACCCCCATATACTACCGAATAAAGGTTTTAACCCCTTGATTGCCCCCTAGTTAACCCTTTCACCAGTGATCACCGTATAACTGTTACGGGTGACGCTGGTTAGTTTGTTTATTTTTTATAGTGTCAGGGCACCTGCCGTTTATTACCGAATAAAGGTTTAGCCCCCTGATCGCCCAGCGGTGATATGCGTCGCCCCAGGCAGCATCAGATTAGCGCCAGTACCACTAACACCCACGCACGCAGCATACGCCTCCCTTAGTGGTATAGTATCTGAATGGATCGGTATCTGATCCGATCAGATCTGTACTAGCGTCCCCAGCAGTTTAGGGTTCCCAAAAACGCATTGTTAGCGGGATCAGCCCAGATACCTGCTAGCACCTGCGTTTTGCCCCTCCGCCCGGCCCAGCCCAGCCCACCCAAGTGCAGTATCTATCGATCACTGTCACTTACAAAACACTAAACACATAAGTGCAGCGTTCGCAGAGTCAGGCCTGATCCCTGCGATCGCTAACAGTTTTTTTGGTAGCGTTTTGGTGAACTGGCAAGCACCAGCCCCAGGCAGCGTCAGGTTAGCGACAGTACCGCTAACACCCACGCACGCAGCATACGCCTCCCTTAGTGGTATAGTATCTGAACGGATCAATGTCTGATCCGATCAGATCTATACTAGCGTCCCCAGCAGTTTAGGGTTCCCAAAAAGGCAGTGTTAGCGGGATCAGCCCAGATACCTGCTAGCACCTGCGTTTTTCCCCTCCACCCGGCCCAGCCCAGCCCACCCAAGTGCAGTATCGATCGATCACTGTCACTTACAAAACACTAAACGCATGACTGCAGCGTTCGCAGAGTCAGGCCTGATCCCTGCGATCGCTAACAGTTTTTTGGTAGCGTTTTGGTGAACTGGCAAGCACCAGCGGCCTAGTACACTCCGGTCGTAGTCAAACCAGCACTGCAGTAACACTTGGTGACGTGGCGAGTCCCATAAGTGCAGTTCAAGCTGGTGAGGTGGCAAGCACAAGTAGTGTCCCGCTGCCACCAAGAAGAAGACAAACAGGCCCGTCGTGCCCATAATGCCCTTTCTGCTGCATTCGCCAATCCTAATTGGGAACCCACCACTTCTGCAGCGCCCGTACTTCCCCCATTCACATCCCCAACCAAATGCAGTCGGCTGCATGAGAGGCATTTTCTCTATGTCCTCCCGAGTACCCCTACCCAACGAACCCCCCCAAAAAAGATGTTGTGTCTGCAGCAAGCGTGGATATAGGTGTGACACCCGCTATTATTGTCCCTCCTGTCCTGATAATCCTGGTCTTTGCATTGGTGAATGTTTTGAACGCTACCATTCACTAGTTGAGTATTAGCGTAGGGTACAGCATTGCACAGACTAGGCACACTTTCACAGGGTCTCCCAAGATGCCATCGCATTTTGAGAGACCCGAACCTGGAACCGGTTATAGTTATAAAAGTTAGTTACAAAAAAAAGTGTAAAAAAAAAAAATATATATATATAAAATAAAAAAAAATAGTTGTCGTTTTATTGTTCTCTCTCTCTCTATTCTCTCTCTATTGTTCTGCTCTTTTTTACTGTATTCTATTCTGCAATGTTTTATTGTTATTATGTTTTATCATGTTTGCTTTTCAGGTATGCAATTTTTTATACTTTACCGTTTACTGTGTTTTATTGTTAACCATTTTTTTGTCTTCAGGTACGCCATTCACGACTTTGAGTGGTTATACTAGAATGATGCCTGCAGGTTTAGGTATCATCTTGGTATCATTCTTTTCAGCCAGAGGTCGGCTTTCATGTAAAAGCAATCCTAGCGGCTAATTAGCCTCTAGACTGCTTTTACGAGCAGTGGGAGGAAATGCCCCCCCCCCCCATCTTCCGTGTTTTTCTCTGGCTCTCCTGTCTCAACAGGGAACCTGAGAATGCAGCTGGTGATTCAGCCAGCTGACCATAGAGCTGATAAGAGACCAAACATCTCTATGGCCTAAGAAACCGGAAGCTACGAGCATTTCATGACTTAGATTTCGCCGGATGTAAACAGCGCCATTGGGAAATTGGCAAAGCATTTTATCACACCGATCTTGGTGTGGTCAGATGCTTTGAGGGCAGAGGAGAGATCTAGGGTCTAATAGACCCCAATTTTTTCAAAAAAGAGTACCTGTCACTACCTATTGCTATCATAGGGGATATTTACATTCCCTGAGATAACAATAAAAATGATTAAAAAAAATGAAAGGAACAGATTAAAAATAAGATAAAAAAGCAAAAAAATAATAAAGAAAAAAAAAAAAGCACCCCTGTGGCCCCCTGCTCTTGCGCTAAGGCGAACACAAGCGGCGGTCTGTCGTCAAATGTAAACAGCAATTGCACCATGCATGTGAGGTATCACCGCGAAGGTCAGATCGAGGGCAGTAATTTTAGCAGTAGACCTCCTCTGTAAATCTAAAGTGGTAACCTGTAAAGGCTTTTAAAGGCTTTTAAAAATGTATTTATTTTGTTGACACTGCACGTTTGTGCGCAATTGTAAAGCATGTCATGTTTGGTATCCATGTACTCGGCCTAAGATCATCTTTTTTATTCCATCAATCATTTGGGCAATATAGTGTGTTTTAGTGCATTAAAATTTTAAAAAGTGTGTTTTTTCTCCAAAAAATGCGTTTGAAAAATCGCTGCGCAAATACTGTGTGAAAAAAAAAAAATGAAACACCCATCATTTTAATCTGTAGGGCATTTGCTTTAAAAAAATATATAATGTTTGGGGGTTCAAAGTAATTTTCTTGCAAAAACAAAATTATTTTTTCATGTAAATAAAAAGTGTCAGAAAGGGCTTTGTCTTCAAGTGGTTAGAAGAGTGGGTGATGTGTGACATAAGTTTCTAAATGTTATGTATAAAATGCCAGGACAGTTCAAAACCCCCCCAAATGACCCCATTTTGGAAAGTAGACACCCCAAGCTATTTGCTGAGAGTCATGTCGAGTCCATGGAATATTTTATATTGTGACACAAGTTGCGGGAAAGAGACAAATTTTTTTTTTTTTTTGCACAAAGTTGTCACTAAATGATATATTGCTCAAACATGCCATAGGAATATGTGAAATTACACCCTAAAATACATTCTGTTGCTTCTCCTGAGTACGGGGATACCACATGTGTGAGACTTTTTGGGAGCCTAGCTGCGTACGGGACCCCAAAAACAAAGCACTGCCTTCAGGCTTTCTAAGGGCGTAAATTTTTGATTTCACTCTTCACTGCCTAGCACAGTTTCGGAGGCCATGGAATGCCCAGGTGGCACAACCCCCCCCCCACAAATGACCCCATTTTGGAAAGTAGACACCCCAAGCTATTTGCTGAGAGGTATAGTGAGTATTTTGCAGACCTCACTTTTTGTCACAAAGTTTTGAAAATTGAAAAAAGAAAAAAAATGTTTTTTCTTGTCTTTCTTCATTTTCAAAAACAAATGAGAGCTGCAAAATACTCACCATGCCTCTCAGCAAATAGCTTGGGGTGTCTACTTTCCAAAATGGGGTCATTTGGGGGGGTTTTGTGCCACCTGGCCCCGTACACGGCTAGGCTCCCAAAAAGTCCCACACATGTGGTATCCCCATACTCAGGAGAAGCAGCTAAATGTATTTTGGGGTGCAATTCCACATATGCCAATGGCCTGTGTGAGCAATATATCATTTAGTGACAAAAAAAAAAAAGTTTGTCACTTTCCTGCAACTTGTGTCAAAATATAAAATATTCCATGGACTCAACATGCCTCTCAGCAATAGCTTGGGGTGTCTACTTTCCAAAATGGGGTCATTTGGGGGGGGGGTTTGTGCCATCTGGGCATTTTATGGCCTTCAAAACTGTGATAGGTAGTGAGGAGTGAAATCAAAATTTTACGCCCTTAGAAATCCTGAAGGTGGTGATTGGTTTTCGGGGCCCCGTACATGGCTAGGCTCCCAAAAAGACCCACACATGTGGTATCCCTGTACTCAGGAGAAGCAGCTGAATGTATGTTGGGGTGCAATTCCACATATGCCCATGGCCTGTGTGAGCAATATATCATTTAGTGACAACTTTTTGTAAATTTTTTTTTTTTTGTCATTATTCAATCACTTGGGACAAAAAAATTAATATTCAATGGGCTCAACGTGCCTCTCAGCAATTTCCTTGGGGTGTCTACTGTCCAAAATGGGGTCATTTGGGGGGTTTTGTACTGCCCTGCCATTTTAGCACCTCAAGAAATGACATAGGCAGTCATAAACTAAAAGCTGTGTAAATTCCAGAAAATGTACCCTAGCTTGTAGACGCTATAACTTTTGCGCAAACCAATAAATATACGCTTATTGATATTTTTTTTACCAAAGACATGTGGCCGAATACATTTTGGCCTAAATGTATGACTAAAATTGAGTTTATTGGATTTTTTTATAACAAAAAGTAGAAAATATCATTTTTTTTCAAAATTTTCGGTCTTTTTCCATTTATAGCGCAAAAAATAAAAACCGCAGAGGTGATCAAATACCATCAAAAGAAAGCTCTATTTGTGGGAAGAAAAGGACGCAAATTTCGTTTGGGTACAGCATTGCATGACTGCGCAATTAGCAGTTAAAATGACGCAGTGCCAAATTGGAAAAAGTCCTCTGGTCTTTAGGCAGCCAAATGGTCCGGGGCTGAAGTGGTTAATGTTTGCTGCACCACATTTAGACAAGCCTGTGAAATACTGGGAGAATATAGTCTGGTCAGATGGGAACAAAATGTAACTCTTTGGATGCCATAATACACACCATGTTTGGAGGTCAAATGGCACTGCACATCACCCCAAAAACACCCCCCATACCAACAATGAAGTTTAGAGGTGGAATCATGTTGTGGGGCTGTATTTCAGCATACGGTACTGGCAAAGTTCATATCATTGAAGGAAGGATTAATGGAAAAATGTACCAAGACATTTCTTAAAATAAAGTAGATAAAAATCTACTGCCATCTATCAGCATGTTGAAGATGAAATGAAGGTGGACATTTCAGCAAGACAATGATCCTAAACAAAAAGCCAAAGAAACTCTCAATTGGTTTAAAGAAAGAAAATAAAGCTGCCCAGTCAATCACCTGACTTAAATCCAATAGAAAGTCTATGGAAAAAACTAAAGATCAGAGTTCATAGAAGAGGCCTACGGAACCTTCAAGATTTGAAGACTGGGTGAAAGAACGGGCCAAAATCACACCTGAGCAATGCATGCGACTAGTTTTTCCATACATGAGGCGTCTTGCTGTCATTACCAACAAAGGATTTGGTACAAAGTATTAAATAAATTTCAGTTAGCATGTTCAATACTTTTTCCCTTTGTCATTACACTTTATTACACATAACCTATTTCCTGAGCTTATTTGTTTTGATTTCTTTGTATGTATGGATTGCATGCGTTGTTACATGTGGTGAAAATTTCATGTCAATTATACCTTTAGAAATATATTTACCTAGACAATTGGTGAAAGAGAGAGAGCTTGTTCAATCGCTCATAAATTGCAGCCTGTCTATACGAGCTTCATAACTGTGCTGCAAAATGTGTTTCATATTTCAGTCTTTAAACTTAGAGAATAGGGCTAAATTTTAATGCTTACATGTAATCTGCCTGCTCAGTTCTTCCTGGAATAGTGGAATAGCAAAAAAGCTTCAAGAAATCTGCACCACATGTATACAATTG
Source organism: Aquarana catesbeiana (assembly GCF_042186555.1). Classification (NCBI taxonomy): domain Eukaryota; kingdom Metazoa; phylum Chordata; class Amphibia; order Anura; family Ranidae; genus Aquarana; species Aquarana catesbeiana. The sequence continues at coordinate 84,240,571 of NC_133333.1, forward strand.
CTTAGGTATATAGTCTGAGAAAAATACATTGTAATTTGTGTATCCCAGATTAAGTCTGTCAAATCTGACATTGACAAAGAATCTTAGCAAATAAAGAGTACATACTGTGTAATTATTAAGCAGCTCAGTTTTCCTGGCTTGTTGTTCTGAGAAAGCACACTCTAATTTGTATTTTCGAAGGATAAAACCCACCTAGTCTCTCTGTCTTGCATTGCGGCCTAATAAAAACACTTATGTGGTATGCTACGCGTCCATACAGAACTATTTTTTTTATCCAACTAAAATATGCCTTATCTTTTCTTCTGACAAAGTGGCCAAGAAAATATGCTTTCTTAATTGGCAGCAATTCTCTTCAGTATTTAGGGCTGCTTTGCTTGTAACATCATACCCTAATTGTTTTTTCTTGGAAAAAATTGACCAATTTCTTCTTTTCTTTATTTGATGCCAGAATATCCCCAAGCATATTATTTAACAGAATTGCATATACACTAAGCAAAATTATAAATGCAACACTTTTGTGTTTGCCCCTATTTATCATGAGCTGAACGCAAAGATCTTCGATTTTTTCTATGTACACAAAAGGCCTATTTCTCTCAAATATTGTTCACAAATCTGTCTAAATCTGTGTTATTGATCACTTCTCCTTTGCCGAGATAATACATCCACCTCACAGGTGTGAGATATCAAGATGCTGATTAGACCGCATGATTATTGCACAGGTGTGCCTTAGGCTGGCTACAATAATAGGCCACTGTAAAATGTGCAGTATTATCACACAGCACAATGTCACAGATGTCACAAGTTTTGAGGGAGCATGCAATTGGCATGCTGACTGCAGGAATGTCCACCAAAGCTGTTGCCCTTGAATTGAATGTTGAAGACATCTCCAAAGGTTCAGAGAATTTGGCAATACATCCAACCGGCCTCACAACCACAGACCACGTTTAACCACACCAGCCCAGGACCTCCACATCCAGCATCTTCACCTCCAAGATCGTCTGAGACCAGCCACCCGGACATCTGCTGCAACAATCGGTTTGCATAACCAAAGAATTTCTGCACAAACTGTCAGAAACCATCTGCATGCTCCTTCGTCCTCATCGGGGTCTCGACCTGACTGCAGTTCGTCGTCGTAACCAACTTGAGTGGGCAAATGCTCACAGTCGATGGCGCCTGGCACTTTGGAGATGTGTTCTCTTCCCAGTTTTCACTGTACAGGGAAGATGGCAGACAGCACGTATGGCGTTGTGTGGGTGAGTGGTTTGCTGATGTCCATGTTGTGGATCGAGTGGCCCATGGCGGAGGTGGGGTTATGGTATGGGCAGGTGTATGCTGTGGACAATGAACACAGGTGCATTTCATTGATGGCATTTTGAATGCACAAAGATACCGTGATGAGGTCCTGAGGCCCATTGTTGTGCCATTCATCCAGGATCTTTACCTCATGTTGCAGCATGTTGCAATTCCTGGAAGCTAAAAACATCAACATGTCACCCATTGAGCATGTTTGGGATGCTCTGGATTGGCGTATACAACAGTGTGTCCCAGTTCCTGACGATATCCAGCAACTTCGCAAAGCCATTAAAGAGGAATGGACCAACATTCCACAGGCCACAATCAACAACCCGATCAACTCTATGCAAAGGAGATGTGCTGCACTGGGTGAGGTAAACGGTGGTCACACCAGATACTGACTAGTTTTCGGCCCCCCTGACCCTCCCAATACAGTAAAACTGCACATTTTAGGGTGGCATTTTAGTGTGACCAGACTAGGGCACACCTGTGCAATAATCATGCTGTCTAATCAGAATTTTGATATGCCACACCTGTGAGGTGGATGGATAATCTCAGCAAAGGAGAAGTACTCACTAACACAGAATTAGACAGATTTGTGAACAATATTTGAGAGAAATAGGCCTTTTATATATATAGAAAAAGTCGTAGATCTTTGCGTTCAACTCATGATAAATAGGGGATAACACAAAAGTGTTGCGTTTATAATTTGCTCAGTGTATTTTATGTTGTACTTTGAGCCACTACAAAATAGCATCACCCATTAAACAATACATTTTACAAAATTTTTTTCCTTTTTAGTACATGTCTCCCAGGTTAGTGCCCAGATGTCATGCCCTTTCTTTGAAAATGCCTTGAATTTTAGCTTAGAAAATTGCTATTACTGAACATGAACATTCAGCTCCCTTTAATCCAAATTTTACTAACATTCACTCAACCAAACCCAGGTACATTCACATTGTGGCTCTGTTCCTTCGAACAGTGTGACCATGGAGAACGAACATAAGGGGATTATTTACGAAAGGGAAAACCACTTTGCACTACAAGTGCACTTGGAAGTGCAGTTGCTGTAGATCTGAGGTGAAAATCTGAAATGAGGGGAAGCTCTGCTGATTTTATCATCCAATCATGTGCAAGCTAAAATGTTTTTTATTTGCCTTGCAGATTTACAGCGAGCGACTGCACTTTCAAGTGCACTTGTAGTGCAAAGTGGATTTGCCTTTTGTAAATAACCCCCATAGTCACCTTAAAACGGAGAGTAGGATTACAGCAAAGAAAATAAATAGGAGTTGGATATTTAGGGGAAGCTGAGAGCAATAGAATGTACCTTTGTGACTTAGGAATACATACTTGATTTGATTTTTTTTTCAAGAGATTTTAGTGTGACTTTAAAGGATAACTCCACTTTCATGGGAATAAAATAGCAAATAAAAAAATAATAACATAGTTTATACAATTGCAACTGAAGTCATATTGTAATTTCAATGTAATTGTACCTTTCCATTTTAATCTGCAGCACTGTAATCTTCTGTTAAATGCAATTCAATAAGGCTACCTGAAGGTGTCCTGTACACAGAATGTGTACAGAACGCCCCCCAAAAACATAATTTCATGCTTTTTGTGATTAGCTCTCTGATTTTTCCAAATGTCTGCACTAAGGTACAAGTCAGATTTCAGGCATCCCCTGCAACAAAAATGTCATTTTTGGTGAGATACTCCCAATAGGAAATCACATCTAAAGGGATGCAGACCCTGCAAGTTTCCTCATTAGAGCCCTGCAGGTGCAGCAGCTGATATATAATTATGAAACCACTCCCATTAGCTACACTTTCAATATGTACACAGGCAAACACACAGTGATTTTTTCAGAATAACAAAAGGTAGAAACTTACAAAAAAGTTTGTTGAAATCTTTGCAATGTACATAGATCACCCAGAGGGGAATGTATTTTTCTCAACAAAAGTGGAATTAGTCTTTAAGCATCACAGATTTACAGCTGCAGTTCCAGACCCTGCACCTTTTTAAAAAAAAAGTCTGTAATGGCCATATTTCAAACCTTCTGGATAAAATAGAACCGTGGTTAGTACTGTATATGGGAATCACAGCATGAAAGGAAACATATGGGAGGGCAGAGACATTCAGCTTTCCTGGGACATTGTAAGAGGCCTTTATGTTACTTGGATTACTTGCTCATTTGCTGTAATTAATGACAGATGGCATTTAATACTGCATAAGCTGGTTGCAGTGATTCTCGTCAGGCAAGCACCAATGGGCTTAATTGGTAACATGTGAGCTTGTTAAACATGGTAAATTTATGCATTGTTCATAAAGGTTATTTGTTTATTTTCCAATTATTTATTAGGCACACAGGTTAGATACATTCATGGGAGATTTCTTTTTTGGCAGACTGTACATTTCTTGATCACTTTTTGAAAAGGTGGATTAGAATTATTGATAATCCATTTTTTTAATAAGGATTCCCACTATACTCTCACAGTTTTGAACATATATTTTCATGGTGACCAAACTTAATATCTGTTGGAAAAGCACCCAGCAGGTTTTAAAGGATTGTGATGTATAAAATATTATACTTGGATGTGTTTGTGAGACTGCTCCATCTGTATATTGTTTGAACCGATGTCAAACATTCTCAGTTTATTGAGCATTCCAAGCTTTTGCTTATTTTTCATCATTAACTATTTATCAAACTTTTTGTGGGTTGCATGCAAACCACTATACATATTTTTGGATGTATCCATATGTGCTGGATATGGAAGTGAAGATTATATGCCATGTTAAAGTAGCAGCTTGCTGTGTATACATTATCATTACAACTTGATTACGGACTGCCAATGAGAGGGATTACAGTGGCTGTAAAGGTTAGTAAGGTAAAAACATTTTACTATATATACAGTACAGTAGATGTAAGGCTACCACAAATCCATTGTTTTTTAACTAACTTGCCAGTTTTAATTCCCTGCTTCTAAAATGCTGGTCACGTGATCTCTATAGATTCCTGAGTGATTCACAGACCTGCCAGCGGGTGTGTCAGAGTGGGGGCACTATGTCATTGTTGGAAAGGACGTTGCCACCATTCTATTACCAGAGGATGGGAGGAGCGGTTGAAAGCAGGAGGGATGGGTGTAGAAGAGCGGCTGGAGGCAGGACAGATGAGCGAGGAGTAATGGTTGAAGGCAGAACGGATGGGCGGGGAGGTCTGGCTGGAGGCAAGAAGGCTGGGCGAAGAGGACCTGGCTGGAGACAAGAAGGCTGGGCGAAGAGGACCTGGCTGGAGACAAGAAGGCTTGACAAAGAGGACCTGGTTGGAAGCAGGACAGATGAAAGGAGGGCATGGCTTCCACAGACCACAGAACTTACAGACACGCTGTGTTCTTTTACAGCATGCCTTTACAGTCAGAACAACTAAAACCGACAGCGCTCAGTGGCTTAATGTAAACTATAGGTTTTAGTAGTTGCAGAAGTCCACAGTGAAAAACCGATCAAAACAACTGGTCGTTTAATCATAGCAAATGAAGATGATGAAGATAAGCGGTATAGCAAACGTTACCATGCTGACTCTGGCACCGATGGGTCAGTATGTCCCAGGGCAAGGAAAGCCATGGGGAGGCACCAACCACCATATCCAAGGAGATAGAAAGGGCTGCAGGGAAATCCAAGCCAGACCTTGCTGGCAGATGGTGTCACTCGCCCGGGCGAAAGCGTGGCCCGGAAGAAGGAGGCCACTAGAACCAGCATGGAGTGCATGCATCCCTGTTGCTGCGACAATGTGTTTCCCGTTCATTAGATTGAACTGTTTACTGATTTACACACAAGCAATTGTATGGACTTTCCATTTATTAGCGCAGCTTCCTTTATCCTTTTCTATACCCTAATTGTGTTATCACACATCAAGCTGCTGCTTTTTGGACTACACTGTATGATTTTGAGTTATTTGGATTTTTTATTTTTTTATCTTTTTATTTTTTTTTCACTTATTTTCAATGTTTGATATTGTTTGACCAAGCGTGGTTTTCTTTCCTTTTAATGTGTTTCCCATGCATGTGCTTTGCCAAGTGCCTTTACAGTCATCAGCATGACAAAAGGTGTAAAATGACCACGCTGTCATGGATTGCAGCCATGATTAGCGTGGTCAGTTTACTGCCAGGAAGAGAGGCACAGGCAGGATCAAACAGGTATTATTTAACACAGGACTAAATATGAGCGAGGAGGAATTGCATTAGAACAGACCATATGTTGCTCTAAAGAGACAGTACTATGATTTTTTTTTTTTCAAATACTTTGATTTATTGCCTTTGGATTACAACATATTTTTAATACAATATACAATGTATTTTAAATTCAAAGACACATCATTTCTGCAGCATATTTGGCAAGTACAGAATCACAGTATATATAGAATAATATGCAAATTGGTTGGAGGGAAGCTTCAGAATGGCAAAGATGTTTTTATTACAAATTATGTGAGCAGACTGCAGTTCCTCTTTAAGATTGTTGTCCTAGCACAGGTTTTCTTTAAATGTTGATTGGATTCTGTTCTTACTAGAATAACACATCCAGCTATAATTAGTAGACCTAATCAGTGGAGTGATTGATCCAGGGAATTAATCTGACTGCATCTGACAGGGTCAAGGAGACCTTTTTTAGCCTTTTGTAGATACTTTTGCAGCTGCCTCACTGAGTTTGATCATGACTTCTAGAACATTACTAAAATAGTTTAGGAATGGCTACAATAATTAGTATAATAAAGTATATTACATTTTCAAGAACTTTCAATATCAACATCAGACTAGAGTAAGCAGAAAAAAACAGAAGGGTAAATGTTAACTTTAATGCCATTTGGTTATATTATAACTTTTATATACTTTGCTATGTTTCTTCAACCAGACTGGCTGTAAGAGTTCACCTAGACTTTGAGGGTATCAGAGATTTCTTTTGGTAGTTGCCGCCAAATTTCAGTTATAAGCACTGCTAGTTCATGTTATACTGAGCGGCCTCTTTAAATGTACCTGCCAGGAGAGAATTACTGGGATTGCCCTTATTTACTTTCTTTTGAAAATAGTAATAGACTATCCCTTATCCCTCACTATCCTTAACCCCCCTGGCAGTATTCCCGAGCCTGGCTCGGGGTGGATTTTCAGTACCAAAAGCGGTAACCCCGAGCCAGACTCGGTATCGCATTGCAGGATCCATGTAGAGGTTACTTACCTTGTCCCCTGGATCCTGCGATGTCTTCCCGCTGTGATCTGCGAGCCACCGTGTCTCGCTCGATCTACAGTGCCGAGCTCCGTTCCCTGCAAGCGTTGCGACACACGGGGACAGAGTTCGGCGCCAAATTCAAAATGTAAAAAACACAGTATAGATACAGTATACTGTAATTTTACAGATTACAGTACTGTATCAAATAATTACACATCCCCTTTGCCCCTAGTGGTCTGTCCAGTGCCCTGCATGCAGTTTTATATTATAAATACTGTTCTTTCTGCCAGGAAACTGGAGATTGTCCATAGCAACCAAAAAATGTCCGTTTACGTCAAAAGTGCTTTTAGACCAGCTAGAAAACAGCGATAATAAATTAGAATCACTTGCAGAATTGAGCGATAGTGATTTGTGGGGAAATTCGTCATCAAACACTAAAAGTAATGACAGCGACAATTCTGCAACTGAGCAAATTTCAGTGTTTTTGATTTGATTACATTATTGAATAATTTTTATTATTATTATATTATTATTTGTTATAATTATTTATAGTTATTTATCATATTATAATTTTTGATTTTGTTTTTCAAACTTTATCATACCCGGGATGTCTACTAGACTCTTGTTTGGACAGATTTAAGTGAGTTATTCCTAAGAATTACAGGCCTACAATATAAAACACCAAATTTCCGTACTGACGCTTTCAGCATCAAAAATCTGAAATAGTCATACCGCCAGGGAGGTTAATACCTTCTGTGTCAATAAACCATTTTGCAGATTAGGAAAATAGAGATGAGCTAAACATACCTGGTTTCAGTTTGAGGCAAGTGCAGTGAACATTACTGAAGTATGGGTGTTGAATCAGAACTTCATTGAAGTCAAACAAAGCCGAATGTTAAAAATGAATGAGTGCCATTTTCTAGGCTAATAGGCAAGGAATTGTCAAACATATGTCATGGGGTTCTGGGTACTGCCTGGGGAACGTGTACCAAGCAAAAAAAAAAAAAAAACAGTTTAGCAAGGAGCAGTGATTTTAATAATGCTTAAAAGTCAACATAAAAGAGTTCAAAACTCCTTTAAGTACCATCTTTATCTACGTATAACACACACAGGCATATAACACGCACCTTAATTTTAAACTTAATCTTAATATTACATTTAAATAACAAACTTTGAAGCAAAATAAGGGTCAGTGCCCATCAATGCAGCGTTATCAGTGACCATCTGCAGCCCCAACAGTGCCCATCAATGCAGCCTCACCATTGCCCATCATTGCAACTCGATCAGTGCCCATCTGCAGCCTTGCCTTTGCCTATCAATGCAGCCTGCTCAGTGCCCATCTGCAGCCTCACTATTGCCCATTAATGCAGCCTGCTCAGTGCCCACCTGAGCTCACCATTGCCCATTAATGCAGCCTGCTCAGTGCACATCTGCAGCTTCACCATTGCCCATTAATGCAGCCTGCTCTGTGCCAATCTCCAGCCTTGCCATCTCCCATTAATGCAGCCTGCTCAATTAATGCAGCCTGCTCAGTGCCCATCTGCAGCCTCACCATTGCCCATCAATGCAGCCTGATCAGTGTCAGATTACACAGAGCCTGGATCTCCTGTGTACTAGGTGCTCCCAGTCACTTACAGTCCTGCCTCCTGGCCTGGCTCCTATGATAGACAGAACACTCATTCAACTCGTATAACATGCACCCACAATTTGCCCCCTAATTTCAGGGGGAAAAAGTGTGTGTTATACGCCGACAAATAGGGTACCTCCCGCCCACAGTATAGACAAATGACGGCAGTCGGGATGCTCCGTTGTTCTGTAACATATGATGTCGCCCCATTTCCACCACGCTTACAAGCACGTGGGGGAGCCTGCGTGGCAATCATGGGAGCGCCATGTCCCCGAACTCGGTAAAGAGCCGATGACGCGGATCTTGACCCATGTGATCAGCTGTGTTCAATCACAGCTGATCACATGTAAACAAGTAAATGCCCATTGTCGGCTCTCCTCGCCTCACACTGAGAGTGTGAGGATAGGAGAGCTGATCAGCTGCATCTCATCACAAGGGAGACCTGTACAGATAATCAGGGCACTGATCATCAGTGCCCTGAATATCAGTGCAGCCCCAACAGTGCAGAGCAGTGTTACCAGTCTTTGCTCATCTGTGATGCTAATCTGTGGCCATCAGTGATGCCAATTTGTGCCCATCAGTATGACCAATCTGTGCCCATCAGTGATGCAAGTCAGTGCTGCCTTTCAGTGCCCATCAGTGCCTGCCCATCAGTGCTGCCTATCCATACCACCAATTGGTTTGAAGAAGGAGCAACTGGGCATGCTCTGAAACATTTCCCGTCCACTCTGATGTCACTTTCGGTTGCCTGGATTCCATGCTCGCATCTCCATCTCTGCTTTGGTTAAATAAAGTATCTGTGGAATGTGGGGGGGGGGGGGGGGGGGTGCTGCTTTGAACCATTTGTATGATATATACAACCTACTAGCTGGTTGCTAAGAAGCAGGCCTGGAAGCCAGCCGCCGCGTCCTTAACAACCGATGACTCTTCAGCTGTTAGCGAGCTTCCCCGCTGACAGCTGATTGTAAACAAAAAAAGCCGGCAATAACAAAATTATGAAAAAATTGGCAGGGGGCCCCCCAAAATCCATACCAGACTCTTATCCGAGCATGCAGCCCAGCAGGTCAGGACGGGGGGGGGGGGGCTGAGCGAGCGTCACCCCCCTTCTGAACTATACCAGGCCACATGCCCTCAACTTGTCTCCTTGTTAAAGGGGGCTTCCAAATTCTGATAAGCCCCCTGCCCGCAGATCCCGACAACCACAGCCCAGGGCTGTCAGGAAGAGGCCCTTGTCCCCATCAGCATGGGGACAAGGTGCTTTGGGGTGGGGGGGCAGAGCCCCACTCCCCCCCATGTTGAGGGCATGTGGCCTGGTATGGTTCAGGAGGGGGGCGCTCGCTCGCCCTCCCTTTCCTGACCTGCCCGGCTGCATGCTCAGATAAAGGTCTGGTATGGATTTGGGGGGGGGGGGGGGGGGCACGCCATTTTTTTTTCATAATTTTTAATTGCCGGCATTTTTATTTTATGATCAGATTATGAAGCCACTGACAGCTGATGAGTCATTGGTTGTTAACCTCCCTAGTGGTAATCCCGAGTGTAGTTTGGGGTAAATTTTCATTACCAAAAGCGGTAACCGCGAGCCACACTCAGGATTGCATCGCAGGATCCAGGCAGAGTTACTTACCTTATAAAATCAAAGAAAGGGAAAGTGGTGCTGTTCTATGAAGCCAAACTATCATAAAATGTAAATTGGGGGCGGTGGAAGTATTCCAGGTAGTACAGGGGAACAAATCCACAAACACAGGTGTGAGGCGGTGTGCACTGTATGATAAATACCGTGTGATGGCTTATATAAAAGTGCTATAACGTATCAAAAACAGTAGAAAATATGGAAGTAATAAAAAGTATGTAGGTGCATAAAAAAAATATTTTGCATAAAACATTTTTAGTTGATGAGTGAATGAGTTTTTGATTTGATTACATTATTGAATACATTTTATTATTATTATTTGTTATAATTATTTATAGTTATTTATTATATTATAATTTATGATTTTGTGTTTCAAACTTTATCATACCTGGGATGTCTACTAGACTCTTGTTTGGACAGATTTAATTGAGTTATTCCTAACTATTACAGGCCTACAATATAAAACACCAAATTTCTTTGCAAAACAATGTGCCATTTTCAGCATCAAAAATCAGACATAGTCATACCGCCAGGGGGGTTAAGGACACCGCATCCAGCTTCCCGGACCGCTGCTTAGCAACCAGCATTGTCAAAAAACAACCTGGGGGTCCCTGACTCCCAGGCTGTTTTTGACAAATCCCAGCCAATGCTGAAAATACTACATTAAATAATGTGGTAATTACTGTTAAATAGAACAAATACCGCATTTGGTATTTAATGGTAAATTCTTTGTGAATTGAACTTTCACAACTGATTTACCGCATGCGGTATTTTACCGCATTTTTCTGGCCGTTATTTAACTCTTATGCAGCGTACACACGGTCGGATTTTCTGACGGGAAATGTTTGATGGGAGCTTGTTGTCGGAAATTCCGACCGTGTGTAGGCTCCATCGGACATTTTCCATCGGAATTTCCGACAAACAAAATTTGAGATCTGGATCTCAACAAAAACAACAAAATCCGTTGTCGTAAATTCCTATTGTGTGTACACAATTCCGACGCACAAAGTTCCACGCATGCTCGGAATCAAGCAGAAGAGCCGCACTGGCTATTGAAGTTAATTTTTCTCGGCTCGTCGTACGTGTTGTACGTCACTGCGTTCTTGACATTTGGATTTTCCGACAAGATTTGTGTGACCGTGTGTATTCAAGACAAGTTTGAGCCAACATCCATCGGAAAAAAAAAACATGTATTTTGTTGTCGGAATGTGCAATCGTGTGTACGTGGCATTAGTGAATCTACCCCAATGTCTAAACAGAAAGAGTCACTGCCTCAAGTGTGTTAAGTATAACTAAAGGCAAAAAATTTTCTAATTTTGGATAGAGTAAGGGAGGGTTATAATGCTGTAAGTTTTTTTGTTTTGACATCAGTGTTTCATTGGGGTGGCTTCCTTTCACTTCCTGTCACATAGCCAAAACAGGAAGTGAGAGGAAATCCCATGAAAGTGAGGGGATAACGTCCTCATTGGAAGAAGTCTTCTTTATTTCTGTTCTGGTGACAACTCAAACTCACTTTCGCTTTCGAGGATAACAATAAACAGGACTGTAGGGAACAAGGTGAATCTCTTTAATGGAAGCACAGACAGCAAACCTGCAGCTGTAATCCCTTTCCACTCAATTCAAAACAAAAACGTTTGCCTTTAGTTATAAGTAGTTGTGAAATAAATTCATAGCATATATCACTACCACATTTGCTGAGATATGACTTACGTGAACATAATCTTCGGATAAGAGTGCTTCATGATTATCATAAATTGTGTGGCAACTGGCAAACAGCTGCAAAAAGACCTATAGTTTCACACATAGTCAGGGGATTTCATAAAAAGTGTCTAAGAATTCCAACTTGCCTCCACACAACAAATGTCGGTGGCAGTGACAGATTCATGGACCTGTTATAGACAAGTACAATAATCTGGGGTATGTACTGAATGTGTAGGCGCACTGAGACCAGAGCGTCTATATGGACACTCCACCCCCAGTGCAACTGTGCTTTCTGCTGCCACTGCACCAGATAGCACAGCAGCAGGGAGTCTTTTACCTGAGGGGCGGAGCTTGATGGGGATCCACAGACACTAGTTCCCCATGAGGTTCACTTCTCTTGTGACTGACAGCAGGCAGTGAGCGGTTCCTTGGCCAATAGGCAACCTGCTATTGGCTATAGAATCCGCTCACTGCCTACTGTCAATTACAAGGTGAGAGCAGACCTGATGGGGAACTACTGTCTCAGCTTCCCAGTCAGGCTCCACCCACTGCAGCGTCACTGGTTGCTACCGGGCTTTTGGCTATGAAGCTGACAGCATGCTTAACAACCAGTAACAGGGAGAGGGTAGCAGTGCAAATATGCCACTCTGCCACACCAAATACAGGGACAGGCACTCTGATTGTCTCTGTACACCACAATAGAGTTTTAATTACCTCCAGTTTCATTACCTATGTACTTGAATTTGGTGCATTAAAAGCTCTACTTTGTAAAAGGTAGCACTATCAGGAACTACCTGAATCTGCAGCACGTGTCAGTAAAATGACCAAACATGCAGAAGGGCTTTTTGAATCTGGCGCAGGCCATTTTAAAGGGCCAAAGCACCCAAAAACTGTTGGTAGTGCTTTATGGAATCCCCCTAAATGTTTTATTTAATGCCATATTCCACTTCTGACCCATTTCGTCCTCTCTTCCACGTGCACAGTGTAGTGTATTTTACACAGATAAACCCTGGGTACTACGATTTCTTGCCCATTGTTTCCCTCTCATGGTATGCCGGTATGGAGATTGTGTTAACAGCAGCTGTATCCTTGTTCAAAAAGCTTTGCATTCAGTTATTTGTAAATGACCAAGTGTTAAATATTTAGTTGCTGAAAGTACATTTCCTAATACAGAGATCTCTAATTATGTCCTCTGTTATTGTGCCTTTTGTGTTTTAAAACCTCTGAAATGAAGAATGAACAAAGCATATCCTTCTGTAGTGTATACTTGCCTCAAGCCTTAGCACCTAGTGTGATTTCTGTCTGTTCTCTCCTTTCACTGCTATCTGCATGAATCACTTCTGACAGTTAACCCCAGATCAGGGAATCCTAGGAGATGGTCCCGTCACCCCTCCAGCACACAGAGTTTACAAGTTCAACCACTTTCATCACAAGACTATAATAGACATTTCAATCTGATCATATAACTATCAAGTTGTTTTATTCCCAAGTATAGGGCAGGTCCCCCTAGGGATGCTCCCTGCCTCCCCTCAATGTAGCGCTCGTTGACTGAGCAGTCAATCACTAGGCCTGATTGCCGTAACATGGGTGTTGAGGGATTTTGAATAGCCCTGTATAAATGCTGAATTGTTCAACACTTTCAAAGTTGCACAGGTATTTCAGGACACTTGCCATTAGATTTGTGGATTGAAGTAGGGCCTGCTTTAAGTCCCTCCTATAAAGTGAACTTGTTATATTGCTCAGTATGTACAGATTAGCTATAGGTTATTGCATTGTGTTTCATACATACATGTATGTAAGGGCTCTTTCACACGGAGGATCCGTATATCCGTTTTTCATCCTTCCGTTTTCGGATGAAAAACAGACATACATGTATCCCTATGGAGCGTCCGATGTCAGCGGACATGCGGGGGGGTCTGCTCACCACAATCACTTGTAAAAACAGAAGTCCAGTTTCTGTGTTTACAAGTGACAGCTCTGCACTCTGTGTGTAACCCCCATGAACTCTGCACTCGGTATATAATGCAATCCTGATATTTAATGCCCCTTTAAGACCCTCCTACCGTTTGTGACATTTTACTGACCACACACATTATTTGATGTGATTTGGAGGGTGTGTGTGGGTGGAGGGGTTTTAGGGAGTCGTGGTTGAGTTCCAGAACCTATTGTTTGAGAAAAAAGCCCTGGGATCGGGTGACGACGGACTCTACGGTCCGTCATCATCCGATCCCCCATAGGGAAGAGTGGCACTCTGACAGGTCCGTCGCTGCACAGTGTGCAGCGACGGACCTGTCATTTTCCTGCTCACTGGGGATCGGTGGAAGAAAGAGTGAAAGAGCCCTGAGAAAGTGAATGTTTGAATTTGCGATCTTACAAGTCAGGAACTATTAATCACTTTACAAACCTCTAGGGTACACTGCAATATGCATGCTGTATATTGTCATGCAGTATAATCCCCTACTCTTCCCAGATTTTCTGAGGAGGATGGCTGTAAATTTTTTGCTAAATATTTGAAAACTTTATTGGCCTGTGAAAGAGCTGGTTTAATGTCTTCCCAGCAGTGGAGTAGCGCGGGTTGTCAGTGCCCGGGGCAAGGCAAGTAATTTGCGCCCCCCTAACCTGTAGGCTTTTAGCACTCCCTGAGTCCCTTCCCTTCCTACAATAGTACTGACCAGCCTGATTCCTACACTGACCACTACACTAACCTACCTGATTGCTACACGGACCTACCTAACCACTACACTAACCTACCTGATTCCTACACTGACTACTACACTAACCTACCTGATTCCTACACTGACCTACCCAACCACTACACTAACCTACCTGATTCTTACACTGACCACTACACTAACCTACCTGATTCCTACACTGACCACTACACTAACCAAACCCAAATGCCTGTAAATGCCCATGTGTACACGGATACATAAGCTAACATTGAGGGTTTGTATACAGGCATGGGAAAAAAAGTAAAACACTTCTAAAGGTGGTACTTTTAGCACCCTGTGTCATGAGGCCTAATGCCATGTACACACGACCGGACTTTTCATCGGACTGAACTCCGAAGGACTTTTCAACGGAGTTCCGACGGAGTTCCAACGAAACGGACATGCCTGCACACGATCACACCAAAGTCCGATAGTTTCGAACGTGATGACATACGATCAGACTAGAAAAAGGATAGCCAGTAGCCAAAAGCTGCCCTTGCGTCCTTTTTTGTTCATCGGACTAGCATACAGACGAACGGATTTTTCGATCGGACTCGAGTCCATCGGAAAGATTTGAAACATGCTCTATTTCTAAAGTCCGACAGATTTTTCAACAGAAAAGGTCCGATGAAGCCCACACACGATCGAATTGTCCGACGGATTCATTCCGTCGGACCAGTTCGGTCGAAAAGTCCGGTTGTGTGTACATGGCATAACTCTTGCCATTCAGTTCATGCTCTAAGTCTTGAAAAACTTTGGAGTCACAAGCCCGCACCCAGGTAATAATTGTGTAAATCCTGTGACATTTGTAAAAAATGAGTGCCAAACATAGAGAAGATCACCACATAACATAGTTAGTTACATCTTATTTTTTCATCTGCTCTTTTTATAAATAGTTTATTCTTGAGATGTGATTTCTTTTTCTCAGTTTTTTCAGGTTTCTATTTCACAGCTATGTTAAAGTGTGAGATTTCACAGCTGTTAATCAGCTATTTTTAAACACTTTGAAACACTGACAAAAATTGACAACTTTAAATTTGGATTCCATTTTGTATGTTATAAGACTGATGAAAACGACTGAAGGAATTTCTGCTTTTGACATTTGTTGTAAAGCACACCTAAATATTCATAGATAAAAGCTAGAAATGTAGACAACCCTCTAACAATAGGCTCAGGGACCTATCACCAACAAGTGCCCAATTAGCATCCAGGGAACTGGTTCTTATACAGCTAAGGCTGAATTAAAGGGAAGAGAGGGCTATGGCACATTGGTGCTTTAATGCCATCCCCCCTCCTCAGCAGACATAAATCTGGGGACCAGAAACACAACCCTTACATACCATTCTTCTTTACAGTCACTACTTCAATCTGACAAGCCAAAACAGTGACCATAGAGAAGAGTGGTGTAATAATCCAGTACTCAGCACATCATAACTACCATATTACTCTCCTTTACTATCACAGTTTAAGCCTCTTAGGTTAAGGAAGTGACATTTCATTGACAAGAACTGCTGAACTGATGGCTGTAGAGAAGGTTGGCACATTAGTATTGCGCTGCTGGTACTGGATGTGAGTGGTCTACTGAGAGGGAGTATATATAAACAAGCATGTACAGTATCTAACAAAAGTGAGTACACCCTCACTTTTTTGTAAATATTTTATTATATCTTTTCATGTGACAACACTGAAGAAATGACACTTTGCTACAATGTAAAAAAGTGAGTGTACAGCTTGTATAACAGTGTAAATTTGCTGTCCACTCAAAATAACGCCCAGCCATTAATGTCTAAACTGCTGGCAACAAAAGTGAGTATACCCCTAAGTGAAAATGTCTACATTGGGCCCAATTAACCATTTTTCCTCCCCGGTGTCACGTGACTCGTTAGTGTTACAAAGTCTCAGGTTTGAATGGGGAGCAGGTGTGTTAAATTTGGTGTTATTGCTCTCACTCTCTCATACTGGTCACTGGAAGTTCAACATGGCACCTCATGGCAAAAAAAGTCTCTGAGGGTCTGAAAAAAAAATTGTTGCTCTACACAAAGATGGCCTAGGTTATAAGAAGATTGCCAAGACCCTGAAACTAAGCTGCAGCATGATGGCCAAGACCATACAGCGGTTTAACAGGACAGGTTCCACTCAGAACAGGCCTTGCCATGGTCAACCAAAGTTGAGTGCACATGCTCAGCGTCATATTCAGAGATTGTCTTTGGAAAATAGATGAGTGCTGCCAGCATTGCTGCAGAGGTTGAAGGGGTGGGGGGGTCAACCTGTCAGTGCTCAGACTATATGCCACACACTGCATTAAATTGGTCTGCATGACTGTCATCCCACAAGGACGCCTTTTTCAAAGATGATGCCCAAGAAAGCATACAAATGGTTTGCTGTAGAAAAGCAGACTAAGGACATGGATTGCTGGAACCATGTCCTGAAGTCTGATGAGACCAAGATAAAACTTATTTGGTTCAGATGGCGTCAAGCATGTGTGGCGGCAACCAGGTGAGGAGTACAAAGACAAGTGTGTCTTGCCTACAGTCAAGCATGTTGATGGGAGTGTCATGGTCTGGGGCTGCATGAGTGCTGCTGGTACTGGGGAGCTACAGTTCATTGAGGGAACCATGAATGCCAACATGTACTGTGACATACTAAAGCAGAGCACAATCTCCTCCCTTCGGAGACTGGGCCACAGAGCAGTATTCCAACATGATAATGACCGCAAAGACACCTACAAGATGACCACTGCCTTACTAAAGAAGCTGAGGGTAAAGGTGATGGACTGGCCAAATATTTTTCCAGACCTAAACCCTTTTGAGCATCTGGGGGGGCATCCTCAAATGGAAGGTGGTAGAGTGCAAGGTCTCTAACATCCACCAACTCCGTGATGTTGTCATGGAGGAGTGGAAGAGGACTCCAGTGGCAACCTGTGAAGCTCTGGTGAACTCCATGCCCAAGAGGGTTAAGGCAGTGCTGGAAAATAATGGTGGCCACACAAAATATTGACACTTTGGGCCCAATTTGGACATTTTCATTTAGGGGTGTACTCACTTTTGTTGCCAGCGGTTTAGACATTAATGAGGGGACAGCAAATTTACACTGTTATACAAGCTGTACACTCACTAATTTACATTGTAGCAAAGTGTAATTTCTTCAGTGTTGTCACATGAAAAGATATAATAAAATATTTACAAAAATGTGAGGGGTGTACTCACTTTTGTGAGATACTGTATATAGGCAAGTTTGCTCCATCTGCATCCATTCCCCCCTTACCCTGTACTATTTGATATTGCTCCCCTTGTCTGTCTTCAGTGTTCCCTGTTCAGTTTCTCTCATCTGCCTCCAACGCCCTAGTGTACTGCTCCTCTTTCTTTCCCCACTAACCACCTCCAGCAATCCTCTGAACAGCTTATTTTGCCCACACCAGTGCCCATCTGTATTGCTCCTTTTGTCCGCTCAAGCACCACTTAGTATTCCTCCTCTAGTCTGCCTTAAGCCCCATACACACGATAGGACTTTGTACAAACTTTCCCTTGGATTTTTGTACAAAGGGCATTGGCCAGAAGTTTGTCTTGCATACGGACGGCAGGACTTCTCCAGCCAACTTTCACCAAATCACGTGGTTTTTCAGCTCTTTTCCACCACCCTTTGGTCAACTTCTGTATTGTTGTCTGATATTGTGTCAATCTCGCCACTTTTATTGGCGAGATTGACACCTTGCGAGCTGGGTTCACACTGGTGCCAGGCACTGTGTTTGGTATGAATCTTGAGGGGGAACTCCACGCCAAATTTTAAATAAAAAACTGGCATGAGTTCCCCTCCAGGAGCATACCAGGGTTCACCCAAAATCCATACCAGACCCGGCAGGAGGGAGCGAGCGGCCCCCTCCTGAGCCGTACCAGGCCGCATGCCCTCAACATGGGGGGTGGGTGCTTTGGGGGAGGGGGGCCCTGCGGCAGACCCCGACAACCAACGGCCAGGGTTGTCGGGAAGAGGCCCTTGTCCTCATCAACATGGGGACAAGGTGCTTTGGGGTGGGGGGGCGCTAGGGCGCCCGCTCCCCCAAAGCACCCACCCTATGTTGAAGGCATGCGGCCTGGTACGGCTCAGGAGGGGGGGCGCTCGTCCCCACCCCCTTTCCCGAGTGGCCGGGCTGCGTGCTCGGATAAGGGTCTGGTATGGATTTTGGGGGGGACCCCACGCTCGGCATAGGGGGTTCCCCTTAAAATCCATACCAGACGTAGAGGACCTGGCATGCCCCCAGTGGGGAATTCCCTCTCTCGCTCGCCGCAATAGGAAAATGTGTTTTTCCTATTGCAGCCAGCGCGAGATGTACAGTACCCTGTCGCCGAGAACCAGCGCAATGGGTTCGCGCTGGAAACATTCTCGCGCCCGCGTACTGTAGTTTGTACAAAAGTCCAATGCTTTTGTGTACACATGATCGGACTTTGCTCCATTGGACTTTTGTTGCCGGAAAGTTTGTCCGTTCGCACAGCCAACAAAAGTCAGATGGAAACAGAAAAAGTTTGTCCGATGGGAGCGTACACACGGTCGGATGTTGCTCCAAAACAGCTAATTTGCATGTTTGTTGTCAAAAAGTCCAATCGTGTGTACGGGCCTTTACTCCTTTACTCCTTGTGTTCAGCTCACACACCACCTTCTACTGCTCCTCTAGTCTGCCTATATCTACCCAATCTGAGCTGGACTATGCTCCTCCTTCTTATCCAGAATATCCCACCCTTTACCCAATAGTGTCCAGCCAAGCAGTACTCAACATGCCAACTACAGGTTGATTTACATGGCAGCACGTGAAGGCATTTTAACAAAATAGGTAATGATCACACAGCCAATTCAACTTGCTGTTTACTTGCTGTAACTTGCTCTTTACCAAACAGGTACAAAGTTAGAAGCATGCATAACACAAAACAGGTTTAGGATAGCAAAGAGCATGCCTACACTGCAGAAAACAACAGATTATGAAGGTTGCAAAAACATAGACTCTTTACTAGTCAGGGTAACATGTGGCTGCTTAGCATAGTCTTTTTAAGATTTTATAACAACTGTGATTCTAGATTCTACTTCACTACTTAAAACAGTTCAAAACGAAAATAGCTTCTTGCACTTATCCCCATAAACAGCATTCTTCCCAGTGAAGGCAAGGGTAGCTCCGGTAACACAAGCAAACAGCCAGAAAGATGCAGGCCCAAGGACTAAAGTGCCCCACCATTAGCATTGGAATACTCTGTTAGTAATTGGGGAGCCCCCTCCCAGTAGCCGCGTCTTCTGGAGAAGCTGCATTCTATTAATCCCCAGTCCAGCTGTCTGCATGCCAATACCGACAGTGGAGGGCCTCTAATCTGGCTGCAGATGACTTGCCCATTTATCTCTGCCTCATTAGGTGTGGCTTCTCTGAGCTGCTAAAAGGGGGAAGCCGAGGAATGTATCTTCCCTGGGCATGTCCTAGAACCCAGGGAGCTGTAAGAGATGGAGTTAAAGGGGCATGTATCTGCATTATAGCATGGAGAGTAAATGGGCACACCGCTACAGCATAATGAGAAACATCTAAATCAGGCATCATTTTCTGCATCCTGAGAGACAAATGAAAATGTCATTGTGACCTTCAGCTATAGTAAATGATACTTAGGGCAGTCTTGAATATATGCAATGTTACATTATGAAACCCTTGTTTCTTACATTATGTTGCAGTGCATTTTGTTTTTGTGTTTTTAGTTTCTTCTTTTTTTTTATTACTCTATTATTATGTCCATAGAGCTGTGTACATGGTGGCTGTCTCCCTGTAAATATATTGTTTGCAAATCATGCTTTAAAATTATGCAACCATGTTCTCTTGTACTCGTTCTTTGTCAGGAAAATGTAGGTTTTAGAATTTTGCAAGTAAACTCTGCCTTCTGTCTTTCCCTGCTTATATTCTTGGCCAATGCTTACATCTATCACTACACTCAACAGTCTATTCCCTCAAATACATTTTGGTGCATAAGTTATATATAACAATGTAAACCCGAAGGAGGAAAGGGAGACAGATCTCCCATCACAATTTGGATTAGCAGCAAAGATGGGAAGTGTTATAATGGGGGATTTTAACTATCCTGACATAGACTGGGCAGAGGGAACCGCACATTCATCTAAGGCTCGCCAGTTCCTAAATGTCTTGCAGGACAATTTTATGGGTCAGATGGTAGACGCATCAACTAGAAATAAAGAGTTACTGGATACACTGATTACCAACAATACAGACCTGATCACGGATGTGGAAATACGAGGCAATTTAGGTAACAGCAATCACAGGTCAATTGGCTTCAGTATAGTTCACACAAATAGGAAACATAAAGGGAATACAAAGACACTGAATTTCAAAAGAGCCAACTTCCCTAAACTATGAGCCTTGCTAGAAGGCATAAATTGGGATAGAATCTTAGGAACAAAGAACACGGAGGAGAGATGGGTTTGCTTTAAGAGCATTTTAAATAAGGGCATTAGCCAATGCATCCCATTGGGTAATAAATTTAAAAGAGGAAACAAAAGTCTTGGATGGCTTACCTCCAATGTAAAAATGCATATAAAAGCAAAGGAGAAGGCCTTCAAAAAATACAAGAAATTCTTTAATTATGTAAACAGTAAAAAAGGGAGGACAGACCATATTGGACCCATAAAGAATGAGTAAGGACATCTGGTTACAGAGGATAGGGAGATGGCGAAGGTATTGAATGTATTCATCTCCTCAGTCTTCACAAGGGAACTAAACATTCATAAATCACCGGGACCAGATGGCTTGCACCCAAGGGTACTTAGGGAACTCAGTCGAGTAATTACCAGACCATTGTTCCTAATTTTTACTGACAGTCTACTGACTGGAATGGTACCATCTGATTGGAGAAAAGCCAATGTAGCACCAATATTTAAAAAGGGCCCAAAATACATCCCTGTGAATTACAGACCAGTTAACCTAACATCAATAGTATGTAAACTTTTGGAGGGGATGATAAGGGACTATATACAAGATTTTAGTAATGAGAACGGTATCATTAGCAGTAATCAGCATGGATTCACGAAGAATCATTCTTGCCAAACCAATCTACTAACCTTCTATGAGGAAGTGAGTTGCCATCTAGATAAAGGAAGGCCCGTAGACATGGTGTATCTGGATTTTGCAAAAGCATTTGACACAGTTCCCCATAAATGTTTACTGTATAAAATAAGGTCCGTTGGCATGGACCATAGGGTGAGTACATGGATTGAAAACTGGCTACAAGGGCGAGTTCAGAGAGTAGGGATAAATGGGGAGTACTCGGAATGGTCAGGGGTGGGAAGTGGGGTTCCCCAGGGTTCTGTGCTGGGACCAATCCTATTTAATTTGTTCATAAACAACCTGGAGGATGGGGTAAACAGTTCAATCTATGCATTTGCGGACGATACTAAGCTAAGCAGGGCAATACCTTCTCCGCAGGATGTAGAAACCTAGCAAAAAGATCTGAACAAATTAATGGGGTGGGCAACTACATGGCAAATGAGGTTCAATGTAGAAAAATGTAAAATAATGCATTTGGGTGGCAAAAATATGAATGCAATCTATACACTGGGGGGAGAACCTCTGGGGGAATCTAGGATGGAAAAGGGCCTGGGCGTCCTAGTAGATGATAGGCTCAGCAATTGCATGCAATGCCAAGCTGCTGCTAACAAAGCAAACAGAATATTTGCATGCATTAAAAAGGGGATCAACTCCAGAGATAAAATGATAATTCTCCCGTTCTACCAGACTCTGGTCCGGCCGCACCTAGAGTATGCTGTCCAGTTCTGGGCACCAGTCCTCAGGAAGGATGCACTGGAAATGGAGCGAGTACAAAGAAGGGCAACAAAGCTAATAAAGGGTCTGGAGGATATTAGTTATGAGGAAAGGTTGCGAGCACTGAACTTATTCTCTCTGGAGAAAAGACGCTTGAGAGGGGATATGACTTCAATATACAAATACCATACTGGTGACCCCACAATAGGGATAAAACTTTTTCGCAGAAGAGAGTTTAACAAGACTCGTGGCCACTCTTTAAAATTAGAAGAAAAGAGGTTTAACCTTAAACTATGTAGAGGGTTCTTTACTGTAAGAGCGGCAAGGATGTGGAATTTCCTTCCACAAGCGGTGGTCTCAGCTGGAGGCATTGATAGTTTCAAGAAACTATTAGATAAGCACCTGAATGACCGCAACATACAGGGATATACAATGTAATACTGACATATAATCACACACATAGGTTGGACTTGATGGACTTGTGTCTTTTTTCAACATCACCTACTATGTAACTATGTAACAAACATGTCTTCTTTGTTACCAGTTTGATTTGGGTATTATGGTCTTTACTCTAATTTCAATATGATAAAATATTCCTTAGGATGTGTAGGAGAGTGATAAGCAGAAGTGCTAAAGAAAGTTGAATATTCTCTATCCACTTCAGCCCCAGAAGGTTTTACCCCTTTCCTGAACAGGCCATTTTTTCAATACAGCACTGAATTAATTTAACTGACAATTGTGCGGTCGTGCAATGCTGTACCCAAATAAAATTGATGTCCTTTTTTTCCCACAAATAGAGCTTTCTTTTGGTGGTATTTGATCACCTCTGCATTTTTTATTTTTTGCGCTATAAACAAAAAAAGACTGACAATTTTTAAAAAAACACATTATTTTTTACTTTCTGCTGTAAAACATATCCAATAAAAAAATTTACAAAATCTAATTTCTTCAACAATTTAGGTCAATATGTATTTTGTTACATGTTTCTGGTAAAGAAAATCCCAATAGGCATATATTGATTGGTTTGCGCAAAAATTATAGCGTCTACAAACTATGGGATATTTTTATGGAATTTAGTAATGGCGGCAATCAGCGTTTTTTTAGCAGGACTGCGGCATTGCGGTGGACAGATTGGACACCTAACTGACACTTTTGACACTTTTTGGGGACCAGTGATCAGTGCTAAAAATATACATGGTCACTGTGCTAATGACGCTGGCAGAGAATGTGTTATCATCAGGGGCTATTAAAGGGTTAAGTGTGTTCCTAGGGGGTGCTTTCTAACTGTGGGGGGAGTGCTTTGACTGGGGAAAGAAAGAGATCCATGTTCCTGCTTAGTAGAAACACAAGATCTCTCTCTTTCCCTCTCACAGAACGGCGATCTGCCTTGTTTACAAATGACAAACCGGCGTTCTGCTTCTCTACAAATGATCGCCGGGTTCCCGCTGATTGGCTCCTGCTGTGTTCAATCACAACAGAAGCGGGTCGCCGGTGGCACGCACGCGCCCCAGACCTCACACACAGAATTACGTAGGGGGATCATGATTTTGCACAGCTGGGCCGCCCTGCCGCAGTATATATGTGGTAGGCGGTCTGGAAGTGGCTTTATGGTGTTCAGGGAAAAAATCAGAAGATGGAAGAGCTTACAATCTATTACAGCAGCCTTTCTCACCCTTTTTACCCCAGAAGAAAACTTAAAAAAATGTCCAGGTCTCAGGGAACCCCCGGTAAGATTAGTCTATTGATGGTCATTAAGAAAATACCCCCTACATTGGTGGTGACTAGTGGGAAGATTGCCCTCCTTAGAGGGGTTGCTAGAATAACACCCTTGCAGTCATGTTGTCGACTCTACCAAGTGGTGTTGGACCTGCAACTATTCAGGCACCATCAAAGGGGGGGGGGGGGTGTCAGTTAGCCACAGCTCAAGGAACCCCTTGTCATCTCTGAAGGAACCCTAGGGTTCCATGAAATGCCAATGCAAAATATGGGAGAGTATACTGTACAATCTATTAGAATATATAGGAAGATGCTGTGTGCTTTTTTGTTATACTGAAATATGTAATTAGAGTATGCCTTAGGAAGGTGACCTGTTGGGGTGGGGCCAAGAGCTGCTAATCTGCCTAGGACCTTGTTTAGTTGTTATCCTCCCCTGAAAAAACACTGTCTATATAACAGTGCATTATGATGTTAGCACAGTTCCCTACATTATTGTTAATGAGTAAAAGGGGCACCCAAATGAAGTCAGGAAGCTCTATAAGGGACAGTGTGGGAGAGGAGGTGACTATTGCAGCAGGAGCTGATTTTTTTTATCTTAATAGCTGCCGTTTAACTTCTTCCTGCTGGCCCACTGTACATAAACGGTGGGACAGGAAAAGTGCCAATGGGGGGTTGATGTAGCCGTAAGTCTCCCTGCATCAGAGGCTTGTGCACAGCTTACAGAGCATGCACCTAGGAGCCCTGTGTTTGCTGTGTCCCTTGGACACGGCAGATCACATTAACGTGTAAAGAACCAATTAAATTGGTCTTGAATAATGTGATCTCTGTGTCCAATCACAGCTATCACATGATAAACATAGGAAAGTGAAAGTAAACATTGTTTCTCTCTGCTCTCACAACCGATCTCTGTGAGAGCAGGGAGAACCAATGTTTACTTTCACTTTCTGTTACTTCAGCCTGTGAGTGTACCCTGCCTGTTACGCTGTATGTACACTCAGACTGCAACGCCAGCCTACCCACAGTGTCCCAGATCACTGCCCTCAGTACAATACAAATAAACAGTGTAGCCAACCCTCTGTCACCTGTCCCAGTGTCACCGTGCTGCTAGTAACACCATACCTCATACTAGCATTCTGATCACCGCCATACCTTATATCAGCATCCTGATCACCGCAAAACCAACTTCTTGATCATGGCCATACACCATACTTGCATCCTGATCACTACTATACCTATGCCAGCATCCTAATCAGTGCCATACCCCATACTAGCATCCTGATCACTGCCATACCCCATACCAGCATCCTGATCTCTGTCATATGCCATACCAGCATCCTGATTATTGTCATACACCATAACAGCATCCTGATCACTGCCATACCCCATACCCTTGATCTGATCACAGCCTTACCAGTGTCCTAAACACTGCATACCAGTGTCCTGACCATTGCCATACCAGGTCCTTAACACCACCATACTAATATCAGTGTCAACAGAGGCAGTGTTCATTATTGTTTCCACTGTCCTGGTGCTCCAGGACCTCCAAAAATGTGATAGGTAGTCAGGCAATTAGATGCATATTTTATGCCCCTAGAAAGCCTTAAGGCACACATTGGGTTTTGGGCCTCTCTGTGTGGCTAGGCTGTGAAAAAGTCTTACACATGTGGATATTTGCATACTCGGGAGGAGTGGCAAAATGTATTTTGAGCTGTAATCCTAAGTATGTCTATGCTGTGTATTAGAAAAATCTTAATAACTGACAGCTTTGTGTAAAAAAAAAAATAAAATTAATTTCCTTTCCACATTTTCCAAAAACTTTTGACAAAAAATGACACAGGACTCATTATGCCTCTTAAGGGGTGTTCTCTTTCCAAAACGTTGTCATTTTGTGAATGTTTTCACTGTCCTAGTGCTACAGGGCCTCCAAAAATATGATAGATAGTCAGGAAATTAGATGCATAATTTATGCCCCCTAGAATACCTCAAGGCGCTTATTGGATGTTGGACCCCTCTGTGTGGTTAGGCTCACACATGTGGTATCTCCTTACTCGGGAGGAGTAGCAGAATGTGTTTTCGGGTATAATTCTATGCCCATGCTGTGTGTGTGAGAAAAAATTGACAACTTTGTGTAAAAAAAAAATATTTATTAGAGATACGCTTGAAGTGGAAGGAGCACGCTGAGGAGCACGGAGAGTGAGGCACGGTGCGATTCGTGGGAGAAGGGGGCTCAGTCACCTTTCCCGGGGGAGAGCGAGAGGACCAAGAGAGTGAGAGGACCAGCGCCAGGATGAGAGAGAGAGGACCGGCGCCAGGGTGTGAAAGAGAGGACCAGTGGGAGGGAGAAAGCACTGACAGGAGGAGCAGCCAGAGTCAGGTGAGAGCGGGCACGGGAGTCTGAACACACACAACACACACTGACAGGAGGGTGCAAGAGCAATGACAGAAGAGTGGCTGCTTAATGACAGGAGTACAGGGGGACACACTGACAGGAGGAGCTGCAGGCACAGTGAAAGAGGGAGTAGGACACTGTGATAGGATTCACTGCAGAGGGGCTGTGTGGGCTATAGGAAGGGAGAATCTAAGGTACTGGGAGTCATTTTTAATAATTGGGAGTAAGTGGAGTAACTGGGAGCATTGGGAGTAAGTGTGAGTAACTGGGAGTATTGGGAGTATTCGTGAGTAGCTTGGTGCATTGCAGTAAGTGGGAGTAACTTGGAGTATTGGGAGTAACTGAATAACTTAGAGCATTGGGAGTAATTATGAGTAACTGGGAGTATTGGGAGTAATTTGTGAGTAACTGGGTGTATTGTGAGTAAGTGTGAGTAACTGGGAGTATTTGTGAGCAACTGGAAATATTGGGAGTAATTGTGAGTAACTGGGAGTGTTGGGAGTAATCCTGAGTAACTGGGATTATCTGTGAGTAACGGGAGTAACTGGGGGTAACTTGAGGCATCAGGAGTAACTGGGAGTAACTCGGGGTGTCGGGAGTAACTGTGAGTTACTCAGGGTATCGGCAGCAACTGTGAGTAACTCAGGTCGTTGGGAATAACTGTGAGTAACTTGAGGTATTGGGAGTAACTGTAAGAAACTCGGGGTAGCAGGAGTAACTGTAAGTAACTCGGGGTGTTGGGAATAACTAGGAGCTGCTGGAGCACTGGGGATATTGGGAGTAACTGTGAGTAGCTTGGAGCTCTGGGAGTAACTTGGAGTAAGTGGAGTACAGGGAGTAGTTTGGAATAACTTGTAGTTTAAAGTTACTTGAAGTAGTTTAAAGTTACTTGGAGTAGTCTGGGGTAACTTGAAGTACTGGGGTAAATTGGTGTAACTTGAAGTACCGAGGTAATTTGGAGTGGCTTGGGCCTAGCAATCAGTGAGATAGGAGCAAAGAGGAAGTAAAGGATTATCCCTATTAGAATAGAGGGCAAGATGTTCAACAGGATTGTTGAGGTGACCCAGTGCACATCTTGCACCGTGTATGCGTTCCTTGAAGAGCCATTGAAGGGTGAATACTGCTGTGCGAGATGTCAGCTTGTTGTTTCTCTGGAAGCAGATTCTGGATCTAGAGAACCAGGTGGCAACACTGAGAAGCATCAACAACCTGGAAAGGAGCTTGGACATTACTCAGCAGGTGCTGGTCAGTGTAGAGGGAGGAGGGGATATGGAGGTACAGGAGCCAGAGTTTGGTAGCTGGGTGACAGTTAGAGGGAGGGGTAGAGGGAAGAGCCTTAGGGAGGCTGGTCCTGAGTTGGTACACCCCAACAAATATGCCAAGTTGCGTGATGTTGGGGAAATCAGCTCAGGGGTGGCATTGCTGGAGCAGCCTCCCTCCCCTAGCTTCCAGGGGAAAGAGTGTTCCTGTAAGGAGGGGGACAAGGATACCGGCAAGGTCAGGTGGATTCTGGTGGTTTGGGACTCAATTATTACAAGGACAAACAGGGCAAGCTGTCACAAAGACCGTGATCCGTGGATTGGCTGGACAGATTACTGGATGGTACGTTGGTGCCAATGACAAAGTTAGAGGAAGGTGGGGCATCCTAAAAAAATATTTCAGGGGCTTAGGAGCTACATTGAAGACAAGGACCTCCAAGGTGGTATTCGAAAAAGCAAGAGATGGAAGTTTACTTCCTCTTTAAACGTCTTACAGGACAACTTCATGTTCCAGTTGGTGGATGCCCCAACTCGAAAGAATGCTTTACTAGATCTATTAATTACAGATAACACAGATCTAGTTGCAAATGTAGAGATAAGGGACAATTTGGGATCCAGTGATTACAGCATAATTACATTCAGCATAAATCATAGGAAAAGAGGGCACAAGGGTAGTACAAAAACACTAAACTTCAAAAGAGACAACTTTTTTGGTTTTCTAGTTTTCTGCACTCAATACTACAAGATATTAATTGGGACCAAATCCTAACATGTCGCAGGATGTAACCTTATGGTTAACAGAAGCCCATGTCCAGAAAAGACTAGAAAAGATTAACACGAATAAATCACCAGGACCGGATGGCCTACACACAAAAGTCCTCAAAGAACTCAGTCAGGTTATAGCCAGACCGCTATTCCTAATTTTTACGGAGAGCATAATGGCAGGAATGGTACCAGCTAATTGGCAAAGGGCCAACGTGGTACCAATATTAAAAAAAAGGCCCAAAACATTTATCTGGGAACTACAGAACAGTCAGTCTAATGTAAACTGTTGGAGGGGACGATAAGGGATTATATCAAAGAATTTGTTGTTGAAAACAGTATCATTAGTAGTAATCACTGCAAAAGACATGGGAGAGGCGCAAACACCTTGTACATTACCATTAACAAATGTATTACAAATACCAACACAAATGGATACTCACAAGCAGATAAAAGCAATATGTATATATGTCACACTCGATTGGATGACTGACGCATTTCCGGGGACAGACCCCCTTCCTCAGAGCTGATCCAATCCAATATTCAGTGGCTATTTATATGGTCATGCATATGGGGTCCACCTCCAAAATCAAGGTGGAGGGTAATCAGCATGGGTTTATGAAAGGTCGTTCTTTCCAAACCAATCTGTCGATATTCTATAAGGAAGTGAGCTGCCATCTAGATAAGGGAAGATTGGTGGATGTGGTGTATCTTGATCTTGCAAAAGCAAGACTGCTTAGGGGGTTTTTCATTGTCAGGGCTGTAAGGATGTGGAATTCACTTCTACAATCTGTGGTGTCAGCAGGAAGTATTGATCATTTTAAAAAACTCTTGGACGTGTATCTTATCAAGCACAGTATACACAGATACGGGATGGATTGGTGTATAGGTTGAACTGAATGGATTATTCAACCTTACCAACTATGTATTCATTTTCTTTTCACATTTTCCAAAAACTTGTAACAGAAAAATGAAGACTTCAAAGGACTCACAATGCCTCTTAAAAAATACCTTGGGATGTTTACTCTCCAAAATGGGATCATTTTGTGGGTGATTTTACTGTTCTGGTGCTCCAGTGCCTGTAATCTATGCACCTAGAAAGCCTGAAGGTGCTACTTGGATTTTGGGTCCCTCTGTGGGGCTAGGCTGTTAAAAAAGTCTCACACAAGTGGTATAGACACACTCCAGAGGAGCAGAAAATGTGTTTTGGGGTGTATTTCTAAGTCTGTCTATGCTGTTTGTTAGAAATATCTTATTAACTGACAACTTTGTCTTTCCTACATATTGCAAAAACGTACATTTTCAAAAGACCCGTTATGCCTTTCATTAAATACTTTGGAGTGTTTGCTTTCCAAAACCGAGTCATTTTGTGGGTGTTTCCCCCTGTTCTGGTGCTCCAGGGCCTCCACAAGCGTGATAGGTAGGGATGGACCAAACACCCCCCGGTTTGGTTTGCACCAGAACATGAGAACAGGCAAAAAGTTCTAGCGAACATGCGAACCCTATTAAAGTCTATGGGACACGAACATGAGTCATTTTGTGGGTGTTTCCCCCTGTTCTGGTGCTCCAGGGCCTCCACAAGCGTGATAGGTAGGGATGGACCAAACACCCCCCGGTTTGGTTTGCACCAGAACATGAGAACAGGCAAAAAGTTCTAGCGAACATGCGAACCCTATTAAAGTCTATGGGACACGAACATGAAAAATCAAAAGTGCTAATTTTAAAGGCTTATATGAAAGTTATGAAAAAAATGGAAGGATTCCCCGAAGAGTTATTTTTAGCAGCTAGGTATTCTAATCAAGAAAGTTTATATAGTTTATAATATTGTAAAATCTTTATTGGACAAAATTAGTACAAGAATGGGAATAGGATTTAAAATATGAGTTCTGGCTACAGGTTACATAGTTACATAGGATACATAGTAGGTGAGGTTGAAAAAAAGACACAAGTCCATCAAGCCCAACCTATGTGTGTGATTATATGTCTGTATTACATTGTATATCCCTGTATGTTGTGGTCGTTCAGGTGTTTATATAATAGTTTTTTGAAACTATCGATGCTTCCCGCTGAGACTACCACCTATGGAAGGGAATGCCACATCCTTGCCACTCTTTTGCCCTGTACACACGGTCAGATTTTCTGATGGAAAATGTGTGATAGGACCTTGTTGTCCGAAATTCCGACCGTGTGTGGGTTCCATCACACATTTTCCATCGGAATTTCCGACACACAAAGTTTGAGAGCTTGCTATAAAATTTTCCGACAACAAAATCCGATCGTGTGTATACAAATCCAAAGTGCCACGCATGCTCAGAATAAATTAAGAGACGAAAGCTATTGGCTACTGCCCCGTTTATAGTCCCGACGTACATGTATTACGTCACCACGTTTTGAACGATCGGACTTTCTGACAACTTTGTGTGACCGTGTGTATGCAAGACAAGTTTAAGCCAACATCCGTTGGAAAAAATCCTAGGATTTTGTTGTCGGAATGTCCGATCAATGTCCGACCGTGTGTACAGGCATTACAGTAAAGAACCCTCTACGTAGTTTAAGGTTAAACCTCTTTTCTTCTAATTTTAATTTTAGTAAGGTGTGTACAGTCATGTTCCACTACAGCTGTCAATTATTACACAGTACAACTATCAATTGACAGTACATTACAAGAATGATATCCACACGAACAACCCTAGGGGTGGCTCCACCGTTGCCTATATAACAGCTGTTACAGCCAAAAGGCAGCAGTCACTGGGAGGCCTTCCATCGAGGCGGAGCGTTTTTATTTATTTTTTCTATTTTTCGAGTCCGTCGGGCAGGGTTATTGAAGATGGATGGACATCGCGGGACACTTTTCTTTTCTTTTTTAATAAAGGAATTGTCAAAAACTGTCTGTTGTGGTTTTTACTTTTTGACAACTTTTTTGTTGACACTTTTTTTGGTGAATGGGTAGGGGTACAATGTTCCCATGATACCCATTCACATGGGGGGAGGGGGTGGGATGTGGGGGGCCCCTTGGTAAGGGGCTTCCAGAGTCCGCTAAGCCCCCCCGTCCGCAGACCCCAACAACCAATGGCCAGGGTTGTCAGGAAGAGGCACCCCAAAGCACCCCCCCATGTTGAGGACAAGTGGCCTGGTATGGTTTGGGGGGGGGCGCTCGCTCATCCCCGCTTTCCTTCTTGCTCAGATAAGGGTCTGGTATGGATCTTGGGGGGGACCCACGTCAATTTTATATAAATTTTGGTGTAGCCCCAATGCTATTTTTTTTTATTTTGGCGTGAAGTTCCCCTTAAAATCTATACCAGACCCAAAGGGCCTGGTATGGATTTTGAGGGGACCCCATGCCGTTTTTTTTCTTAATTCTGTCATAGGGTTCCCCCTCTCTCATCTGTCCCCCCCTTTCCTGGCATGCCAGGTTGATTGCTCGGATATGGGTCCGGTTTGGATTTTGGGGGGAACCCCACGCCAATTGTTTTTAAAATCTTGGCGTGGCATTCTCCTTAAAATCTATGCCAGACCCAAAGGGCCTGGTATGGATTTTAGAGGGAACCCCATGTGTGCGCTTGTAAGACCGCTGCGCAAACAAATACAGTTTGACAGAAAGTATTGCAACGACCGCTATTTTATTCTCTAGGGTGTTAGAAAAAAAAAGTATAATGTTTGGGGGTTCTAAGTAATTTTCTAGCAAAAAAAAAACAGTTTTTAACTTGTAAACAACACATCTAAAAAAAAGGCTCGGTCCTTAAGTGGTTAAACCCCTAAAATGATGCAAAAATATCTGAACACTAATGTATATATAACTTGTAAGTAGCATCCCTGTAATGTGGTACTGTTGGCATCAGACAAGTTTCAAGATTATATATTGTTCATTACAGGATATTGGAGAAACGACAGAAAACTGGAGAAACAATCGAGCTTACAGAAGAAGGGAGGCCTGTGATAAAAACTGAGAAACGCCTGCCTGTAGTAGACTGTACATGTTTTGGACTTCCCCGTCGGTATATCATTGCCATCATGAGTGGATTGGGGTTCTGTATATCATTTGGCATCAGATGCAACCTTGGAGTGGCCATCGTTAGCATGGTGAATAATAACACAGTATACAAAGGGAACAAGCTCGTTATGGAGGTAAGATCCAGCCTTAAATTCTCTTGGTTAGTATTAAAAATTCACCAGCCAATACAACAGTGTCTGGAGACAGCATGACATTTGTGTCTTCTTCTTGCATTGATCTGATTCTTTGTAATGTTTGTGAGAAGACCATCCAACATTTCTTCAAGGCAAGCAGTCTGGCTGGCTCCTGGGGCTAGGGGAGGGACAAGAAAACATTCAGTCAGGAAATTTTTTCTCACTTAGGACTTGTTCATTCTATGTACATTGAGCTGCGTCAACCTGTACTAATTCAAGCAGGGTCAATGCAACGGCACACAGAAAACAATTATTTTCCCTGTTTACACCATGTGTGTGGTGTGCTGCATAAAAATGCAGCATGACTACATTGTTTCACGCAACACACAATAGAGGCAATTCACTAAAGGATTCTGCATGTAATATGAAGGTCACATTACTCATTTTCAGAACATTTGCAGAGACAATTCATCAAAGTAAAATATTGAATTCGAGGTAAATACCACACATTTGTTAAAAATGTAAGGTAAATGCAACAAAAAAAAGAGAAATATCATCAATCATTAGAAGTCAATTCACTCAAGAAACACACGCATTTGCTATTTATTACCTGGTGTAGGCAGCCAGTTTTTTTACTAATGCACAAAATAACAAATGCGGGGAACTCTGCACTGGCTAATAAGTTCAAAACACAGTGTGCTTACGATCGGCAACGGTTGCCAGTATTAACTTAACAACACCCAAAATGCAGGTTGCAAATGCAGTGCACTTGTCTGCACCGGATCACAAAGTACAGTAGTACCATGCAAACCGGTTGCTGTGCGTTTTGTAAAGTAGTGCATGCACCACTTTTGGTGTGGTACAGCATGATTTCAACCAATTCACATGAATGGCCTGAAATCACACTGCACCCAGATTGCATGTGAATCACATACGTGCTGTGCATTTTTGTGCGATTCATTGTGTGAACCAGCCCTAAGCTCAGGAATGGAAATAAATTATAACATTTCACAAAAGGGAGATCAATCTGTCAATGTTTTCACAGATTTACAATATTTCTGTGTGCATTCATTGACAGGGCTCAGGTAAGTTAAAGGTGTGTGTGTGTGTTTGGGGGGGGGTGGGGGGTGGTGATGGGGTATGCTGATTCCTAAACATTTTTATCTTAATAGGGAATATTTTAAGGCAAAAACAATTTTAGACTTTAGAACCACATGCCGTATTCATCTCTTAAAACGTTTGTTACCCTAACACTTCATATTCCTGATATGTACCTGGTGTACTATATATTTGTATGAAAACGTCTCCTGTTCTCTTTGTATTGCTTTCTTTGTGTGAAAGTGTGTGAAAACCCTGCTGTTCCTGCCACTCCCCCTGCTTTGCTTTCCAATTAAAAACTGACCACACTAAGCAGGAGAGCACAATGTGGTCAGATCTCTAGCTATACTGGGAAGTCAGTGTGTTCTCCTCCAATGATCAGACTTGTCCTGGCATGCCCCCACTGCATAGCCATTCACTGGGAAGCTCAGTCTGTTGCTGCTTCTCCTCCCTCTAGCTCTTATGCAGCTGAGAACAGAGGGGATGTGATCATTTATAAAAAAAATGGAAAAAGGGTAATTATATATATATTTTTTTATATCTATACAAAAATGTTTCGCCTTTCATTTTTTATTTTAAACTGAATGGATTGTTTTAAAAGGTGAGGGTTTATAATCACTTTAAGCTGGCCATACAAAATGCAATTTTCTTGTACAATTTTACTTTAGATTTACCAAAATCATACACTATGCGGTAAAACATAAACACTTTAATTTGTATGCGATCAGGCAGGCCCTTGCACTACATAGTTGAATGCAAATCAAAAAAATTTAATAAGAGAATTGCATAAGGTATGGCCAGCCTTAGTGAAATGACCCCAATGTGTTATAACATATAAAAGAGCATCACAGCACACTGTTGTTCATAGAGTTAAATAGAGTGTTTAAAAATGAAAACAATTAAAGATTGCAATGTGCTGTTGCAATGCATGGTAGCACAGGTACATAACAGACACCATCGTGCACGCTTTATGTTGTGCATAGTTCACAGGTGTGAATGAGCTTTTAGCACAGTCCACATCCAACCTAGTTCTTTAAAATGATCAAGCCTATGTATTAAGCTGGCCATATTCAGTCAGATGGGCCTGATGCAGTCAGAAGGAGTCACTTGGTTTCCTCATTCAAACTAAGTAGAATGGATGGCCGCATCTCCCCTGCCTGCAATTGTATTCTGACCGCTGGTGCATGCGGTGGCTGGAGCATGGTTAGAATTTTGACTGTTTTACCGGAATCATTCAAAATTCTAACAATGTATAGCCAGCTTTAAGCGAGAAGTTAACAGATACACATGAAGAGATTTAAATCCCAAATATGAAGCAGCATTTTTAGTTTGTCTTTTTCAGTGTTTATATGATTATTTTTTTTATTTGGCCGTTTGTTTGTTTTAATGATGTAGGTGTATTTTCATGGAAACTTAGATACAGGTGCTGCAATTGTTCCTGTTTCTTAGAATACAAGTTGCCTGATTGTCTGTAAGTACTTTGTAAGTCACTGATCAAAAGAAGTCTGCAAATTAGAAAGCCAGAATAAAGTGAGAACTGATTTGTATACATTTTCCAGGTCAGAGCCTCAGAAACAAAACAAAACAGTGAAGCCATTGGAACAGCATGGCAGCCAGACAGCTAGCATTTTGTGGAGTAGAGGTCATAGTCAGCAGCCTCTGTATTCCCCTACTACAAATTAGCTGTGAAATGATGTTGGTTGGGGCCTAAATTCAGCCCTGATACACACAGCAAAAAACATTGCACGTAGCCAAAATGTGCTAAGCAGTCATTGCAGCACTCAAGATTAGGATTTGGTACTATTATCAACTTAGCAAAGTTCTGCCATTTTAATGATACATGTGAACAGACCACAGTGGCGTTTGCTTTTGTATTATAATGAGGCTGATAGAGGATGAACATTTCACAACAATTTATGTATGGCTATGCATTCTGGGATAATTAAATGCTGACATTGAACATTCCAGAGTAGAAACAGTATATACAGTATGTACCTGTATATAATAAGTATGAAATGTAACCTGTATGTAATTCATAATCATAATTATTTAACAATGTTGATGACTAAAAATGTTGGTGGAGTCTGCAAAAAAGAGCACAACAAATGCCAAAATACTGATCTTGCTCCTGTACCACTGCACCTGTGTCACTCTGACCTAAAATTGCCACCTAGCCAGTAAAAGCATGATTTCTAGTTAACAGAAAATAAATTATTATAAATAATGTGTGAATTCACATAATTTGCCTATGCTCCCAGGCACAGTAATACAACAGTAATAGCTACCGTTGGGTTGATATCCTCTGCTGCACTCTAATGCCCCGTACGCACGATCAGATTTTCCGACAACAAATGTTGGATGTGACCTTGTTGGCAGAATCGAACATTTGTTGTCGGACTTTCCGCCAACAAATGTTGGCTAGAAGGTTCTCAAATTTTCCCGACAACAAATGTTTGTTGTCGGACTTTCCGATCACGTGTACACAAGTCCGTCGGACAAAAGTCCATGCATGCTCGGAATCAAGTATGAGCCGGAAGCGCTCGGTCTTGTAAAACTAGCGTTCGTAATGGAGACATCACGTACGTCTTGTACGTCACTACGTTTGTAATTGTTGGCCAACATTTGTGTGACCGTGTGTATGCAAGACAAGTTGGAGGCAACATCCTTCGAACAAAAATCCACCGTTTTGTTGTCGGAAAGTCCGATCGTGTGTACAGGGCATTAGAGTTGCTCACTACAGCCTAAAATTAAGGCAAGAAATGTGTTCTGGTCAATACTGGTAGGCCAACAGTATACCCTTCCATATGCAGCAATAGCAGTTATCTTACCAGCCATTGTTATGGTAAAGGAGGCGAGCAGTGAACTGAAATAGTCTTTAACTGGTTTTGCAGCAATTACATAGTTACATAGTTAGTAAGGTTGAATAAAGACACCAGTCCAACCTGAGTGAGTGTGGGTGCATGTGTACAATCATCCCTATTTTTTGTTTAAGGTACCCATATAGCACCACCAATTCACGCAGCACTCCACACACCCACATCGGTCCCTACCCTCAAAGAGCCCACAATCCATGGTCCCCAACTCACATTCATATACTAGGGCCAATTTTGAGCAGAAGCAATTAACCTACCAGCATGTCTTTGGAGTGTGGGAGGAAACCGGAGTACCCGGTGGAAACCCACGCAAGCACGGGGAGAACATGCAAACTCCAGGCAGGTAGTGTTGTGGTTGGGATTTGAACCAGCAACCCTTTTTACTGCTAGGCGAGAGTGCTAACCACTACACCACTGTGCTGCCCTAATCTCAATCTCAATGTTATACAGTATATAATCCATTTATTCTGTATTATTCCTGCAACTTTTTAAGGAAGGAAAGTTGAGGATATGGGTGAAACACTCAAGAGGCCCAATCCACAAATCTTTAACACAAGGAAAGAAATCTTTGTTTTGCCCACGTGACTGTACTTTTCAAATCACATTGGACTTTTGTGAAAATTAGGACATCAGCACCATGCTGTCTTTCACAGGTTTGGAGCAGTAGCTAATTGACAGCAATTATTAAATGTGAAAGAACACAAAGCTGATAGCTGTAGAATGAATGACACAAAGCGGATTGTTGCATATTCTCTAAAGCCTGTAGAATATTTAGAGAGAACCACTTTAGAGAATATACAACAGTCCGCATTATTATTAGTATTTATATTTTAAATCACTATTCTCCATTGCTTTCCTCAAGTGCCACTAGCAGTCTAAGTTTTCTAGATTTCAGTGTACAATAGAAGTACAATTAGGATCAGTCTATCCAAAACATAATTGCATCTATGATGGTGCCAGTGAAGTAAATTATCATCTGGCATCATGTATTTGCTGAGAGTAACATTTGCCCTTTTACATTCTTTATAATTAGGGATAAAATGTCTGTAAATTTGATTTTGCCACAAGAGTAGTGTTTTTATGTTTGTCAAATAGTAAAAAAAAAGCAAGATGTGAAGGTATTTCGTAAATGAGAACATTTTTGGGGAATTTTTGTTATTTTTATTCACATGATGTGTGATCAGTAATCATGGTCATTCGTGCTGTGCTGAAAAAAATATATCCAGAAAATTTAGAGACAATAATCATTTATTTTTATTTTTTTATAAGAGTTTTATTGAAGAAAAAGTAGGCACAATACAGGGCAATTAACAGGCAAAGTCAAAATTCACATATCACAACAAAAAGATACGTGCCATACTTGGGGAGGACCAACATGGTCTACAAAAGCAAGGAGGAAATGGCTTGCGAAGCAACATTGGGGAGTGTATGTTAACACATCACAATGACCAATCATACTAAAAAAATAGATATATTCTGTCAGGAACACTCAAAAGGCAGGGCAAGGACTATTAGACCCCATACACACTATTAGATTTTCTGCAGATTTTTGTCTTCAGATTTACCAAAACCATATAATATGAGGTCAAACCTTAAGCGTTTCAATTTGTATGCAATCAGGCAGGCCCTTGCACTACATAGTTTTGGTAAATCTGAAGACAAAAATCTGCAGAAAATCTAATAGTGTGTATGGGGCTTTATAATAAAGTGGTATTCTTGGCAGGGTTGAATATGGAAAGGAGTAAAGAAAAGCAAGTCAAAGCTGTAGCAAAGAGAGAGGAAAGGGGGGGGGGGGATAAGGAGATGAGAGAGGAGGAAGTAAAGTGCACAGGAGTCAGGGTATGGAAAAGGGACTCGTTCAATCTCCCACCCCCTGCAGGAGGATAACTGATGAGACCTAGTGTGATTTAAGAGCACAGGAGAGGACATCTGGGGACATACTGTAGGTGATGAAGGACCATATATGCCCTTGGCGCACAATGGTGCCGTAGGGGCATAGGTATTGAAACACAGGGGTCATTTTAAAGTGAGTCCAGCAGCACCAAATTGAGGTAAATTTGGACAAGCATTCTCAGGAGATCGCAATCAGTTCCTCAATCTCTTCCATTCTGTCTATTCTCCGAGGCCATTCCTCCACTGTCAGAGTTATGGTTGAGAGCCAGTGACAGGGGGTGCAGTGCCTCACTACAGTGATCATGCAGTGATGCGGTGATCATGAACATCTCAAGAGATTTATTATAAGTGTTCCTATGATTAGATGAATGGTGTAGGAGATAGTGTGCTGGTGAAAACTTCAATGTCGACGTCGTAAACGCAGTAATTATTTAATTTACTTTTTTTAAGAAGGGCAGAACCTTGGAACGCAAGCACCAAATATGAATCAATGACCCTTTCTCCTGCTTGCACCTCCAGCAGAGGTTAGAGACAGTGAGGTAACGATTGTGAAGGAGAGACGGAGTCTTGTACCAGCGTGTATAGAGCTGGTATCCACACTCTTATGAAGCTACATTCAGAGAGCCTTTGTAAATGAGAATGCACATGGGTTCCCATTCCTCTGGAGAAAGGGAGATACCCAGATCCCATTCCCATGTTATGCTGGAGCTACTCTGTTGAGCCGAAAGGTCACCAAATGATGAAGAGTACAGAGTCAAAATTATATGTCTCTGTGGTTGTTTCCTGCCACAGAGGGTCTTGGGTGGGGTTAGCAGTCTTGTCCAGGTTGCAGGCAAGCCCTGGGAACACAGGAAGTGTTTTATTTGGGTATACGTCCAAAATGGTAGGGTGAGGGAGGTGTTCAGGGCAGCAAGAGAGATAAGCTTCCCCCCGCTGAAAAAACTGGGATGCTCAAATGTCTTTGTGTGGCAAGATAGATGATAGGAAAGCTGAGAACATGCGTAAGACATAAGGGAGTTAGGGGCGCAAGTTCAAAGTGGTAGGGCAAACAGGAAGGAACTGGATGGAATTTTTGGGTAGGCATCAAGCGTTGGCCCTATAAAAGGGGGTTTCTTTAGTCTCCATGGCAAGGGGGTGCTGTAGAAGCCAAGGGAGGTTTTTAAGTGGTTGCTGGATCTTGGCCTGTTTGAGAAAAACCCAACATTTCATCTTGTCATGGACATTATTCTACAACGCAAGTAAGAAGGCATGCAAGTGAGAAGGCATGCCTGGTGGTAGCTTTGGATATCTAGAAGGCCAATACCAACTCTGTGTTTGGGAAGAGTGAGACTAGAGTATTTGATTCTCTGAGGTTTTTCCTTGACAGATGAAATTAGAGCTTATACTCTTAAAGTTTCCAAAAAAGGAAGGAGGGAGGTGTATGGGGATTGCTTGCATAAGGTAGAGAAAACAGGAAAGATTGATAATTTTATTGGCTCTGCCAAACCAGGACACTTGCAGGTTTGCCCAACTCTGCAGGTCTCTATACATGTGATCTAAAGCAATCAGGAATCTCCGAGAATACAGTTCCGACAAGGATACGGGGATCTGATTACCTACTGTAAGTAGGTGATCACTTCTGGAGCCCATGTGAAGGGGAAGTTAGATTTTCAGAGGTAAACCAAGTTCTCTAGTCAAGCGCAGACGATTTTGTATAATTTATTTTTAAATTGGAGATGTGATGGAAATGTTCTAGATCCCGGAGTAAGCAGGGCAAGGAAACATGGGGTTAAGATAAGATAAGATAGAGCAAAATATCATCTGCAAACGCTGATAACTTATACGTGCAGTCCTTTACTTCAATTCCCTTGATGTCAGAGTTACGACGAAAACTGTTTAGGAAAGGTTCCAACGTCAACACAAATAGTAGGGGAGAGAGAGGGCAGCCCTATCTAGTGCCATTGCTGAGTCAGAAGGCATCCAACAGGTGACCATTGACACAAACACATGCTGTAGGGTTATGGTACAATGCTCAGATGTATGTGTACATACGAGGTAATAGCGCAATACAATGGAACACCATCTCCATATAATCCCAGGCCACACTGTTGAATGCTTCTCAGCATTGAGCGACGGTAAAAAACCCTTTTGCCGCGGGAGGTTAGCCAGTGATGTAAGTTCAAAGCTTTGGTGATGTTGTCGCGACCCTCCCTGCCCGGGACTTAGCTAACTTGGTCAGTCGAAATAAAAGAGGAGAGTAAAGGGAGCAGTCTATTAGCTAGTACTTTTGCAAAGATTTTGACATTTACGTTTATTAAGGAGATTGGGCAGTAGTTGGAGACCTGAGTTTCATCCTTACCTTCTTTTGTTATAACGACAATGTGGGCCTCTAGAAGGTGAGGCAGAGACGAGGAGGAGGGTAGAGATCTAAATGCAGTCAGAAAGCTAGATTTTAGGAAGTCAGTGAAGATTTTAAAGTGATGCAAAGTTAGGCCATCAGGCCCAGGGCTCTTGCCCGACTTCATATCTTTCAATGCTTTATCAAATTCATCAGATGTGAGAGGGACCTCCAGTTTTCATGCAATCGCCGCGGAAAACGGTTTGGAACTGTACTGCTGGAGGAAGTCATTGATAAGGTTCTCATACTCAGCTTTAGCTTAAGGGGTCGTGGGGGCTGGGAGGTTGTACAGTTCCTTCTAGAACTGCTTGAATTGGGCAACAATTGGCTCTTTCAATGAGTGGAGCTCACCTTTGGAGTCTCATATGTGGTGAATTGACCAGGAAGGTTTCTTTGCCTGCACCACTTTGGCTAAGAGTCTCCCACATTTATTGCCGTACTCGTAGAAAATCTTACTGCTTAGAAGAAATTGCCTCTTTGTTATTTATCCCTAGTTCCTCAAGTAGTTGGGTCCTGGCCCAAACTAGGTCCTGGTAGGTGGTGATTGCCCTGGTCTGCTTTTAAAGGGCCTCTAGGGAACGGATTCAGGAAGTCAAGAAGGAAATCAGGGCTTGGTATGTTTTTTTCCTCTTGGTCTCCAAAACTAGGGATTTGCCCCGGATAACACATTTATGTGCCTCCCATTGGGTAAGGGGTGAGACATCTGTCATGTTGTTTCATGCAAAGAAATCTTGGATGCAGGAGGTGAGATGTTGTATGTCGGTGGGATCTTTGAGTAGAGCGGCATTAAGTCTCCACAATTTGGACCTGGTGATTTCCTCAGGGACTGATAGCATTACTGTTATTAGGTTGCGGTCGGACATTACCATGGCTTCGGTCATAGCTTTCTGAAGAAAGGGGAAGTCAGCCTGGGACAGGAAGAAGTAATCGAGTCTAGATTGCTTTTGATGCAAGGCGGAAAAGTACCGTAAGTTTAGTCTCACCCTTGCATGCTCAGTATGCGCCACGTGTCATGTAACTGGAGCCCATGAAGCTGTAGTTTAATTTGACAGAGAGCTCTAAATGGTAAGACCGATGTCCCTGATGAGGTGTCAAGAAGAGGATCAGTAGGGACATTGAAATCACCCCCCAAAAGGAGAATTCTAGAGGCAAAGGCAAAAAGAAGTTCCCCAATTTGGTGAAAGAACGACACTTGTTTAGTATTAGTGGCATAGATGTTCACTATCGTAATTGGTTGTGTTCCAAGAATGCCCTTGAGGAATAAGTAACCTCAATGTTTCCATTTTTAGTGTATTTTACTTTTCTATATATTTGTTAAAAAAAACAACAAATACACTAAAATTTCTACAGTGTACCGTTTAGTTAAATATTAATGGTGCCATTTTCACATCTATTGTCTAAAACACCTTAACTAATAAAAACAAAATGACACCTAACAACAAACAACAGAACTCTCAAAACATTAATGAAAGAATTTAGGAGCCACTCAAAGACCTAAGCCTTGGGTTAAGTCATGCATCCCTCATTTGAAAATGTGACACTGACTTAGGAAAGGAGGAGATACACATGCTAGTACAGGAGACAGTAGTATGATAGTAACGGATTTGAAAGATATACTGTAGAATTGGCAGGAGGCGGAGCCTAGCAGAGCAGACATGCATTGTTAGAGCTCCACACTGCTGAGGAGAGAAGAGAAGGACAAAGCGGAGCCTGCAGGCTCAAAAGGTATCCATTTGAACCTTTTTGCCCCAGGGAACAAACTGTGAAAGTTTGGGCAGGAAATATGGTACTGGGAGGAAACCGTGGCAGAAATAAAAATCACCTCACAAAGAGCTCACAGGCACTCACTGCAGCTGAAGCAGCTCCAGTCACCTCACAAGATACAGCATCAGGGCGCTCTCACAGACAGAAAATGTCACAGCAAGACTCTCCATTTGAGTCAGATACAGAACAAATCCTCTCACAAACTTCTCCACAAGCCTCCTCAGTATCCCCAGTAATATTATTACAATTTGAAAAGATGCTTCATAAGGCTTTAAAACAAACCTCAGACCAAATAACAAAAAGCCTAACCAAAGAAATAAGAGAGCTGGGAAACCGCACCGCAGCCTTAGAAATAAAAATGGATGAAATTGAAATTACAACCCAAGAAAATATAACAGAATTGGAACAATTAAAAAAAGAGAATTTAATACTTCAAACTAAGCTTGAAGATTACGAAAATAGAGCCAGACATTCAAACTTGCGCATAAGGGGAATACCTGAAACTGTGACAGACCTGCAATCTACTATTACTGCTCTATTACAAGAACTAAAGCCAGATATCCCTATTGAACGTTTAGAACTGGACAGAGTACACAGAGCCCTCACAGCCAAAAAGAAAGATGGACCCCCACGTGATATAATCACAAAATGTCATTATTACAGAACGAAAGAACAAATACTAATTGCTGCAAGAGAAAAAAAGGAACTTAATTTTCAAGGACACAATTATCAAATTTTTGCTGACCTATCCCAACTTACTATTACTAAAAGACGATCCATGAAACCCCAACTAATGGAACTGCAACGCCACAACATTATGTATCAATGGGGCTTCCCCTTTTCAGTCAGATTTAACTACCAAGGTACAATTTACAGAAGCAGATCAGCAGATGAACTACAACAAACCCTTTTAAAATTAAATCTGACAGAACCCACAAGCAGCAACACTCCCACACGCAGAAGAATGGCGTCATCTTCACCTTCAGGCAGCACCCAGAAAATTTCAGAACAAAATGGGAATCATCATTCTCACAAAAGAGGCCGTTATGCCACATCATCCATGGACCAAGAAGATTCAATGGACTGACATCCTAATTCCTGATATCTCTTCATTTATTATACTAAGAGATGGTTCTCTATAAAAAACCTATATTTATAACTGAATGTAACTGCATTCTGATAGTCACACACTGTGTGGGATCATGTTACATTCCAGTTATATTTCTTATTACTTCTGATTCATATAGCCTTAGAATATATAGGTGAAATAAGGAAATTCTTGTTCAGTTATATATTATCAGGTAATAACAATAGATTTATTACTTTTTAGGACAAATATGTTCAATAATCCAGAAGTAATGGAAGCTTTTTCTTTCTTTTCTTAAAACAAATATATTATTACCTAACTAGTTCCTAGAATTATGTTTTTGTTTATTCTAATCTGAAGCAATACAACCTCAATTTTATGAGTTAACATATCTAAACAGTTACATATGAATAAAATATGTAATTGTTTACTCTAAAAGGGTTAAAATCCCAAAATAATTCAAACTATCTTCATCAATACCAAAGTTATTAACAGTACCTTTCTAACTGAATTATTTAGCCTAGGGCAAGACTAACCATATACAACCACCCTGGAATAAATAATTTCAACAAAAACTATATTCTGCACTCCAATTAATGAAACATCATTTTGATGTCTTTTGACATAGCACTTCTCTCCTGTAAGCGGAAGATCCGTGTACCCCCATTAGCCCTCCTCATTCTCCCAACCATATTATGTGGGAGTGTGACGAAGGCACTTATTCCCCTGAGAGAGATATTTATTCTCTTTCACGGGTAAATTGTGATTACTTGCAAAAAATAATTTATACAATGTATCATCTAATCTCATATGTTTTTTGTTTACTCTTTACTCCAGAATTCACTGGTTTCTTT
Organism: Aquarana catesbeiana; assembly: GCF_042186555.1. NCBI lineage: Eukaryota > Metazoa > Chordata > Amphibia > Anura > Ranidae > Aquarana > Aquarana catesbeiana. Next base: position 84,284,739 of record NC_133333.1, read on the forward strand.
TCTATCTATTCATCTCTTCAGTCCACACAGGTTGATCTGCGCAGTCAGCTCTGCATAACAAAAAGTAAGTCAAAACTATTTGATCTATTGCCATGGCACCACTGAATATACTTTCCCTGAATGTTCAGGGAATAAATGTCCCTCAAAAAAGGACCAAAGCCTTCCGTACTTTCCATAACAAGAAGGCTCACATAGTATGCCTCCAAGAAACACACTTCACCAAAGATTCTACTCCAAAATATATTTCTCCTTTTTATCAACAAATTTACACGGCTTCTGCCTGTACCAAGCAAAGGGGAACTCTAATTGCATTTCACCGATCCACACCATTCACCTTATCATCAGAAATTAAAGACCCAGAAGGTAGATACCTGATACTCATGGGTTATATAATGGATACAGCAATCACGGTGATTTCCTACTACGCTCCTAACAAACAACCTACACCATTCCTCTCACATATATTACAAGTGATTAATACACACAAAATAGGAACAGTGATAATGTGTGGGGATTCGAACCAGGTCCTCCTCCCATTTCTAGATAAATCACCTTTTACACCATCCAAAATAACCTCTAGATTACCTTTTTCTCAACTTCTTTCCAAATACAATCTGGTAGATTCATGGAGAGAAAGTAACCCAATGAAAAAGAAATTCACTTATTTCTCGCACCCTCATCAAACCTTCACCAGAATAGATCATATTTTTCTAACAATAGGAATAATACCAGAAATTATTGCATCAGATATAATTTCGATTCCGTGGTCTGACCATAATGCAGTATACACTACTATAGCCTCAGCCATACCAAAAGCGCATGACCCAACGTGGTACTTACCGGACATAATGCTCAAACACCCACTACATCAGATGGCCATTGAACAAGCTTTAAAGGAATACATATCAATTAATAATACAACAGACATCTCCCCAATAACACTGTGGGAAGCTCATAAGCCTGTCTTGCGTGGTACAATACAAAGACAAATGGCACTATTAAAATGGGAACGCAAAAATCTAGCAAAAAAACTAGAACTCAATTTGAATGCAGCCTACATATCATTTCAAGATAATCCATCTCAGAGTACAAAATCTCATCTGGAAAAATCTAGATTGGAATACGATCTATTTCTCACTGAGTCAGTTGATAAATCCCTCAAACGCTCCAAACACAATTTCTACATGAATACAAACAAACCAGGTACATATTTGGCTCGGGCATTAAATTCAACTAACAAATCTTTCAAACCAATACGTTTGAAATTATCAAAAAATGTTTACACTTGTAATCCAGTTAAAATAGTCCATAAATTTCACTCACATCTCGCAACTTTATACAAGACAAACAATGAATTTAATCCTACAGAAGCTGAATCCTTCTTCTCAAAAATAACCTTACCTGAGTTATCTCAGAATCAAAAAAGCAGTTTGGATGAGCCTATAACTATAGATGAAGTTGCTAACGCCATAAAAGACCTAAAACTTAACAAAAGACCAGGCCCAGACGGCTACTCGGCTTTATACTATAAAACATTCTCAGAAATACTCTCTCCCATTCTCACTGAAACTTTCAACAAACTTCTAGATGGACATTCTTTTCGGCAAGAAACACTAATGGCAATTGTTTGTATGATCCCAAAACCCCTTTCTGATGATACTTCCTGTGTGATCTATCGGCCTATCTCTCTGTTAAACCTCGATATTAAATTATTAGCAAAAATAATAGCAAAACGCCTTAATAGCATTATAGGAAAATTAATACATAGAGATCAAGTAGGCTTCATGCCAAATAGACAGGCAGGCGATAATATACGCAGGGCAGTGTTATTGGCACATATTGCTAAAAAACGGAAAATCCCTTTATGTTTTCTATCTCTCGATATTAAGAGGGCATTTGACACAGTATCCTGGCAATATATGCAATATTCATTACAAAAATGGGGTTTTGGACCCCACTTTTTAACATGGATCAAAGCATTATATAATAAACCCAAAACCTATATAAAATATGCTGGATACAAATCTGAAGCCTTTAATATCGAAAGAGGTACCCGACAGGGTTGCCCATTATCTCCCTTATTATTTGCCCTTATACTCGAACCCATGGCCCAATACATCAGAACAAACCAAACTATAACTGGCATTGAAGTAGGAGGTATTACACACAAATTATGTATATTTGCAGACGATATATTACTTTTTCTATCATCACCACAGGTCTCTGGTCCTAACTTAATACCAGCTCTTGATGGATTTGCAGCCCTATCCGGCCTTATGATTAATCCTAAGAAATGCCTAGTGCTTAATATTTCACTCACAAACATGGAATTGATCCCGGCTAGGGCTGCACTCCCATTCACATGGGCAGAAAAATCAATCCCATATCTTGGAATTCATTTAACAGCATCTCATTCTGACTTATTCTCAACCAATTATCCTCCTGTATTAAGACAGATCACAAATCTAATAAAACAATGGTCGCAACTTCCTTTATCCTGGATAGGGAAGATTAATGCAATCAAAATGACTATTCTACCCAAATTGCTTTATCTATTCAGAGTCCTCCCTATTCCAATTCCTTCCTAGTTTTTGAGAATAGTACAAAAAAGAGCAACTTCGTTTATATGGGGCTCTTCTGAACCACGTATACCTATACACACACTACATCTTCCCAAAAATAAAGGAGGCCTGGGATACCCTAATTTTACTAACTACTACAGAGCAGCACAGTGTGTCCAAATACCATGCAAAACAGGAAATCCCATTATGGGTATTTATAGAGGCTTCAGAAAATGACCCTCTATTAATATCAAATTTATTATGGCTTGATCCTAAAGACCGCTTTAAAATTCATAATCCCATAACTAAACACTTCTTATCTCTCTGGGATAAACTAAAAACCAAATATCAGTTACAATCTCCACACAATCCTCTCCTTTCTTTTATCAGAAATCCGGCCTTTTATCCGGCATGGATCTACCCAAATTCTTTTAAAGCTTGGACAACATCAGGCATTCAGACACTAAATGACTTCATAGCATCTAAATCATTCCTTTCATTCCCATCGCTTAGAGAAAAATATGATCTACCAAACTCTGAGATATTTAGATATCTCCAAATCAAAAATTTCTATACACCATTCCTAAAGGGGGATACACCATTATCCCAATTATCCATTTTTGAATCAATCTGTACAAAAGATCCATTTGCTAAAGGTACAATTTCATCACTTTATAATCAATTATATGGAGTAGCAAATCTTAATAGACCCTCTTACGTTCAGAGGTGGGAGGAGGACCTGGGACGAACTTTAGAAGACACGGACTGGTCTAACATATGGCTCACATCTAAGTCATCTTCACCCAACATCTTAGCACTGGAGACAAATTATAAAGTCCTAACTCGCTGGTACCTTGTACCCGCTAGAGTGGCAAAATATTCACCTAATACCTCAGCTCTTTGTTTTCGAGGATGCCCAGAAATAGGCACATATTTACACATATGGTGGACGTGCCCAGTAATCCAAACCTTCTGGAAGGAAGTCTTCGTGATTGCATCTAAAATATTTAAAAAAATAATACAACCAGATCCATATTTAACTTTACTTAATCTAAAACCGGAATGGTTAACACTCTCTCAATTCAAACTTATGATCCAACTAATAACGGCTGCAAAACAAACAGTGGCCAAGGCATGGAAATCTCCTACATTGGTACTAGCAGAAACAATTCACAGAATGAATAATACAATGTCCCATGCTAAGATGGTAGCCATCGATCAAAATCAAATTCCAAAATTTGAAAAACTTTGGCATCCTTGGATAAAACAACAGTTCCTGTCAAATTTCAATGACTCTGTCCTGTTGCCATGGTAACAGATTAAATGACTTACAGAGACACCCATTCTAAGGCTTCAAAGAGAACTAAAAAGAATAATAAACTGACGAGCCGGACAACCTTGTGGACCATACCTCTACCTTTCAACCCTTTTTCTTTTTTCTCTTTCCTTTTCTCCACCTTACGATTAAAGCTCATTATCAGAATTTATTTGACCTATATACACTCTACTTGTAAACAATATGTATAGTAGGTATAAATCATTTAAATACCTACAAAAGTAACTAAGGAAATGATATATATCTTTAATTTAGGTTTACGTGAACCCAATGTTTAATATTTGAAATTTCATGATATTTACCTATATAAACCCTACTGTAAAACAATGAGCTTACTTTATAGATCCTTGTAAACTTACTTTATGTATCTTTATGTATCTTTATAACATTGTATACTCAATAAACTTCTTTTGACAAGGAAAGATATACTGTAAAAGATATCCAATCCCATTTACTGCAAAACACTGTAAAAATATTAATGCTGGCAGGTGTGATACTGCATGGTCACAAGATAACTAGAATAAGTAGGCATGTCTTCTACTTGCCTATATGTTATACTGTCTCCTTTTATTAAAAACTTTGAAAGTGTTGTACAGTTTTTCCTGCTTAGTAGTAAAAGTAGTAAAGCCAGTGGGTTTTCAAAAAAGGCATGTAACTAGTTTTTTTTAGAGGGACATGAGCAATGGCAGCAAATACCAGACACTGAGATAACAGATCTAAATATTTCTTTACATGCAACACAGTACGATTACACTATATCCAAATAAAATTATAATTTTGGATGTAGGTCTGCTCCAAATTTTTAAGATTACTTAATGTAGACCCATCTCAGAGCTGATATAAACACATAATATTTCTATATTTACAGCAAGCACAATTTAACTGGGATCCAGAAACAGTTGGAATGATACATGGCTCGTTCTTCTGGGGGTATATCGTTACGCAGATTCCGGGAGGCTACATCTGTCAGAAATTTGCAGCCAACAGGTATGAGCTCAAAAGTTATTATTATTACTTATTTATTTTGAAGTGTCATGGTGTACACTAAGATGTTTGTTCTATTATAAAGAAAATTCTTAAAATATTTGCACTGTGACTAGCACATTATCTACATTTTCTCTGCCCTTAGGCAGTATAGAGTACTAATAATGATCTGAAAAATCTGACATCTGAGATCAATTCCTGTTGACAATTAACAAAAAAACAAGAAGACAGTTGATACAGATTTACAATTAGGGATTAGTGAATATGCCTGGGTTCGGTTGTGGGCCATTAGTCAAACTCTTCATAAAGAAGGAAGGAAAAATCTTGTAAATCACTTCTGGTCATTTTCAAGGCGAATAGGCCAGGGATTTTGAAACAAAGGACATGAGTAGCTGGGCACTGCCACATGTCCCAATGGAAAAATACATAAAAAATACCTCTCAGTGGGTCCTCCTTTTTATGCAACATCAAAGTGACATTAAACAAACACCACTGCATGCTTGGGAGATGCCTTTAAGCTGTGTGTGGCATTATGGATTAGACATATAGGGGTTGGTTTACTAAAACTGGAGAATGCAAAATCTGGTGCAGCTGTGCATGGTAGCCATTCATCTTCCAACTTCAGCTTATTCAATTAATCTTTGACAAAAAAACCTGAAAGCTGATTGGTGTCTATGCAAAGCTGCATCAGATTTTGCACTCTCCGGTTTTAGTAAATCAATCCCATAGCATCAGCGACACCATCATTCAGCATCATTAATTTAGCATGTGTTTTATCCAACAAAAAGGTATTTATTAATGCAGAATTGGTATATACAAACATTTTCATCATCGCAATACAGTATGGTACAATATATCTCAACAACAACAATAAGTGACTTATATTTTCTCCAGCAGTTCACAATATTCCATAAACCTAAGTAATCAACCAATATTTATTCCCAGTAGTCTGTCCGCTACCAGATCCACTGGGGCAAGTCCTGGAACATCCAGCCACGGTGTCCATATCTTCTCAAATTTGGATGCACTTCCCCTGTGCTAATATATAAATTTCTCCATTCTCAGCACTCCACCAATGTTAGTAATCCATTCCTTTATTGTCGGGGGATCCTCTGATTTCCAATGGATCATAATTAATTTCCTGGCCTGGAATAAGACTCTGTGAGTAGCCTCTCTAGTGTGCACCTCCCACTCATATCCTTCCAGCGCACCCAGGAGACAAGCTCTTGGATCCTGTGGAAGGGAAACGTTAAATACTGAGTTGACCGTAGTCACTACTCCGGCCCAATATGTGTGTAGTTTGGGACAATGCCATAAAAGGTGTATGAGGTCCCCATGGGCACATTTGCAACGTGTGCATGTGGATTTGGATTGTAGGTTCATCAGTTGGAGTCTGTGGGGAGTATAGTAAACTCGTAACAATATATATATAGCTAGGTAAGTCTTTGTGTCACATTCAGTGAGCAAGTACCTACAGCTTGAAATATCTCTTCCCACTGTTACCCATCTAGCTGCCCAACGTCTGCCTCCCATTTCTCCCTCACTTTCAGGGGGTGTTGCTTTAAAACGGATTGTAAAAGTATGGCATAGCACTGGAAAATAAAATCCTTAGATGACTCAGCATCCCTAATGAGGCTAAACACTGGGGTAGGGGACAGATGCCACTCAGAAGACCAGCTTTGTACCGCAACCGTGTGTCTGAGTTGTAAATAAAGGAACTGCATTGAGGACGGCAGGTTGTATGCCTCCTTCAAGTCAGGGAAGGTGCATAGCACCCTATTTGGAAGATGTGCTTGAGATGTGTAACCACATATGTTTTCCACTTAGCTCCAGATTGCAGCTTAGCCAATTCAGTATAAGCATCGTTTAACCAAACAGTACTATAATCAGTATAGCCATCCACCTTCTGGAGATACTTGGATTTATTCCATACCTTTTGAACGAGACTATAGGTCGGGTACTTTTTATGAGGCTTTGCAAATGCTAGAGCCTCCAGAGCCATGGAAATAGGTCCTCTGCCTACAGTGTGGAGCATTAGTGTCTGCAAAGAACTTTGTGTCCCAGTCCCTGCCTCTCCTGCAAACCCGAATGTGCCAAGAAGGTGCTGCAAGTAATACAGTCAAGGGTTTGGAAAAACCAATCCCCCGCCGTCTTTGGGCAGTTGTAGGTGCTCTAGTTTGATCCTAGGGTGTCTGTCTTTCCAAATGAGGCTTCGGAAAATGGTATTTACTATTCTAAAAATCTTTACAGGAATAACCATGGGGGCGTTATGAAGAAAGTAAAGCGGTTGTGGCATGAGTATCAACTTTATCAAGTTTACCCAGTCCGCCACCGATAAAGGGAGGGCATTCCATGTTTTTACCTTATCCCTAAACCATTGGAGGAGGGGGGAGGTATTTAGATGTATGACATCCCTCGATCTAGATGTGACCTGAATCCCCAGATATTTAAATGAGGTGGCAATAGGTATGGGACATGAGGAAGTCACAGCCTGTGTGTCATCCCCATCTAGGAGGAGAAAAGCAGATTTTGACCAATTTATTTGCAAATCGGAAAATCCACCAAATTTGGTTATGGTTGCCATGGCCTCCTGCAAGGAAAAAGCAGTATCTCCCAACATGAGCAGGGTATCGTCGGCATATAGCATCATCTTTTCCTGAAGAGTGCCATAGCAAAACCCTATAATGCATGGATTAGCCCTGATCTCATTTGCCATTGGTTCGATAGCCAATGCAAAAAGGAGGGGAGACAGCGGGCATCCCTGCCTAGTTCCTCTCCCTAGTGCGAAGCCATGGGATAAAGCACCAAAAGCCCAAATAGCAGCCTGAGGTTGGCTATAGAGAAGGCATACCCATAATATGTAGGTAGGACCGAATCCGAACTTCGTCAACACTGCCCACAGATGGCTCCAGTCTATACTATCAAATGCCTTTGTGGCATCTAATGACAACAACGCTCTGCTACCCATGTTATCCGCCTGGGACTGAATATTTAAGAACAGCCACTGCAGGTCAATGGCTGTGGATTAATTGGACATGAAGCCAGCCTGGTCATCATGCACAATAGATGCTATCACTCCATTCAGTCGAATTGCCAGCACCTTTACCAATATCTTATCGTCACTCTGTAGCAACGAGATCGGGCGGTATGAACCTGGGTCAACCGGGTCCTTAGCTGGTTCGAGCAGTAAAATAATATTTGCTTTTGACATTGAGGGGGGGAGAATACCCCTCTCCTGGGACTCATTGAATACTTTAAGCAAATGTGATAGTAATTCTCCAGAGTATTGTTTGTATACTTCTATGGGGATCCCATCTCCCCCCTTGCAGTTGGGGATAGAACCAACCACTACCTGCAACTCTTCTATGGTAAGTGGGGCCTCTAACTCCCTCCTCTGGCTTGCAGACAGTTCGGGGAAAGAGATATTTTGTACGTATATGTCAAGTTCTTCCTGGGCATAGGAGGTGCCAGGACTGTAAAGAGATTCATAGAAACCAGCCAAATCCTGCATGATTAGCTCAGATTGGTGCACTAGGGGCCCCGCCCAAGACTGGACGGCACCTATAGTAGGGGATGTTCGGTGAGAGTTTGCAATCCTCGCCAAAAGGCGACCAGTTTTCTCACCCTCCTCAAAGAATGCCTGTTTAGAGAAGAACCTCTTCTTTTCGGCCGAGGAGGAGAGCAAGAGCTCATAGGCAGATTGGGTGGCCTGCCACGCCTCCCTGGTTGAGACAGAGGGATCCACTATGTATTGTTGTACCATTGGCTGGACCCGAGTTTCCACCTCAGCTATAAGGGCGGATGAAGCGTGTTTAAGTTTATTCATTTCTGTTATCAAAATGCCTCATAAGTATGCCTTGAAGGCTTCCTATTGTTGTAAACTCGAAATATTGGGGTCCTGGAACAAGAATAACCTGTGCATGCTCCCCACTATTCCCTCATGAGAGTGAAATAGCTTCAACCAGAAGGCATTCAATTTCCATGGGGCTCTAGGTAGTGTATCCAATGGGGAATGGTCTGACACACTACGGGGTCTATGTACCAAATCAACGGCAAATGGCAGCATGCTCGAGTTGCCCACCCCTAGGTCAATTCTAGACAGACAACCATGCAATTTAGGAAACATGTAAATTACTTAACACTAGGATTTTGGTGTCGTCAGATATCCACCCAACCCACCTCTTGCAACCACCGTGCCAAGGGAGTACTAGGGCAGAGGGCCTAGGGGCTGGGTGTCTATCCTTCATTGGGTTCAAACAACAATTAAAGTCCCCTAACACGAGCAGCAGTACGGGGGGTATGTAAATGAAGGGTAACACACATGACAATGTACCAAAGCGACAATGTATAAAAACAAAGCGACCTTCCCTGTCTATTACACTGGCATATTCCTGGTAGTCCAGAGCTCCATGGATCAAGACACTGACCCCCCCAGAGTAGGAGGTATGAGTACAGTGATAGGCTCTCCCCACCCAGGAGTATCTTAGGCAGCTCACTGCCTCTGCTGTCAAATGACAGGGGTAAATTTTTTAAGGCACATAAGGATCATAGTGTGCTTTAGAGGGGAGTGAATACCCCTTATGTTCCATAAGACTATAGGTATATGCGCCATGGAGAAAGGTAGGGTAGATCAAGCACCAGTGTTAACAGGGAATCACAAGCTTGGGATCCCTCGTGCCTCCTGGGACTCAGGGCCTGTGGCCAGCCTACCATCTTGCAGGTGGCTGCAGACAAAGTGTACTTCCCATGCAGGCTGGGCTGAGCTTGTAAAACACGGCATTTGTGTTGTTGAGGCCTGTTTCTTCTTCTGTATCTCTCACTATTGATGCTGTAACTGTTAAAAGAAAGGTGATCCAAAACCGCATACCAACCGAACCCTTGAACTTCACAAACTGCCAACAGGGCAACATTACTATTCACAGCAAAATTCAATCGCCCAAATTTGTCCAAGTTCAAAATTTGTAAATCCAACATTTGAGTCGAGTTGCTCGCCTTTTGATTTGTAGCAATGTTATGTCCCCCAGCCAGAGAACAGCATCATAGCATATGTAGGGGGTTCACCCCATTCAAAGACAGTGAACCGTAAGAACGGGTTTGTATACTTGGAGCCAGAGATCACTCACTTAATTCAGATATCGGTCCTCCTCCACCTCATGCGCTTGTCCCTTTAAGGCCTGCTTGTTTCTCGTAGTAACCAAAGTTTTGTGGGGTACAGCATTGCAATGGTAACTGTAACAGCCTCAGCCGGCGTTTAACATCAGTGAATTTGGCCCTGCATCTCTGTACTTCCGCCGAGAAGTCAGGGTAAAAGGATACCCTGGTACCATTATGTTGGATGTTTGCACGTTCCCTTGCTTGGCGCAGCACCGCTTTTCTGTCACGGTAGTGGAGCAGTCTCGCCAGGATAGATCTGGGCTGACCTTCTGGTTGAGGTGGGCGAGTGTTGGGTACAGTGTTGCATGTCTGCGCAATTGTCATTCAAAGTGCGACAGGCCCCCAGTAGGCAAGTGGTTAAAATATGCTTTTTTTATTTTAATAAATGGGCCCCCAGGTGATTTATATTAAAATGTGCTAGTATGTACCACATATTAGCACATTGTGGCAGATTTATCTGTCAAACAATGCCCTCCAGTACTCCTGGTCCCAGGTGCTTCAATCTTCTTCTGGTCTTTCTCCTGGGTTCTGTCGGTTTACCTGCTTGAATGGCAAGGCCATGATTTCATCACTCATGTGCATGAGCATGGGAGTCACATCATCATGGCATAGAGAGGTGTCGTAAATGTATGCTCGGTGTGCATTACAGCTGACAGGCAGGGAAAGGCATTTATGATAGAGGAAGAAGAAAAACCCTACCTGTCAGCAGTTTTTTTTTAAACATTAGTTTATTCCTGCTTTAAGTCCTCTAACTAGTTGAACTGGATGAACTAGTATCTATTTTTAACCAGATTAAAGCTTCATGTACACTTGGCCGTCCTTTACCATGCCGTGGGAAAATGCAAAACGTGTCAAAATCAGGACACAATTTTGCGGGGGTTTTGCCACGTTTTGCGATTTCCCACACTCGGTGGTCAAAACGTTCCTATCCTGAAGATGATTCTTCTGCATTCAGGAGAGGGAGGTTGAATCTCACCTAACTGCAGCACCTCCTAATCTCTGCTAAAAGCCTATGTGTACATTGACACATAGGCTTTTATGGACTTGCGTTTAGGAGCTTTGGCAAAGGAATGCCAAAAGATCCTAAACTCAAGTTTAGGAGCTTCTAGTGTACATGAAGCCTTACTATGTAACTATGTAACCTTGTACAAAATGGGCAGTGGCACAACAATATGATATCATCATTTGTGAGATTCTTTTTGGTATTGTAAAAGTTTGCTAAAATGTCTAAACAGAGTACACAAAAGCACTTCAAAGCCATAACCCCACTGTCCGCAAACCCAATCCTATTTCTGTAACCCTAATCGGCACCAAATGGCCTCACACCTCCTCCTTGTTCCCCTTATTCCACTTCCCACAAGATTCTCCATCTGCGTGCACTGCAACATCAGTGGGCTCAAACAGTAGGGATGACAAAGTCCGACAAGGGGTTTCTGGGACTTACCCTTTGGCATATCAAGAGGGAAAGAGGATCAATATGGGGCCATGCTGAGTGGGACCAAATGTTGTCTTGAACCTCACAGCTAGTCTTCTAACCACACCCCATGATCTCTAGCTGCATCCTTGACCAAATAATTGTCCCCTTCCTAATCACCCTCATGTCCAGAATCTCAATCCCAGCTTGGCAAAATTGCTGGCCTTACAACTGTTTCTATTTTCTCTAGTAGAATTGGCTCCCTTCCACAAGTTTATAACCTGTGCTGCAACATAGTAACTGGTACCCAGCAGTCATTGTCTTCCCAGAAGGTAATACCTACATGTCACCATCATGTAGTGTCTCTGTGTCTAGGGAACACTTGGGAAAATGCTGGCTGCCCTCCCACAAACTGGACCTGGCTTTATCCTTATTGCTGAAACAGGCAAAGCTGCCCTTTGTTTTTGGCACATCACTGCACACTTCTTTGCCACAGAAGTGTTCTCTAAACCACCCCCTATTTTGTCCCCCTATTTGCCATATCTGCCATTAAATGTATTAAATCTGATGGCTTTATTCCATTGCACTGGAGGCATAGGTGAAGGGGCAACATCAAATTGGAACAAGCTGGAAGTATTCCCAAAAGGTGGCCTTGGTTTCACATTTGTTGCTGAAACAGGCAAAGCTACCCTTTGTAAGATCTATGTCACTGTACACATTTGTGGAGCAGATGTGTGCTCCAAGGCTTTATACGTTTTATAGTAATTTAATAGTTTTTATATTTTCTTTTCTATCGTGGGTTCCTTGCAAGATAAGGCCATCATCTAACTGGCCTTGCAGAGGTGTAGATAGTGATGAGGAGTTCTCTTGGCATTATCTGCACACAGTTCTCTGATGTAAAACAGCTTTTCATTTTGGCCTCAACTGCATCCTTGGGCTCCTCTAGCAATGTGGAGGGTTTTAATAGCATAATGAAAAAGGTGGGCACTGATGTTTCAAAGAAGTTGACAATCTCACAAGGAACTCAACAAAAGAGAGCAGAAAATAATAACTAATTCATATAATATAGTTTTTAAAGAAGTTAAATAAAGAGATATTTCTTTTTTTTCTTTTTTTCAAGTCATCAAATACAAATTGTGTTTATCCTATTTTGACTTAAAAAAAAATCACAGAAAATAGCTAGAACAGTTTATGCACAGTATGTAAGCAGCTTTTACTAGACTGTAATTTCAAAGGGAAAGATGTTTTATGAAGAAATACAAATTGTAAAAGAGTTTAATATTTCACAAACACTAGCCGGAAATATTGTGCAGTCGATGCAAATTGCATACCCACATTTGTTATATCACAAAAAAGGGAATCAGCAGAAATCCCCTTGGGCTTACTTATTGCATTCACAAAACATATATACTGTATTTATTGGCGTATGACACACACTTTTTCACCCTGAAAATCGGGTGCAAATAGCGTGTGCGTGTTATACGCCAATTCTTCAATTTTGACTGCCTCGGAGGTGACAGGGAGGGGGGCGGGATGAGCGTCATCACATTGCATACAGTGAGAATCTCCTGTTTACTTGGCAGCCTCTGTAACAGGAAGACCCTTCTCCTGGGCTGCCATTGGACCACTGTTCTGTCTATCATAGGAGATTCTCACTGTATGTAATTTGTCGCCTCTCGTCCTGCCCCCCTCCCTGTCCCCTCTAGGCTGCAGATGGGCATCGATCAGACCGCATTGATGGCAATGGTGAGGCTGCTGCATTCAAGGCAATGGTGAGGCTTCTGCATTGATGGCAATGGCGAGGCTGCTGCATTGATGGCAATGGCGAGGCTGCTGCATTGATGGCAATGGTGAGGCTGCTGCATTGATGGCAATGGTGAGACTGCTGCATTGTTGGCACTTGTGAGGCTGCATTGATGTGGACTGATGAGGCTGCATTGATGGCACTTGTGGGGCTTCAGATTGGCATTGATCAGGCTGCATTGATGGCAATGGTGAGGCTGCAGATGGGCACTGACCCTTGTTTTGCTTCAAAGTTCCTTGTTTAAAATTTAAGCTTTATTCCTGAAACTTCCCTCTTAAAATGAATGTGCATGTTATACGCCTGTGCTTGTTATTCGCTGATAAATACGGTAATTAAAAATGTGCTCCTGCCAAAATCCTCAAGTGTACCACACACACCAAAAACTAGTAATGAAAAATACAATTATTTTTTATTTTCATTATAGCCAACAATATACTGTGAAAGTTAAAAAAAAAGTCAACGGAATTAATAATAAAAAAATAATAATAATAATAATAAAAAGTCCACATCTTGTGTCACTAAGTGATTATCCTAAACTAGCAGCTCACCTCACTTTTAGACCTATGTTTAATAGGTCCCTTACACATATCCCTTAAGGGATGTAATCAGATGTATCAAATGGATGGATTTCTCTTTTGAACCAATCAAACTGTAAAAGGGCTCCAACAAATCCAAAGATAATGCTCAGGAATAAAACATAAACAATCATAGTACTATCCACACACTAATTTATGAAATAACCATTAAAAATGCACTCACAAAGAAAATGCAGAATGACTGATGCATTAAAAATCAATTGCATATATCAATTTCCAAACCACCACAGGGAGCATCAAATATAGAGATCGTGAAGACTCTGCCACCCATTGTAGTAACTTTTACCCACTTTTCTTAGGCCACAATTTAAACAGGAAAGACACCAGCCAGCTGGAAGAAAACGGGAGACCCCCTAACGGGGTTTTAGTGCAGCCAATAATGTGATGTGACACAATGCAAAGTAGGTAGATGATCAAAAATAATTTTTATTAGTACAAAGATTGTATATAATAAATTCTGACATTAAAAAGTCAGGACATGAACTGGATTACAAAATTGATAAAAAGCAATACCCATGACAGGGGGCAGTGTACAGTAAAATGATCCATAGGCAGCAAAGATATAATAGCACAAGGTCTAAAATGTAGAAACTGACGCGTTTCGACCCCAGTGGGTCTTCTTCAGAGGATAAATATATAACAATTGTAGGGATGTAAACATGCATCAAAAAATCTTTCAAAACAAAAGAATATATATATATATATATATATATATATATATATATATATATATATATATATATATATATATATATATACATGAACAAATCCATACATTACATCATTACCAGTCATGGTGCTCTCAATGATCGTAAGCGGCCATGGTGTGAAGGAGTTGCCCTCTCGTGTATCTTTAATTTCCCAGAAGGTGGGCTGGTCCCATGGGGAGCAGGCATCGAGCACGCATGCCTTGCGAGGGATCACACACTGGATAACCCTCAAGAATTGGAGGGGAGGAGGGGCATGCGCTGCACCTGCGGTGAGGTAACAATAATACTAAATAAAAGATTCAAACAAAGAGGTTTTTTCCCCAGGGCAATAAGCCAGCTGTTAATCAAGAAATCAGTTTTACAGTTTATTTACAGTACTTCAGAGAAAAAAAGACCACCAAAATACTCTAGTGACCGTGTGAACACTATTTAAGCACTTCTACTAGGCTACATTTTGAACAAGTGTGAACACTATTTAAGCACTTCTACTAGGCTACATTTTGAACAAGACAGACAACAAAATAAATCAAAATTAAAATGTATTTATTTTACAGAAGAAAAAACACCAAAATATTGTGATGTCTCAATGCACAATAATTAAACACTTGCACTAGGCTACATTTTTAACAGGACACACACACTAGCTAGTGTATATTTAAAAAATTTACATCACAGGGTATTTATTTCACAGAAGCAAAGCCAGCAAAGATTTGCAGTGACTCTGCACCTGGCATTTAGGCACTTTTATTAGGCTGCCCTGTGAACAAAAAAAGGCACTAGCCAGCTTTCAATTAAAAAAAAAAAATAACACTAGAGTATTTTTATTTCACTGAAATAAGACAGCAAAATATTGTGGTGACTGCGTGCATAGTATTTAAAGGATAAGTTCACCTTTAATAAAAAAATGTACATCTTTTTGTAGGTAAAAAAATGCGCACTTATTATTTTTTTTACCAGGAGCCTAGAAAACATTGCACCCTCGATCAGCATACTGCAGGTGTCATGCAGATACACTCTGACAGGAAAAGAGAATGAACTACCACGTCTCTCAACAGCACCGTGGTAATTTATTGAGAACTACAAGCCAACGGTCGCAAAGGCTTACAGAATTCTATGAATGAATGACATGGCCGGGCAGACGGGGACAGCAAGCAGGGGGAGAAGATCCCCTGATAGCTGTCACTATGCAACGGCTCCTGCAGTGGGAACATGTTACATGTTCCAAATGAGTGGAACATGTAACATGTTTCCAAAGGTGAACTTATCCTTTCAGCACTTTCACTAGCCAGCATTTTGAACAGCAAAGACTACGGCCAACTTTCAATCAAAAAATCATAATAGACATGTGCAAAACAAAAAATTGGTTTAGTTTAGTTTCATTTTGTTATTTACATAAATTAATTTAGTTAAATATGTTAGCCCCAGGTAACCAGGACATTTTTTGTGATACGACACTGCATTAATTTAACTGACAAATCGGCAGCTGTACCCAAATAAAATTGATGTCCTTTTTTTCCCACAAATAGAGCTTTCTTTTGGTGGTATTTGATCACCTCTGCAGTTTTTATTTTTTGCACTATAAACAAAAAAAAAAAACAATATTTACTTTGTGCTATAAAACATATCCAATAAAAAAAATGTAAAAAATCTAATTTCTTCATCAATTTAGGCCAATATGTATTCTGCTACACATTTCTGGTAAAAAAAATCCTATTAAGCGTATATTGATTGGTTTGCGCAAAAGTTATAGCGTCTACAAAATAGGGGATATATTTATGGCATTTTAATAATTCTTTTTTTTTTTACTTGTAATGGCGGTGATCGTGATTTTTTAGCAGGACTGCGACATTGTGGCAGACAGATCGGACACCTAGCTGACACTTTTGACACTTTTTTGGGAACCAGAGACACTGTATAATGACACTGGCAGCGAAGGGGTTAACATCAGGGGTGATCAAAGGGTTAAGTGTATTCCCTAATTGTGCTTTCTTATTGTGGGGGGGCTGGGCTCACTGCATGGACTCTGTGATCCATGTTCCTGATTAGCAGAAACACTAGATCAGTGTCCATGCCTGACAGCACGGCGGTCTGCTTATTTACATCGGCAGACCGCCGTTCTGTGTCTGTGGGGAACGGCCAATCAGCATGTGATCCCGGCTCCGGCGGTGCACGCGCCCCCCCAGTGGCTATTGACAAAATCACATATAGGTACATGAATTTGCGCAATAGAGTCGCCTTTCTGCAGTATATGTACGGCAGGCGGTCGGGAAGTGGTTAATTTGGAAACACTGTGATCTACACTGTGTGATCTATCCCTATCCAAGTGTTCCCAACACATGCTTACTGTAAATTTAAAACTTTTCAGCAGCACTGTATGTCAGAAACTGTTTGTCCATGCAAAAGACTCTGATCTATCGCTATCTGCTCCAGGACTGTCCAATGCATAGTGAGTGTGTCTGTAACCCTGTGTAAATATAGCAGTTTGTAGCAATCCGCAGCAACAACTAGCTCTTCTTGCAAATAGGGATTTGTCCCTAACTACTCCATGTCTCCTTCAACACACACTAACAAAAGGGTGCTGGGGACCCTAACTTTTATAGGGAAGGACCTGGTACATACGAAAATCTCCTGATTGGCCATTCTAAACTACTTAACCACAGGTCAGAGGCCAGGAATTGCATTGCTTGTAATTAGTTGCTATAGATATGATCAGCCACATTAGATTGCTGTTTTCTCAAGCCACAAAGAACAAAGAAATCTAAATTCACAGTCACACTAAACCTATGTTTGATCTGAACCCAAAGCTAATCCCTATTTACAATAAATACACCTGCCAACTAATCTGGACACTGTACAACTAGTCTGTTACCCCCTGCACAAAGTGGAACTTTACCAAACATCTAGATCTTTGAGAGTAGATATGCCTTGCTGATGCTTGATTTATTGAAGATCTGTATAGCTCAATGAAATATACCATAAATATGTTACCATATGGCACTTGAACAGCTCAGTAAGAACAGTTGCTTGTGACATCATACAAGGTGGTTAGTCCTCAGGAAGTGGGGTATTTGTTTTTGAAAGGAATGAACAATTGAAATAACAGTGATCCTGCCAGTAACATGCTTCCTGCTCTAGGGTGTCAACACTCAGCACACTATATCTATGAAGGAGCAATGTTGTCATCCCAGGACAGGAAATATTTTAGGAATACAAAACATCTCCGCTGCTCCTCAACTCTATAGCATGTTGGGTTTCACAGTTTAATTATAACAGTTAGTACAGGCAGAGAGCACAGGAAGTTATCAGTTCACAAAATGTCTGGCAGGATCAACAGGTATTTGTTTTTAACAGATATTACAAAACAAAACTTTTTCAATGGTATATTTAACAGATCAATAGGTAAAATATTAGAAGTTCATTGTTGGGGTTTACAAATATTTTAATTGTGCTCTAAAGTGAAGGAGTGTGACTTCTGATTGGCTGCCATAGGTCACATCTATTATACTGCCTTGTTAAATATGACTGAAGGGAACAACTGCACAAAGGGTCAGAGAGTGGAGACATCTTTATTTGACAAGCACCATAATGTGCAAAGTGCAGGGAAGAATGCATTGTCTCCATTCATCATGTGCTCCATACACATGAAAGAGATTCAGGAAGAGAATTCATGCTTTCATCATCGAGAAAACCAGGGACGATGAGAACATATCGTGCTGTTATGGACACCTTTAAACGCCACACAGTGCTGATCGCCATTACAAAGAACTGCTGTACCAGCAAAGAAGGCTTTGTACAAAACTGAATGCTTCACTTGTGGCCCAGAAAAATAAGAAATCCTTTTGTTCTATCATTTTTTTTTTTCGTGTAACCCTTTCTGTAATGAAATATCTGTGAATATTCTCTAAATGTCTTGTACATATTATCCACAATTTCTGTATTGCAAACTATGTAAATTATGAATTAACAAAAATTATGAAGGTTGGCGCTAATTCAAAGGTGAAAAATATAAATGGTATCACAAATCATATAAATAAACCATATTAGGTGAATACATGTACTATCAAAGCAAGCCTTAGAAAAAAGTCCACACACCAAAAGGAAAAATAGTGCAATAGAAAATAATTCTTGGTTATCTGTGCTCCACCACCACTCGTGTAGAAGAAAAACAAACGCAGGAAGCTTCCTGATGACGTGGGAACACGAAATGCATTGAGGCTGTGCGCTCGCCCGCACTGACGTCACTTCTGGTACACCTGGTTCCAAGCTCTGATGTGTTGGAACACACGCCGAGAACTCAAGGAACAGCCTGTGCCTCTGCTGTTTGGCTGTACATGTTAGTGCTAGGCTAGCTTATTAGCACCCATGAATGTAAGTGCACAATTTAGCAATTTAGTTTCCAGTATGTGATGAATCTTGTTTTTCCGAGTTTCTGTCTTTACATGAGTCTAAGAATATACCAGCTGACGAGATTAAGCTAATGGAACATCCCTCCTTGATTTTCCCCATCATCTCAAGGACTTGATTTCTATAAAAGTTTTTATATTTTAGTTATCTGGTGAGTTTTCTCCTACACGAGTGGTGGTGGAGCACAGATAACCATGAATTATTTGATATTACACTATTTTTCCTTTTGGTGTGTAGACTTTTTTCTAAGAATTGCTTTGATAGTACATGTATTTACCTCATATGATTTATTTATATGATTTGTGATACAATTTACATTTTTTCACCTTTCATAATTTTGTTTATGGGTGATCACTTGAAAATGGGCTGCTTTTTCTTATTGTTTTGCACTTGGATTGCGATGTATTGTTTGGCGCCACTACTTGTTAAATTATACTCAGTATGTAAAATATGACATGTATATTTTTCCAAAAAAATATATTTTTATATTGTTTTTAAAGTAAAAAAAAGTGCATTTTAATTTTAAAACAAATAAACGAATAATTATTAATAATGTTTAATATATCTGGGCAAATAAATCACATTTTTGCTGATTTTATTAAAGTAAATATTGGGGGGGGGGGGAAATATCCTGGAATCAGTGGTCAGAGGTAGGAAAAATTATCCTGGTGATGGTAGTCAGAATAAATGCCCCCGTTTTGGTGATCAGTGGAACGAAAAAATTTACCAAAGGCAGTGGTCAGAAGGAGTTAAAAATTCCCCAGTTTTAGTGCTCAGTAAGAGGAAAAAAATGCCCCAGTGCCTGTAATCAGTAGAAAGTAAAAATGCCCTGAAAACAGTGGTCAGTTGGAAGGAAGAAATACCTAGTGACAGTAGCCAGTGCAAAGACAAAATGCCCCAGTGACAGTGAGCAGTGAGAGTAAAAAATTACTCAAGATCAGTGGTCAGTGGGAATAAAAAAGAGGGCGCAAAAAATATCCAATTGTTGGTGGTCAGTGGGAGAAAAGAATATCTGTGCCTTTGGTCAATGTGGTCCATGGGAGAAAAAAATCCTCTATAACAAGCATTACTAATATTTCTTTACTCTAGTTTTCATTAATTTCTCCTGATTTCAGGTATCTCATCTCCTCTTCCCTATTCTTACTATATGGACACCCTATTTTTTCATTCTGTTCACCTAGTTGATATGCTCCACAATATACTTCTATACTGTGGTGATGGGTCTACTCTATATGAAATTTCTTTTTATTTATACCAATATGGTAACAAACCACTTACTTTATTGTATACAATACAGAAATCCCATCCACAGTTACATCGAGATTTTTACATACACATTTTTGTTGGGGGGGGGGGGGACTGCGTTTGTGCTCCTGATCCATGCTTGGCTCCTTTCCTCAGCTCCCGTACTGGAGGACTGTGATGTATAATATTTACTTTCTGTGTCATGTTGGTGACTATCCTCAATATGTATGTTGATACTTTGTATTTTATATGCCAATGTGCTATTATGCGTTTATATGGGTTGATCCATGTCCTATCTTTGGTCTAATAAAGAATACAACTTTTTACATATGTATATGGTTTTGTCTGGCTCTAGCCCCCGGACCTCATCTAAAGTCCCCCCCCCCCCCCTCTTTTTTGCAAAATCAACCAGGGATGGAGGCGCAATATTCCCCGTTGTGTCTCATTTAAAGTCCCAAAAATGTTCCCTTTTTTCTTTGATGGGAAAAAAAAATGACCTGGTGTAGGTTGTCAGCGGGGGGAAAGAAAGCCCCAAAATCAGCGGTCAGTGGAAGGCAAAATGCCATTGCTTGATCACCCTTGCTTTGTCCACAATGTTGTTAAACAGCATTCTCTATATTTGAATTGCTGATATATGTATCATTGGCATATTTATGGTTCTGTATACCTACACAAAGGTTTTGTAGCCACCCTCGTGGTATGATTATGTCAGATTTTTGCGTCTCAAAGCGGTACATTGTTTTGCATAGAAATTTGGTGTTTTATATTTTAGGCTTGTAATTCTTAGTAATAACACACTTAAATCTGTCCAAACAAGAGTCTAGTAGACATCCCGGGAATGATACAAGTTTGAAACACAAAATCATAAATTATATTATAATAACTATAAATAATTATAAAAAATAATAATATAATAATATAATAATAATAAAATTAATTTCCCCACGATTAATTTTGCAAGTGTTCTAAATTATTATTGCTGTTTTCTAACTGGTCTCAAACCACTTTTGATGTAAGGAGGCACTTTTTGGTTGCCATGTACAATCTCAAGTTTCCAGGCAGAAAGAATCCTCATTGCTTACATTTTCTGGGGTCACAGAGAGGGTTGAACAATGTCAGTTCCTCTTTCTCTCTGCAGTGCCCCTGTTGCCGCCGTTCGCATCGCTCTTGGGCTTGTGATTGTTGGGGCAGATCCCCTTCAACTGCCCACAGAAGTGATTGAGTGGCTATTCAGCCACTCAAATCACTTCTGCTTAGAAGGGAATAGCTGGCTAGAAGGGAATGAGGCCCTGGCTAGAAGGGGTTATACCTGCAGCTGCAGGCATCAACCTGGTACCATTTTTTAGAGCTGAAGGTCGGCTTTTTAGTGACGACTGATGCGGCTAAAAGCCGCTCGGCTGTTAAGTGGGATCGCCTTCCGCCGCTCTTCCCGAGACCCGTTCGACGATCTGGCAATCCATTTTTTGCGATTTGAATACTTTTAAGTGCAAAGGAGGGATCTGGGGTCTTTTAGACCCCCAATTCCTCCATAAAGAGTACCTGTCACCACCTATTACTGTCACAAGGGATTTTTACAGTGATCAGAATTTTTTTTCTTTTTTTAAAGGGAAAATGTAAAAAAAAAAAAGAAGAAAAAAAGAAAATGTTTTCTTTAAAGCGACCCTATGCAGCAAAGAAAACACATGCATAAGTCGCGCCCGAATATGTAAATGGTGTTTAAATCACACATGTGAGGTATTACTGCGATTGTCAGAGTGAGAGCAATAATTTTAGCAAAATACTCCTACCTGGTAACCGTTAAATTTTTTTAAAGCGTCGTCTATGGAGATTTTTAGGTACCATAGTTTGTCGCCATTCCACGAGTGTGCGCAATTTCAAAGCATGACATGTTAGGTATCTATTTAATCGGCATAATATCCCCTTTCACATTATAGAAAAAAATTGGGCTAACTTTACTGTTTAGTTTTTTTTAATTCATGAAAGTGTCTTTTTTCCCAAAAAAATTGCGCAAATACCGTGTGACATAACATATTGCAACGATCGCCATTTTATTCTCTAAGGTCTCTGCTATAAAATATATAAATATATATACATAAAATGTTTGGGGGTTCTAAGTAATTTTTTAGCAAAAAAATAGGATTTTTTACTTACCGTCAAATTCATGTCTCTGAGTTCATTGACAGACACAGCCTTCTATCTTCATACCGATAGAGTTATATCGCCTCCGCAGGAGTAGGACTAGGCAGAACAAAAAAGCAAAACACTTGGCCACTCTCATGGGCCGTCCACAGTCAGTATATAACCCCCTCTCTGCTCTAGGTATTCAGTTTAGTAGCAAGCAGTAATAGAAGTATCAAAAGAACTCCATAGAGGGGTGGGTGCTGTGTCTGTCAATGAACTGAGAAATGGATTTTACGGTAAGTAAAAAAAATCCTATTTTCTCATTCGTTCATTGATAGACACAGCTTTCTATCTTCATAACGATAGGGACGTCCCAAAGCAGTGCCAACATGAGGGGTGGGAAAATGAAAAATACCAATACAAGAGCCAACCAGGTAACAAGAGCTTCACGCAGGACCAGCTGGAACACAACCTGAACGCTACCCCTTCAAGAGGGAATAGACCCTCTAAACAGCAGCCTGCAAAAACTTGCAGCCAAAAGAGGCATCCGCAGATGGCGACCCATCCACTTCGTAGAACTTGTGAAAATGTACACCAATGACAAGCGGTCGCCTTGCCAACTTGCACAAGGGACGCATGATGACAGAAGGCTCAAGAAGCACTAAGTGCCCAAGAAGAATGCGCCGTAACAGGGACCGAGGCACCCAATCCCTGACAGACTAGCCCTCCATCCAGAAAAGAGTCACAGAAAAAAAAAAGACAGCCCCTTTCTCGGCACATCCGCAAAAACCCATTCAGGGCAGATAAGGCAAATTCCTTGGAATGTGCTGTGCAGGAACACAAGAAAGGCAACACAATGTCCTTATTCAAATGGGAATCCAAGGACAGAACTATGTAAAAAAGGGGCAAAGTGCCACCTTTTATGTAAGGTGAACGACAAGAAAACACCACCCTTTTTGACACCCTGTGAGCGGAGGTGATAGCCACCAAGAATCCACCTTCCGAGACAGAGTAAGTACTAGAATCTCCCGAATATCACAAGAGAGAGATAGAGGGGCTTCTGGAGAACCGAAATCACTAAGTTCAGATCCCACAGTGGTAGAAGAACCGCACTGGTGGAAACAGACATCCTGGAGAAGGACATAAGCCACCGCCCTTGCCTTGCCCGACTGGATCTGTACCGGGAACCCCCGAAGTCGATCCGTCCATGATCCAGAACTAGTCTGTTTGCATGAAGCTCCAAGATATTACTCGGTAGTCCGGATTTCACCAACGTCCAACGACCTTGAGCAGAGCTCAATCCTAGGACCTCTCCCCACCCGGACAGACTGGCCTTGGTGGTCACCCTGTTCAATACAAGGGGAGAAAGGATTTACCCCACCGAAGAACTGGAGAGCGAAGCCACCAGACTAGGGAAACTCAGGTTTCCTGACTCCGATTGTCCAAAGACCTTGGGTATTTGTCCCATTATGCCAGGATCTCCCCGAAGGGAGCTTGTATGGAACTGTGCAAATGGAATCGCCTCAAAAAATAGATAATGTCGGACCCAACACCCACATGCACATCTGCAGAGGAGCCCACCTTCCGGACAGTAAATGAAAAAACGCAGCATGCAACTTCCGGAATATTGTCCGGGAGAAGAAACACGCTGGCCAGAGCTGAAGCCCGGGTCAGGCTCAGATGATCCAACGATCTGGCAGGGCCAAGCAGACTTCTGATAGTATAGACTCCAACTGAAATCAGTCAAGGTTTGTATAAGAACTACGTTGCTCCTCTGAGTAGTTGAGGAGTCGGAGAAGAAGATTGTCAAGGCAGCCCAGGATCGCAAACCCCCACTGACATAACCACGCCAGATCCGGGGCCAACACCTCGTGAACACCCGGGGAGCAGTGGCCAGACCCAAAGGGGCAACACCATATGCTCCGCACCCACAGGAAAAACGGAGGAAGTGCTGGAGTCGGGCACATAACAGAATGCGTAAATAGCATTCGTGATCTAGATAGAAGTCAGAAAATCCCCATGATGAAGGAGTGCCATCGCTGTGCGGACGGACTCCATCCTGAACTACTGTACCCCCACAAGGCAGGCCAGGGCCTTGAGTTCCAGAATTAGATGTACCATGCCCTCCATCCTGTAGACTGTGAACAGGTTTGAATAAAACCCCTGAAACCATTCTCAGCACGGGAGCCGGAACCATCGCACTCTACAGCAGCAGGGCTTGCACAGCCCCCCGCGGAGAACAGCCAGCAGTCTGGCGACAAACGCCCTTGGAAGCAAAAAAAAACTCTTTGGAGGAACACAGCCGGAAAAGTATCTTGTAACCAGACAAGATCAAGATGCGACATGATGCCATTCAGGGTCGCCCCCCAAAATACATGTCTCAGCACCACTGAGGAATAGAGAGCTCAGCAACCAGGGTAACTGCGGCCAAGCGGTATAGCAGACAACTGCAGCACCTGGACCAACAGGTCCGCCAAACCTTTAGAAGCCAGAGATTCCTCTATTGGAGCCATGGTTGCCTTGAGCAGCCTAGAGACAGGGGGGTCCACTACTGGTGGAACAGCCCACTACTGGAAGAGGGACTCCCCAAAGGGGTACCTTATAGCAAGTGTTCTTGGAAACACCCAAGACACTTTGGACACTCCCAGTCCTCATGGACAAATTTGTCAGAATAAGAGGAAGAAGGGAACGCTTTCTCCACGCAAAACCGCTTATCCAAAGGGATACCGGCCCTCCTCTGCAGCCACCGCTGCATCCCCCATCTTGAAAAGGTTCCCGCACAGATGCAATAAGTGCGAAAACCAGCGTCCCTCGACCGAGGCCCCGCACAGGGAGCACAGACCAAAGCCCCTCCACAGACCCGGGGCCCCTCACAGCGGCACGGACCTGGGTCCCCTCACAGGGGGGACAGACCCGGGTCCCCTCACAGGGAGGCCAGACCCAGGGCCCCTCACAGGGGAGACAGACCCGGCCCCTCAAAGGGGGCACAGACCCGGGGCCCCTCACAGGGGGCACAGACCGACGCCCCCAGAGGGAGCACAGACCGAAGCCTCTCAGAGGGGGCCCAGACC
Source organism: Aquarana catesbeiana (assembly GCF_042186555.1). Taxonomy (NCBI): domain Eukaryota; kingdom Metazoa; phylum Chordata; class Amphibia; order Anura; family Ranidae; genus Aquarana; species Aquarana catesbeiana. The sequence goes on from NC_133333.1 coordinate 84,310,139, forward strand.
TAGGCCCCTCACAGGGGGCACAGGCCGTGGCCCCTCACAGGGGCGCAGCCCCCCACAGGGGCCACAGACTGTGGCCCCTCACAGGTGGCACAAACCATGGCCCCTCACAGGGCACAGACCGTGGCCCCCCACAGGGACAGCGACTGTGGCCCCCCACACGGGTCACCGACCAAGGCCCCTCACAGCGGCACTGACCAAGGCCCCTCATAGGGGCCACAGAACAAGGCCTCTCACAGGAGGTGGCCACCAGGCCCAGCAGGCTGCAGAAGCCATGGCCCAGCAGGTTGCAAGAGCTGCGGCCTAGTAAAGCGCAAAAGCTGCGGCCCAAATTTTAGGTCATCTGCCACGAGCGGGGGGACCAGACTGATCCACCTTTAGGCCGGGAGCGGTGCGGCCTCCACAGCCGCCCCCAGTGCCCCCTACCTGGTCCTGGCCGGTAGGCTGCAAAGCCGCGGCCTAAATTTTCAGCTGCTCGCCGCAAGTGCGCAGCCCTTGGACCCCAAATGGCAGCCTCCACCGCCCACTCTGGGGCCACCCCCCAGCGCCCGTAGCGCCCAGTCACCCGAACGCGGACGTCCGGTCACTCACCTCCTGGGCCCATGGGATATCCTCCCCAGTAGCAAACCCAAGGGTGGAAGGGGGGGGCAGTGTGTCCACAAAGCCCCTGGGCCAGAAGCCTGGGCCTCACCCGGGAAGGAAAGGAGGGAGAGGGGGGAGGAGGGATGGAGGAGAACCCCGAAGGGACTGACCACCACAGGTAGTACCCACGCCCCCCACCCCTCCAGGGCCCCTTACTTGCGCTCCAGCGAAGTGCGCAGGTAACGCTCCCAGACGGATCCTCCTCGCCACTGAAGTGGGGGGCTGTTGGCCATGAGGAACAGTGCGACACAGGCTGAGATCCGGTCGTATGCGACCTCGCAAAACGTTTAACTCGCAGGGCCAGCCCCTGTCCAGTAGGGCTATGTCGTGGCCGACCTAGCACATAGCTGAGGTCTGCACGCGCTCGCTGGCCAGACTGGAGTGACCCCTGGATCTAAGTATCCAGTCCGTCGCCCAGCCCGGCAGTTGATTGTAGATCTCACTGGAAAAAAATCCAGGAAAAAGAGAAAATAACAAACAAAAATTCCCAGGACTAGAGATCCCAGCAGGGAACCAGGTCCTGACTAGGCAGAAAAAAACTAAATACCTAAATACCTAGAGCAGGGAGGGGGTTATATACTGACTGTGGACGGCCCATGGGAGTGGTCAAATGTTTTGTTTTTTTGTTCTGTCTAGTCCTACTCCTGCGGAGGCGATATAACCCTATCGTTATGAAGGTAGAAGGCTGTGTCTGTCAATGAACGAATGAGAAATACAGATTTTAGCTTGTAAGCAAAAGATGACAGAAATAGGCTCAGGCATTCAACCCGAGGACATCATAAGAAATCATATGTGTGGGAAGTGGTTGGTATTTGTATGTTTTTTACATTGTTCTTTTTTATGGCGTACCTCTTCAAAAGTCTCATGGGCATTTTTCCAGTATTAGTTAATTCAAAAGTTTTGGGACTGAGCTACACCTCACCAGTGCATGTAAACCAGTATCTAGTCCCTTCCCAACTGCCTAACTGTAAATGTATGTCATTAGTTTACAGAAGGGCTTTTTTTCTCAAACAATAGGTGCTGGAACTCAACCACGACCCCCCAAAACCCCTCCACACCCTCCAAATCACATCAAATAGTGGGTGTGGTCAGTCAAATTTCACAAACAGTAGGAGGGTCTTAAAGGGGCATTAAATACCAGGATTGCATTACATACAGAGTGCAGATTTCAGGGGGGTTACACACAGAGTGCAGATCTGTCACTTGTAAACACAGAAATCGGACTTCTGTGTTTACAAGTCATTTGTGGTGAGCAGGCACCAAAGGGTCTGAGCCAGAGGTGGTGGAACTGACTTCCACCAAGTTCCCCCTGAAAAAAAGCCCTGGTTTACAGTTAAATACTGTTGTTATGGCAGCAGCTAGCTGCCATAACCCTGGTATCTTTTTTTCCTGAGGCAGTCAGCTTTCTGATAAAAGTGATCCCAGTGGCAGATTCGTCACAGGATCACTTTTATAGGCGGCGGGAGGGTCCACTCTCACCGCCTTTAAAAGCCCCCCCCTCTACTGCTGCTTCCCGGTCATTTCCAAGCTTACCAGAGCGGTTGGTAAGCCTGGAACCAATGCGGCATGGCCGATGGCTAGGCAGAAAGTCGAGTGAAGGCAAGAGATCCCCCACTCGGCTCTATGCCCTTGGAGGACCGAAGAGACACCTGACGTCACTTCCTGTTCTCAGGCAGACAGAAAGGATTTTTTTTTTCCAGGCAAAATGTCTTTTATTTATTTATTTTTTGCTTTTATAGATAAATAAGAGATCTGGGGTTGATTACAAGGAATGTTTACATTCCTTGTAATAGAAACAAAAGTGATCAAAAAATGAAAAATGAAAAGTAAAACAAATAAGAAAAAGTAAAAAAATAATAAAAAAAGCACCCCATCCCTCCGAGCTTGCACGCAGAAGTGAACGCTTATGTAAGTTGCGCCCGCATATGTAAACTGTGTTCAAACCACACATGTGAGGTAATTGTTAAAGCGAGAGCAATAATTCTAGTGCAATACCTCCTCTGTAACTCTAAACAAGTAACTAGAATTTTTTTTTTTAACCACTTCAGCCCCGGAAGGATTTACCCCCTTCCTGACCAGAGCACTTTTTACAATTTGGCACTGCGTCGCATTAAATGCTAATTGCGCGGTCATGCAATGCTGTACCCAAACAAAATTTGCATCCTTTTCTTCCCACAAATAGAACTTTCTTTTGATGGTATTTGATCACCTCTGCGGTTTTTATTTTTTGCGCTATAAATGGAAAAAGACCGAAAATTTTGAAAAAAAATTATATTTTCTACTTTTTGTTATAAAAAAAATCTAATAAACTCAATTTTAGTCATACATTTAGGCCAAAATGTATTCGGCCACATGTCTTTGGTAAAAAAAATGTCAATAAGCGTATATTTATTGGTTTGCGCAAAAGTTATAGCGTCTACAAACTAGGGTACATTTTCTGGAATTTACACAGCTTTTAGTTTATGACTGCCTATGTAATTTCTTGAGGTGCTAAAATGGCAGGGCAGTACAAAATTTTTGATTTCACTCCTCACTACCTATCACAGTTTTGAAAGCCATAAAATGCCAAGATGGCACAAACCCCCCCAAATGACCCCATTTTGGAAAGTAGACACCCCAAGCTATTTGCTGAGAGGCATGTCGAGTCCATGGAATATTTTATATTTTGACACAAGTTGCAGGAAAACGACAAACTTTTTTTTTTTGCACAAAGTTGTCACTAAATGATATATTGCTCACACAGGCCATGGGCATATGTGGAATTGCACCCCAAAATACATTCTGCTGATTCTCCTGAGTACAGGGATACCACATGTGTGGGACTTTTTGGGAGCCTAGCCGCGTACGGGGCCCTGAAACCAAGCATCGCCTTCAGGATTTCTAAGGGCATAAAGTTTTTATTTCACTCCTCACTACTAGGGATGAGCTTCGTGTTCGAGTCGAACCCATGCTCGACTCGAACATCGTCTGTTCGCCCATTCGCCGAATTGCGAACGATATGGGCCATTCGTGTCAAATTTGTGTGGCGCGTCACGGCCCATAATTCACTGCGGCATCGCAGTGCATTGCTGGCTGATGATTGGCCAAGCATGCACTATGACCCGCATGCTTGGCCAATCACAGCGCCGTCTGAACAGAGAGCCGTAATTGGCCAAAGCCAAGGAGGCTTTGGCCAATTATGGCTCAGGGGATTTAGCACACGCCCCACACTATATAAGGCCGCCTGCACGGCGGCCCTGTGTAGTGTGTGTTCCGGCGTTCATAGATAGAGAGAGAGAGAGACAGTGTCATTTGATTTGAGTTACATAGATTAGGCAGAACAGTCAGTCAGTTAGCTGCACTTACAGTGTATTGTGTATATATATGCATCCCAGGTGTTGCATATATATATATATATATATATATATATATATATATATATACACACTGTATTCAGTTTAGCTAGATCCGTTCCTGTTATCTTCTTACTGACAGGCAGGCTTGTCTTGTTACAGTATTTACAGCTACCTGAAGAAAATTGCTGGTGTTCTTTTGATCCTATTAGTACCACAGTCAGGCAGCTAGACTATTTACAGTTAGTGCAGTGCGTCCTGCTCACAGTGTTCAGCTAAAACTACAAGTTAGTGTGGTGCGTTCACCTCACAGTGTGCTAAACCTACAAGTTAGTGGGGTGCGTCCTGTTCACAGTGTTCAGCTAAACCTACAAGTTAGTGTGGTGCGTTCACCTCACAGTGTTCAGCTAAACCTACAAGTTAGTGCGGTGCGTCCTGCTCACAGTGTTCAGCTAAAACTACAAGTTAGTGCTGTGCGTCCTGCTCACAGTGTTCAGCTAAACCTACAAGTTAGTGTAGTGAGACCTCTGCACAGTGTTCATCTAAAGCTACAAGTTAGTGCAGTGCGTCCTGCTCACAGTGTTCAGCTAGATCCGTTCCTGTTATCTTCTTACTGACAGGCAGGCTTGTCTTGTTACAGTATTTACAGCTACCTGAAGAAAATTGCTGGTGTTCTTTTGATCCTATTAGTACCACAGTCAGGCAGTTAGACTATTTACAGTTAGTGCAGTGCGTCCTGCTCACAGTGTTCAGCTAAAACTACAAGTTAGTGGGGTACGTCCACCTCACAGTGTTCAGCTAAACCTACAAGTTAGTGGGATGCATCCTGCTCATAGTGTTCAGCTAAACCTACAAGTTAGTGTGGTGCGTCCACCTCACAGTGTTCAGCTAAACCTACAAGTTAGTGCGGTGCGTCCTGCTCACAGTGTTCAGCTAAAACTACAAGTTAATGCGGTGCGTCCTCCTCACAGTGTTCAGCTAAACCTACAAGTTAGTGTAGTGAGACCTCTGCACAGTGTTCATCTAAAGCTACAAGTTAGTGCAGTGCGTCCTGCTCACAGTGTTCAGCTAGATCCGTTCCTGTTATCTTCTTACTGACAGGCAGGCTTGTCTTGTTACAGTATTTACAGCTACCTGAAGCAAATTGCTGGTGTTCTTTTGATCCTATTAGTACCACAGTCAGGCAGCTAGACTATTTACAGTTAGTGCAGTGCATCCTGCTCACAGTGTTCAGCTAAAACTACAAGTTAGTGGGGTGCGTCCTGCTCACAGTGTTCAGCTAAACCTACAAGTTAGTGGGGTGCGTCCACCTCACAGTGTTCAGCTAAACCTACAAGTTAGTGTGGTGCGTCCTGCTCACAGTGTACAGCTAAAACTACAAGTTAGTGCTGTGCGTCCTGCTCACAGTGTACAGCTAAAACTACAAGTTAGTGCTGTGCGTCCTGCTCACAGTGTTTAGCTAAAACTACAAGTTAGTGTGGTGCGTCCACCTCACAGTGTTCAGCTAAAACTACAAGTTAGTGCGGTGCATCTACCTCACAGTGTTCAGCTAAACCTACAAGTTAGTGCGGTGCGTCCTGCTCACAGTGTACAGCTAAAACTACAAGTTAGTGCTGTGCGTCCTGCTCACAGTGTTCAGCTAAAACTACAAGTTAGTGTGGTGCGTCCTCCTCACAGTGTCCAGCTAAACCTACAAGTTATTTTTTTGCGAGCTCTGCACAGTGTTCAGCTAAAGCTACCTGTAGAAGGTTGGTGGTGTTTTCCTGATCCTGTCACTACCGCAGGCAGCTAAAAAAGCTACAAGTTAGTTTTTTGCGAGCTCTGCACAGTGTTCAGCTAAAGCTACCTGTAAAAGGTTGGTGGTGTTTTCCTGATCCTGTCACTACCGCAGGCAGCTAAAAAAGCTACAAGTTAGTTTTTTGCGAGCTCTGCACAGTGTTCAGCTAAAGCTACCTGTAAAAGGTTGGTGGTGTTCTCATACTACAGGCAGGCAGTTGATTTTGCTAGCTGCAGTATCAGTACATATATATATATATATATATATATCCCAGCTTAGTGCAGCTACAGGCCATTAGTATGTCTGGAAGGCCAAGAAGGAGAGGCAGACAGTCACAAGCCAATAAGAGAGGGCAAGCAGGCTCTGTGTCTAGTGCTGGTCGTGGAGACGGTGCATCCTCATCAGCACGTGGCCATGGGACACGCTTGGCCTTTTTTTCAGCAGCTGGTCGTGTTGAGCCGCAACATGCGGAAGACTTGGTCGAGTGGATGACCAAGCCGTCCTCATCCTCCTCATCCTCTCTCACCCATGCCCAGGGTACCTTGTCTGGCAAAGCAGCGGCCTCTTCCCTTGGCTGAATGTCATCAGTGACTCCTTCCCTAGCCCCACCATGTCCTCCTGAGGAGTCCCTCGAATTGTTTGACCACAGTGTTGGGTACATGCTCCAGGAGGATGCCCAGCGTTTGGAAGGCTCTGATGATGATACTGAGCTCGATGAAGGCAGTAACATGAGCACGGACAGAGGGGGTGCCCAAGAAGGACAGCAATCTGGCAGTCATGCTCCCCCTGCTGCAGCATACTGCCAGGTTTGCTCCAGTGATGAGGTCACTGACTCAACGTGGGTGCCTGATAGGAGAGAGGAGGAGGCGGCACATCACCAACGAGGCAGGATGCCCTCCAGGGGCCAGCCTAAGGGCAGCACCTTGACTGCATCACACCCCAAAACTCCACATGTGCAGGGCGCTGCAGTCTCTGCGCGTTATTCAAAAAGTTCTTTGGTGTGGGCCTTTTTTGAGATGAGTGCATCAGATCGCACCGCTGCTATTTGCAACATATGTCTCAAGCGTATCTCGCGTGGCCAAAACATCTCCCACTTGGGTACCACATGCTTGACCAGACATATGTTGACCTGCCATGCAGTTCGTTGGCAAGCGTATCTAAAAGACCCACACCAAAGAACAAAGAGGACCTCTCCTTGCTCCTCATCAGCTGAGATCTCCAACCCCACCATACCTTCAGTCCTCTCTGAGACCTGCACTGATAGGAATGAAGGTGTAGAATTAGGTGTGTCACAGCCAAGTACTTGTGGGCAATCTGCTTTTGGTACACCGACGTCAGATTGTACCAGGCAAATTTCCCTGCCCCAGCTGCTGCACCGCCGAAAGAAGTTTGCTCCCAGCCATCCACATGCCCAGCGGTTGAATGCTAGCTTGGCAAAATTGCTAGCACTTCAACTGCTGCCTTTTCAGTTGGTAGACTCTGCCCCCTTCTGTGAGTTTGTGGAATGTGCGGTTCCTCAGTGGCAAGTACCCAAACGCCACTTTTTCTCACGGAAGGCGATTCCGGCTCTCTTCCGGCATGTGGAAGGCAATGTCCATGCCTCGCTGGACAGGGCGGTCAGCGGTAAGGTGCATATTACCGCTGACTCATGGTCCAGCAGGCATGGACAGGGACGTTACCTAAGTTTCACGGCGCATTGGGTGACTCTGCTGGCAGCTGGGAAGGATGCAGGACAAGGTACAGTAGTGTTGGAGGTTGTTCTGCCACCACGCCTCCAAAATGCTAATGATTGTGACACACCTCTCTCCTCCACCCCTCCTCTTCTTCTTCCTCCATGGCCTCTTCCTGTGCTTTGTCCTCGGAACCAGCAGTGCTCCATAGCCGTTCAAGGGGCTACGCAAGTACGCAGGCCAAAAGATGCCATGCGGTGCTTGAGCTGGTGTGCTTGGGGGACAGGAGCCACACTGGGGCAGAGGTTCTGTCAGCTCTGCAGGGGCAGGTTCAGAGGTGTTTGACGCCACGCCAACTTAAGGCAGGAATGGTGGTTTGTGACAATGGCACCAACCTCCTCTCTGCCCTCCGACAGGGACAAATGACCCATGTGCCCTGTTTGGCTCACGTCCTTAACTTGGTGGTGCAGCGGTTCTTGGGCAGGTACCCGGGCTTACAGGATGTCCTGAGGCAGGCCAGGAAAGTCTGTGTGCATTTCCGCCGGTCATATAATGCCAGTGCTCGGCTGACGGACCTCCAAAAGGAGTTTAACCTGCCTGAGAACCGCCTAATCTGTGACATGCCCACCAGGTGTAACTCAACGTTGGCCATGCTGCAGCGGCTGCACACGCAGCAGAGGGCCATCAATGAGTACCTGTGCGACTATGGCACCAGGACAGGGTCAGGGGAGCTTGTTTTTTTTTCCCCCACGCCAGTGGGCCATGATCAGGGATGCATGCACTGTCCTGTCACCATTTGAGGAGGCCACGAGGATGGTGAGCAGTGACAGTGCATGCATCAGTGACACTGTCCCCCTTGTCCACCTGTTGGAGCACACGCTGCGTGGAATAATGGACAGGGCACTTGAGGCAGAACAGAGGCAGGAAGAGGAGGACTTCCTTAGCTCTCAAGGCCCCCTTTATCCAGACAGTGTTCCTGCGTGCCCGCCGATCACACAGGAAGAGGAGGAGGAAGATTGTGTCAGTATGGAGGTGGAGCCTGGCACTCAGCATCAGCAGCAGTCTTTAAGGGATCAGTCCCAAGAAACACATGGACTTGTACGTGGCTGGGAGGAGGTGGCTGCGGACCATGTCGTCCTTAGTGACCCAGAGGACTCCGGACCGAATGCCTTAGCAAACCTACGCTGCATGGCCTCCCTGATCCTGCAAAGCCTGTTAAGGATCCTCGTATTCATGGTATCAAGGAGAAGGACCAATACTGGCTGGCAACCCTCCTTGATCCACGTTACAAGGGTAAGGTTGCGGACCTTATCTTGCCATCGCAGAGGGAGCAGAGGATGAAACAACTTCGGGAGGCCTTGCAGAAAGGTCTGTGCAACGCGTTCCCAGAGACTGGGAGGTTACAAACTCCTGTTTCTGGACAACGTGTTGCTGAGGCTTCGGTCAGAAAAGAAGGAGCGGTGGAGAAGGTGGCCGTCTGACCGATGCGTTCAGACAATTTTTTGGTCCGCAGCCCCAAGGTATGATCGGTTCCAGCAACCATCGCCAGCGTCTGTTTTACATGGTGCAGGAATACCTAGGGGCAAGATCTGACTTGGACACCTTTCCCACTGAAAATCCTCTGGGTTACTGGGTCTTGAGGATGGATCACTGGCCAGAGCTTGTACAGTATGCAATTGAGCTACTGGCCTGTCCTGCATTCAGCGTTCTTTCGGAACGCACATTCAGTGCTGCTGGAGGCTTTGTAACCGATCACAGGGTGCGTCTGTCCACCGACTCGGTCGATCGACTGACCTTCATAAAAATGAATCAGTCTTGGATCACCACCAGCTACCAAGCACCTGATGCTGATGTAACCGAATAATTTTTTTTGAAATCTCAGATCCCTTCAAAGACTGCCTATGCTGATGCTGAGTGACTATCCCTGAGTAATTATCCTCTTCCTCCTCAATCATCACGCTGATAGCTTGTAAGAACATTTTTGGTTCTGGGCGCCACCACTAGTGCCTAAGGCCCAATTTTTCAGCCCCTGTTTAACAGGGGCGTGTAATTACAATTTTTGATGCAATACTTTGCAGCAGGGCTCGTTTTTGCGTTACAACTAGAGTATCTGTGAGAGGTTGCAGTGTTGTGGCACCAACACCAGTGCCTAAGGCCCAATTTTTCAGCCCCTGTTTAACAGGGGCGTGTTATTACAATTTTTGATGCAATACTTTGCAGCAGGGCTCATTTCTGCGTTCCAACTAGAGTATCTGTGAGGGGTTGCAGTGTCGTGGCACCAGCACCAGTGCCTAAGGCCTGATTTTTCAGCCCCTGTTCAATTGGGGCATGTAATTACAATTCTTGATCTAATATTTCACAGCAGGGCCCATTTCTGCACCCACCAAGAGCGAGTGAGGACTTACAGTGTTGTGGCACCACCACCACCAAAGGCCCAATTTTTCTGCCCTTGTTCAACAGGGGCATGTAATTACAATTCTTGATCTAATATTTCACAGCAGGGCCCATTTCTCCACCCACCAAGAGCGAGTGAGGACTTACAGTGTTGTGGCACCAGCACCACCACCACCAAAGGCCCAATTTTTCTGCCCTTGTTCAACAGGGGCATGTAATTACAATTCTTGATCTAATATTTCACAGCAGGGCCCTGTGAGGGCTTACAGTGTTGTGGCCACAACAACACCTAAGGCCCAAATTTCTGCTGAGTATATAGGGCAGGCCCCTACTTTCAAACATCTAACTTACAAACGACTCCTACTTGCAAACGGAAGGAGACAACAGGAAGTGAGATGAAATCTACCCCTAGGAAGGGAAATTCTCTTCTGTAAGAGTTAATATGGGAAAAACATTTCTCCTTTCCACTGATGCTTTCAAATCCTTGTTCCACAAAAAAACCCAAATTTTCAAAAAACATTTGTCATTGGGACAAAAAGTGAGGTGAAATCTACTGAAGAGGAGGAAAGACAGCAAAACAAATGTCACAGGGGTGATAACCCTTCCCTATGTTTTCCAAAAAGCTTAAAAAAGATTTTTTGGCTGGAGCTAAACACGTTAAAAATGTACCCGTTAAAAATTACAAACAGATTCTACTTAACAACAAACCTACAGTCCCTGTCTTGTTTGCACCGCCTGTATACTGCTGTTCAGAGTATATAGGGCCTGGTGGCCCCACACCTTTCCTTATTTTAATTTGGGTGCGGAGTTCCCCTTAATATCCATACAAGACCCAAAGGGCCTGATAATGGTCTGGGGATAATTTGTCTCACTGATTTTCATCCATATTGCCAGGACCCGACATTACATTAAACCCGCAAGCAGTTTTAAATGAGATTTTTTCCTTTAAAAATTACATTTGGTGCAGGGACTGTTCTAAACACGGGAAACACGCGCCACTTTACAGGCATACTATAGACACACCCCAGGTACGATATTTAAAGGAATATTTCACTTTTTTTTTTTTTTTGCTTTAAGCATCATTAAAATCACTGCTCCCGAAAAAATGGCCATTTTTAAAAGGTTTTTTTGCATTGATACAAGTCCCCTGGGGTAGGACCCGGGTCCCCAAACCCTTTTTAGGACAATACCATGCAAATTAGCCTTTAAAATGAGCACTTTTGATTTCGAATGTTCGAGTCCCATAGATGTCAATGGGGTTCTAACGTTTGTGCAAATTTTCGGTCCGTTCGCAGGTTCTGATGCGAACCGAACCGGGGGGTGTTCGGCTCATCCCTACTCACTACTTATCACAGTTTTGAAGGCCATAAAATGCCAAGATGGTACAAAACCGGCCCTCCCCCCTGTGTGAAATGGTAAGGGGAAAAATGTTAAAAATTACAAGAGACAGTTTTTGACAATTCCTTTATTTAAATGCTTCTTCTTTTTTCTATCTTCCTTCGGTTTCTTCCTCCATCTTCTTCTTCTTCTGGTTCTTCTGGTTCTTCCTCCGGTGTGAAACACCCACCATTTTAATCTGTAGGGCATTTGCTTTAAAAAAAATATATAATGTTTGGGGATTCAAAGTAATTTTCTTGCAAAAAAAAAAAAATTTTCATGTAAACAAAAAGTGTCAGAAAGGGCTTTGTCTTCAAGTGGTTAGAAGAGTGGGTGATGTGTGACATAAGCTTCTAAATATTGTGCATAAAATGCCAGGACAATTCAAAACCCCCATAAATGACCCCGTTTTGGAAAGTAGACGCCCCAAGCTATTTGCTGAGAGGCATGTTGAGTCCATGGAATATTTTATATTTTGACACAAGTTGCGGGAATGTGACAATTTTTTATTTTTTTTATTTTTTTGTACAGTTCGAAGGCCATAAAATGCCAAGTAAGCACAACCCCCCCCCCCCCAATGACCCCATTTTGGAAAGTAGACACCCCAAGATATTTGCTGAGAGGCATGGTGAGTATTTTGCAGCTCTCATGTGTTTTTGAAAATGAAGAAAGACAAGAAAAATTTTTTTTTTCTTTTTTTAATTTTCAAAACTTTGTGACAAAAAGTGAGGTCTGCAACATACTCACAATACCTCTCAGCAAATAGCTTGGGGTGTCTACTTTCCAAAATAGGGTCATTTGGGGGGGGGGTTGTTCCATCTGGGCATTCCATGGCCTCTGAAACTGTGATAGGCAGTGAAGAGTGAAATCAAAAATTTACACCCTTAGAAAGCCTGAAGGCGGTGCTTGGTTTTCGGGGTCCCGTATGCGGCTAGGCTCAAAAAAAGTCTCACACATGTGGTATCCCCGTACTCAGGAGGAGCAACAGAATGTATATTGGGGTGTAATTTCACATATTCTCATGGCATGTTTGAGCAATATATCATTTAGTGACAACTTTGTGCACAAAAAAAAAAAAAATTTGTCTTTTTCCCGCAACTTGTGTCACAATATAAAACATTCCATGGACTCGACATGCCTCTCAGCAAATAGCTTGGGGTGTCTACTTTCCAAAATGGGGTCATTTACGGGGGTTTTGAATTGTCCTGGCATTTTATGCACAATATTTAGAAGCTTATGTCACACATCACCCACTCTTCTAACCACTTGAAGACAAAGCCCTTTCTGACACTTTTTGTTTACATGAAAAATTTTTTTTTTTGCAAGAAAATTACTTTGAATCCCCAAACATTATATATATTTTTTAAAGCAAATGCCCTACAGATTAAAATGGTGGGTGTTTCACACCGGAGGAAGAACCAGAAGAACCAGAAGAACCAGAAGAAGAAGAAGATGGAGGAAGAAACCGAAGGAAGATAGAAAAAAGAAGAAGCATTTAAATAAAGGAATTGTCAAAAACTGTCTCTTGTAATTTTTAACATTTTTCCCCTTACCATTTCACACAGGGGGGAGGGCCGGGATCTGGGGGTCCCCTTGTTAAAGGGGGCTTCCAGATTCCGATAAGCCCCCTGCGCGCAGACCCCCACAACCACCAGCCAGGGTTGTGGGGATGAGGCCCTTGTCCTCATCAACATGGGGACAAGGTTTTTTGGGGGGCTACCCCAAAGCACCCTCCCAATGTTGAGGGCATGTGGCATGGTACGGTTCAGGAGGGGGGGGCGTTCTCTCATCCCCCCCTCTTTTCCTGCAGCCTGCCAGGTTGCGTGCTCGGATAAGGGTCTGGTATGGATTGTTGGGGGGACCCCACGCCGTTTTTAAAAAAAAATTTTGACGTGGGGTTCCCCTTAAAATCCATACCAGATCTGAAGGGCCTGGTATGGAATTTAGGGGGACCCCCCACATCATTTTTTTTTTTTTTAATTTTGGTTCGGGGTTCCCCTGCCGTTTTTATCAATGAACTTTTATGTGTATTGTCGGACCGGCAATTCATTAATAGCTGCGAGTAGTTTAAATTACTTTTTTTCCTTTGAAATGTAATTTTGTCAGACTGTTCTAAACACGGGAAACATGCGCCCCTTTACAGGCATACTATAGACACCCCCCAGGTACAAAATTTCAAGAGATATTACACTTTTATTGTTTCACTGTAAGCATTATTAAAATCACTGCTCCCGAAAAAACTGATGTTTTTAAAACTTTTTTTTGCATTGATCCATGTCCCCTGGGGCAGGACCCAGGTCCCCAAACACTTTTTATGACAATACCATGAATATAAGCCTTTAAAATTAGCACTTTTGATTTCTCCCATAGACTTTTAAAGGGTGTTCCGCGGCATTCGAATTTGCCACGAACACCCCAAATTGTTCGCTGTTCAGCGAACTTGCGAACAGCCGATGTTCGAGTCGAACATGACTTCGACTCGAACTCGAAGCTCATCCCAAGTACCTGCTAAGCAAATGATGGTTAACAATAAAACAAAGTAACATTACAGTATAACAGTAAGACTTACCATACCTGCAAAGCAAATACAAAAAAAAATAGTAAAAAATAAAACATTTAACGCAACCTGTGCCTAAAATATATATATGCCGAAGCATGGGGGCATCTTCCCGCAAAAGTTAGGAGCAAATCGCTCCTCCACCCTCTGCTGCCCCAATGCTTTGGCATATATGCTGAAGTATGTAACTGTGGTGGTGAAATCACCTCCGACAGCGCTGGAGTCACGGCTTTATGTATCGGGGGAGCAAACGCTGTTGCTGCCAAGATAAATAAATCCACTCTGCAGCTGAATGGCGTACCTGAAAACAAAAAAATGGTTAACAATAAAACACAGTAAACAGTAAAGTATAAAAAAATTGCATACCTATAAAGCAAACATGATAAAAACATAATAACAATAAAACATTGCAGAATAGAATACAGTAAAAAAGAGCAGAACAATAGAGAGAGAATAGAGAGAAAACAATAAAACGACAACTATTTTTGTTTTTTTTATTTTATATATTTTTTTGTGGTTTTTTTTTTTTTTTTTTTTTACACTTTTTTTGTAAATGTAACTTTTGTAACTTAAACCGTTTCCAGGTTCAGGTCTCTCAAAATGCGATGGCATCCTGGGAGACCCTGTGAAAGTGTGTCCTAGTCTGTGCAGTGCTGTACCCTACGCTAATACTCAACTAGTGTATGGTAGCGTTGAAAACATTCACCAATGCAAAGACTAGGTTTGTCAGGACAGGAGGAACAATAATAGCGGGTGTCACGCCTTTATCCACGCTTTCTGCAGACACGACATTTTCTTTGGGGGGCTCGTTGGGTAGGAGTACGCGGGAGGACATAAGGAAAATGCCTCTTATGCAGCCGGCTTACTGCATTTGGATTGGGAAGGTGAGGTGGAGCACCGTCTGGAAACAGAAGGGCTCTGACGATCTCTTCCTGGAATTTAAAGAAGGATCCAGTCTGTCCTGAAGCTCTGTATAGCACATGCGCGTTCAGCAAAGCCAATTGAAATAAGTATACAGACACTTTTTTATACCAGCGTCTGACCTTACGGGCAACTAGGTACAGTGCCAACAACTGGTCATTGAGGTCCACCCCTCCCATATTGAGGTTATATTCGTGGACACAGAGGGGTTTCTCCACAACACCAGTCACCGTAGTAATTTGGACCGTCATGTCTGCATGAAGGGAGGTAAGAACGAAAACATTCTTATTATCCCTCCATTTCATAGCGAGCAAATTATTACACTGCAAGCAGGTTCTCTCCCCCAGCCTAAGACGGGAATCTACAAGCCGATGAGGAAAGCCCCGGCGATTAGGTCGCGCGGTGCCACGTGCTCCAATCTTATGATCAAAAAGGTGACTAAAAAGTGGCACGCTCGTGTAATAATTGTCCACGTATAAGTGGTACCCCTTTCCGAATAAGGGTGACACCAAGTCCCACACAATCTTGCCAGCGCCTATGTAGTTAGGGCAGTTTGTCGGCTCTACGTGACTATCTTTGCCCTCGTAAACCATAAAACTACATGTATAGCCTGTGGCCCTGTAACAGAGCTTATGCATCTTGACCCTGTATCTGGCACGCTTGCTGGGAAGGTACTGTTTGAATGACAAGCGACAAGAAAACTTAATCAGGGACTCATCAACGCAGACAACTTGATGGGGAGTAAACAAGTCTGCAAAACGTTGGTTGAAGTGGTTTATGAGGGGCCGAATTTTGTAGAGCCGATCGTATCCAGCGTCTCCACGAGGACGACAGAGTTCATTGTTGTTGAAGTGCATGAACCGCAAAATCTGCTCGTATCGTGCCCTGGCCATGGAAGCAGAGAACAAGGGCATATGGTGAATTGGGTCAGTGGATCTGTATGACCGCAACTCATTCTTTTTGGTTATACCCATGAGGAGGGAAAGGCCCAGAAAGATCTTAAATTCGGAAACTGTAATTGGTTTCCAATCTCTGGCAAGGGAGGACTGGGGAATAGTGGCGATGTGTTGACCAGCGTACAAATTGCTTTGGTCCACAATAGATCTATAGAGATCTTCGGTGAAAAACAGCGAATAAAAATCAAGTGGCGTAAAATTAACTGTTTCCACATGAATGCCGGGTTGGCCAGTGAATGGGGGAAGTACGGGTGCTGCAGAAGTGGTGGGTTCCCAATTCGGATTGGCAAATGCAGCTGGAAGGGCACTATGGGCACAACGGGCCTGTGTTCATCTTCTTGGTGGCAGCGGGACACTACTTGTGCTTGCCACCTCGCCAGCTTGAACGGCACTTATGGGACTCGCCACGTCACCAAGTGTTACTGCAGTGCTGGATGTACGACCAGGGTGTACTAGTCTGCTGGTGCTTGCCAGTTCACCAGAACGAATAGCGGCGCTAGTACTTCTCTGCTCCATACGAGAGCCCTGCGGTTCCTGCACCTCAACAGCAGAAGAAGAAGATTGGGGTCTGGTACGCCTGACATTAGCAGGGACCACAACTCCGTCGTCAGAGCTATCTGTCATGGAGCCGCTGCTGTCTACAGGTTCGTATTCTGAGCCTGAATCTGACAGATGAATGACTTCCTCTTCACTATCTGTCATGCTCAGAAACGTGTAGGCCTCTTCACTAGTGTACCTTCGATTTGCCATTTTGGGCTCTAAATTTAGTGGTACACTAGTGAGACTCACAGGTAAAAAAGCTCCTGACTGTTAGCGACTGATTCAAAACGCTACCAAAAAACTGTTAGCGATCGCAGGGATCAGGCCTGACTCTGTGAACGCTGCAGTTATGTGTTTAGTGTTTTGTAAGTGACAGTGATCGATCGATACTGCACTTGGGTGGGCCGGGCTGGGCTGGGCCGAGGGGCAAAACGCAGGTGCTAGCAGGTATCTGGGCTGATCCCACTAACACTGCGTTTTTGGGGACCCTAAACCGTTGGGGACGCTAGTATAGATCTGATCGGATCAGATATTGATCCGTTCAGATACTATACCACTAAGGGAGGTGCATGCTGCGTGCGTGGGTGTTAGCGGTACTGGAACTAACCTGACGCTGCCTGGGGCGACGCAGACCCTATCTGACCCTAAAAACTTTACTTGTATCACCGCCGGGCAATTAGGGGGTTAAACCTTTATTAGGTAATAAACGGCGGTTGCCCTGAAGCTATAATAAACAAAATAACCAGCGTCACCCGTAACACTTATACGGTGATCACTGGTGAAAGGGTTAACTAGGGGGCAATCAGGGGGTTAAAACCTTTATTAGGTAGTATATAGGGGTACGCTGATGGCGAACCTATATACTTACCTCCCTAATTAGCGTCACCTGTGACACTAATACAGCGATCAGAAAAATGATCGCTTAGTGACACTGGCGACGGGGGGTGATCACGGGGTTAAAACTTTATTAGGGGGGGTTAGGGGTAGTACCTTAGACCTAAAGGGGGCTAACCCTAACTGCCCTACCACTTATAGCTGTCACAAACTGACACCAATGCAATAATCAGAAAAAAAAAACTGCTATTGGTGTCACTGTGACAGGGGGTACAGGGGGGTGATCGGGGGGTGACTGGGGGTGATGGGGGGGGCTGAAAAGTGTGCCTGCGTGTTCTACTGGAAGTGTAGTGTTGGTGCAACTCGCATTGATGTCTTCTCTCCAAACGAAAAGACCGGTGTCTTGCCGAGAAAGTTCCCCCGGCAGATAAGGACCACCCTGCACTGCGCAGGCGCTACGCTTGCGCAGTACGAATGACTAGGAGCCGCCGAAAATAGCCGAAGCTGAAAAACTTCAATCAGCTGTACACGGCGCCTGCGCCCTGGGTCCAGGTTCAAGCCCCACCATCCAAGTGGACCTAGAGGGAGAATAAAAAAGTGCCGAGCGCAGCGAGGCCGTGCCCGAAGCGTGGCGAGCGAAGCGAGCCAGCGAGGGCCCTCTTACAGGCGCCGTGTACAGCTGATTTCTATTCTATTTGGCTTCGGCTATTTCCGCCGGCTCCTACTGCCCAGATGCAGCGCCTGCGCAGTAGAGGGGGGTCCTTATCCGCCGAGGGGAAATTTCTCGGCAGAACACCGGCTTCCTCCGTTTCTGTTTACATTACAGAAGCTGAGGAAGCATTTCATTCGCCAGGAGCTATCGCGAGGGGGTGGCCACGAATGAGTGGCCTCCCCCTCACCTGATCGCCCCTGACTAAAATCCGACCGCAGGCAGGCAGGGACGTACAGGTAAGCCCTTATGCCTGCCCGTACCATTGTGCCAATGTACATCGGCGTGCGGCGGTCGGCAACTGGTTAAAGTGTCACCTATGGAGAATTTAGAGTACTATAGCTTGTCGCTATTCCATGAGCGTAATTTTAAAGCGTAACATGTTAATTATCTATTTAATCGGTGTAAGATCATCTTTCACATTATACAAAAACATTGGGCTAACTTTACTGTTTTGTTTTTTATTTATTATAGTATATTTTTTCTAAAAAAAAAATACATTTAAAAGGCTGTTGCGCAAATACTGCGTAACATAAAATATTTCAATGACCGCCATTTTATTCTCTAGGGTCTCTGCTAAAATATATAGAGAGAGAGAGAGAGAGAGAATGTTTGGGGGTTCTAAGTAGTTTTCTAGCAAAAAATACAGATTTCTACTTGTCAGAAATAGGTCCCATCAGCAAGTGGCTAGACAAGGAACATGTTCCTATCACTAACTAATGAGTGACTCCACAGTGGAAGCACATGCATTCTGATGGATGGGTGAAGGGCAGATGGTCTGAAGGGGAGCCCATCCCTTCTTAAAGGTCCAGGAGCACACTGAGCACCCATCATATAGCTCAATTGCTGCAAAGGTGTCAGTGCATTGCCTGACCAGTACACAGTGATACAAAAAGGGGGGAAACTGCCCCCACCTATAACTGGCCCTTACAATAAGCAGCTGTAACGGTGCCCCCATGGGGTTACTACGCGTTACAGCATCCACACATTCCACCCTGCTGGTCAGACATCAATTAGACACACTTCCTCAGTCAATGAACAGTCTCTTGCTTGGTTTTATTGTTTTTATTAGGGGATTAACTTGGTTGGGGAAAAGGGACATGGGATGCCCATAAGATAAATAGTTCTTTATAGAATTTAAAGATGGTTGACTCTAAACTTGACAGTCTTTTCCTCAGCACACTTCCTCCAGCACACTACTTTGATGCACTAACTTCACCTCTCCTCCAGCACACTACTTTGGAGCACTTGCTTCACTTTCCAAATTTAGCCTCCTGTCACACCATAGCACATGACTAGGCCTCACTCTGATTAAGTCCTAGTGTCTTTTCTTGATAACGCTTTGCAGGCAGGGGTCTGCAGTACCCCTTTGTGGCAGCAACCGACTTGATTGAGAAGAATAAATGCACTTGATGGACTACTGATCCCAGCAAGTCCGATTGCATATCCTGCCTGCCCTCCTGGCTGCAGCGACTTGACACATAACACCCACAGTCTCTCCCTCTGGCTCTACATCCAACTCCTGGCATGTCTCTTCCAGAGCTTTCCACTGTGCTTTCCACTCACCCGGCCTGGATCCCTCCTGAATGACTTTCTCCGGACATGCTCCAAACTGTCTCTTCCAGCTCCTGTTCCAGGACACCTCTCTATCACCGTGTAAAGAGAGGCTCCCTCCCAGCTCCCGAGCTCCCCGCCTGAGGTACACCCCCACCGAAAGGGGGTTGCCTCAGACACGACAGTCTAACACTCCATCATCCAGTTCACCCAGCCGACAAAAGATCCATAGAAAGTACAGGACGGCAACTCGACAGCTTCTCCATATTTATTTAAGCATTGCAGCAGTAACATCATCCAAAAATCTGACGCATTTTGACCTTAGGCCTTCATCAAAAGCAAGTTCACCCAGCTGACAACTCCTCCCCCAGCAGGCTGACTGTATATATAGGAGGCCTGCCCCCTGCCAATCCTAGTTGGGGATTGGTCAGGGCTCCCACATGCACCACATGTCACTCCAGCTCTCTGCCTTGCCTCCTTTCGAGAACATTCTCCCCCGAAACAGAGGAGGCAGACAGGAGCTGAAGCACATGCCAGTCACCTACTGCTATACTAAACCACTCCCCTGCATAGGCCTGCCTAAATTTACCTGTGCTGGCAGTTTACACAAAACCTACACCTAGCACCTACCTACCTAAGGTAGAGGGTGCTACACTCACCCACCCACCAGAATACATTTGGTCCCCAACTGTGAAAACTAAATTGAAAAATGACTTCTGGGCCCAGGAGCAAGGGAATCTCATTTTGGATGGGGGAAAGGAAATAACTTGGACAGGGCTATAGTACAAATAAATTACGTACAAAAATAGATATATACATTCTTGTCAGGTATATACACTGTACACCACTTCGTTATACAACTATAAATACAGGTCCCTGCAGCTAGACACATGAGCACTTTGGAGCCTGAGTGTTGCTCCCTCAGGAGGAATACTCGGACTCACAACATTTCTTGTCCTCTGGAGCGGTGGAGATGGACAGCCATCCCATCTCTGGAGTTCCTAAAAGAAGACAGAAGGCACAATATCCTACTATTACATACTAAATGTACACTTTACATCACTACTGAAAGGGGGTTATGATCCTTCCAGCAGAGAAATCAGATCAACATCACCACATACAGTGGGGACGGAAAGTATTCAGACCCCCTTACATTTTTCACTCTTTGTTATATTGCAGCCATTTGCTAAAATCATTTAAGTTCATTTTTTTTCCTCATTAATGTTCACACAGCACCCCATATTGACAGAAAAACACAGAATTGTTGACATTTTTGCAGATTTTTAAAAAAAGAAAAACTGAGATATCACATGGACCTAAGTATTCAGACCCTTTGCTCAGTATTTAGTAGAAGCACCTTTTTGATCTAATACAGCCATGAGTCTTTTTGGGAAAGATGCAACAAGTTTTTCACACCTGCATTTGGGGATCCTCGGCCATTCCTCCTTGCAGATCCTTTCCAGTTCTGTCAGGTTGGATGGTAAACGTTGGTGGACAGCCATTTTTAGGTCTCTCCAGAGATGCTCAATTGTGTTTAAGTCAGGGCTCTGGCTGGGCCATTCAAGAACAGTCACAGAGTTGTTGTGAAGCCACTCCTTTGTTAATTTAGCTGTGTGCTTAGGGTCATTGTCTTGTTGGAAGGTAAACCTTTGGCCCAGTCTGAGGTCCTGAGCACTCTGCAGAAGGTTTTCGTCCAGGATATCCCTGTACTTGGCTGCATTCATCTTTCCCTCAATTGCAACCATCGTCCTGTCCCTACAGCTGAAAAACACCCCTGCAGCATGATGCTGCCACCACCATGCTTCACTGTTGGGACTGTATTGGACAGGTGATGAGCAGTGCCTGGTTTTCTCCACACATACCGCTTAGAATTAAGGTCAAAATATTCTAAAAAAATCTATCTTGGTGTCATCAGACCAGAGAATCTTATTTCTCACCATCTTGGAGTCCTTCAGGTGATTTTTAGCAAACTCCATGTGTCTTGCATTGAGGAGAGGCTTCCGTCGTGCCACTCTGCCATAAAGCGCCGACTGGTATAGGGCTGCAGTGATGGGTGACTTTCTACAACTTTCTCCCATCTCCCGACTGCATCTCTAGAGCTCAGCCACAGTGATCTTTGGGTTCTTCTTTACCTCTCTCACCAAGGCTCTTCTCCCCCGATAGCTCAGTTTGGCCGGAGCTCTAGGAAGGGTTCTGGTCGTCCCAAACGTCTTCCATTTAAGGATTATGGAGGCCACTGTGCTCTTAGGAACCTTAAGTGCAACAGACATTTTTTTGTAACCTTGGCCAGATCTGTGCCTTGCCACAATTCTGTCTCTGAGCTCTTCAGGCAGTTTCTTTGACCTCATGATTCTCATTTGCTCTGACATGCATTGTGAGCTGTAAGGTCTTATATAGACAGATGTGTGGCTTTCCTAATCAAGTCCAATCAGTATAATCAAACACAGCTGGACTCAAATGAAGGTGTAGAACCATCTCAAGGATGGTCAGAATAAATGGACAGCACCTGTGTTAAATATATGAGTGTCACAACAAAGGGTCTGAATACTTAGGACCATGTGATATTTCAGTTTTTCTTTTTTAATAAATCTGCAAAATTTCAACAATTCTGTGTTTTTCTGTCAATATGGGGTGCTGTGTGTATATTAATGAGGAAAAAAAATGAACTTAAATGATTTTAGCAAATGGCTGCAATATATCAAAGAGTGAAAAATGTAAGGGGGTCTGAATACTATCCGTCACCACTGTATATTTTCCCGTTTGTCATTATTCTTTCATAAGGGAACTACTTAACCCTAAAACAGAACAATAACCAAACATATATGTAGAAAACTTGCAACAGTCCTTCTTTTTCTCCTGATAGAAGGGACCCCTTCTCGGAAAACAGGCAGCAAAGAGGTGGGCAGGGACAGTACACCCAAGTGTCCTTGATCACAGTCCTTCCATCAGGCACACTGGGAAAACCACACACACCCTGCCACTCTCTTGCAGTCCTTGTGAAAACAGGCAGCAAAGAGGTGGGCAGAGACAGTACACCCAAGTGTCCTTGATCACAGTCCTTCCATCAGGCACACTGGGTGGCAGGCGAAAACTGTCCCTGTAAAAGAAATGTCAGTGAGGAAAATCACACACACCCTGCCACTCTCTTGCAGTCCTTGTTGCTGCTTCTAAGGTGGCTGCACAGCATTCCTCCTCACACACAGAAGCGGGGATCGGACAACCTCCTCCTGCTATCCCCTTCCTCTCTGACTGAGACCAAGTGGCTCCTGGTAGGCCAACCCGCCTTTACAACCAGGACTCGGTCTCTGTAGATGGCTCGTCCCAGCTTCCATTCCTTCCGAATGTCCAGACATCAATTTTTGGCACCCGCAAAGGCTTCGGAACATGCAAGAAAGCCCAGATAAGGTCATCCTCCAACTCTCCCCGGGAGCTCAAAACGATGTCCATTATCTGGGAGGGGACATATGGATAATCTAGACCCCACTCTAGAGCAACCCTTCTCTGTATCTCCCTCTGGAACTGAGAGAATCTTGGTAATTCCTTGGGCTTCCCTTTCCCGGGCAAGGCACAAGCATCCTGAGCCCTTGCCACCCACTGCCTGTAGGTGGGCGCTCTGGTCTGGGTAGTGGAAGGTCTGCTTAAGAAGAGTCTATTGCAAGGGACTGGGGTCCATACCAGTGTTAATTTTGACAGCGAATTTCGATTTAGTTTTAGTCTTATGCCCTGTACACACGGTCAGACATTGATCGGTCATTCCAACAACAAAATCCTAGGATTTTTTCAGACGGATGTTGGCTTAAACTTGTCTTGCATACACACGGTCAGACAAAGTTGTCGGAAAATCCGATCGTTCTGAACGCGGTGACGTAAAACACGTACCTCGGGACTATAAACGGGGCAGTAGCCAATAGTTTTCATCTCTTAATTTACTCTGAGCATGCGTGGCACTTTGTGCGTCTGATTTGTGTACACACGATCGGAATTTCCGACAACGGATTTTGTTGTCGGAAAATTTCCGACAACAAGGTCCTGTCACACATTTTCCATCGGAAAATCCTATCGTGTGTACAGGGCAATAGTCTTTTGACTAAAATGGCATTTTAATTTTAGTCCCATTTTAGTCTTTTGACTAAAATTCCATTTTAGTTTTAGTCGTATTTTAGTCATCTCAGTTGTTTTAGTTGTAGTCGTATTTTAGTCGACTGAAATAGTATTCATTTAGTCGACTAAAATGTTTTGGTCGACAAAATTAACACTGGTCCATACTGGGGGCTGAGTTTCTTCCCCTGCCTCTGAATGGGTCTCTCTGGGATGGGAATCTCCTGTCTCCCACTCCTCCTCACCGGAGCTCCCCTCGGGGGACGACCAGGAAAACCATATCTTTCCAGTATTCTGGGGGAACCCCAATCAATGACCCGGCCCTCGCTTACTCATCCAGCTCACCTGGAGGCACTCCTCCCTCTAGCATGGACTCTTTCTGGAGGAGTACAGCAAGGGACTTAGAGCAGGCAGGCTCTTCAGGGATATCATCTGGTTTCTGCACACTGGCACATGCAGTCACCAGGCCCCTGGCCAGGTCACAGGTCATGGCAGCATCCTCTTCCTCGCGTATGTCCAGGATCTTTCTGGGGGAATTGATAAGGAGATATGTTTTCATTCACTGGTTCACTTAGAGTAGTATTCAGTCATGCACATGAGTAAAACCATGAACAAGATCAAGCTGCCTTTGCTCGTTTGGGACAGGCATGGAGGGGCACCAACACCGCCAGGCCACAAGAACTCCCACGGAGTTGAAAGCTGCAAGTATAGAACACGGAGGACCTGAGGATTCTGTGTTTTCTCAGTAAAATATATAGTCTGAAATCGTAAAAAAGTCATATGGTCTTGTATGTCAGCAAGTCCCTCTCATGGTGAACATCTCCCCAACTGGTGTCCAAGGATTGAACGTCCATCAGTGCTGTAGCACTGTTTACAGAACATACAAGAGGAGAGGGAGGAGGAGGATTCTGGCACTTTTGGAGGCACTGAAGCAGAGGATGACATACGCCAATCTTTAAGAGATGGTTTTTAGTCCCCAGAAACCTTGGGAGTAGTACGTGGCTGGAAGGAAGCAGTTCCAGATACTGTAACCCTTAGTGACCCTGAAGACTCTGCTTCTGACGCCTCTACAAACTTGTGGTGCATGGGCTCCTTTAGTCTTCAAAGCCTGTGAATGGACCTGGGAATTTGTGGCATCAAGGAGAAGGATCATTATTGGTTGGAACCCTCCTTGACCACCGTTTCAAGGGGAAAGTTTCAGAACTCACCCTGCCCTCGTAGAGGGAGCATAAGATTAAATATCTTGAGGACAGCTTAAAGAGGAGGTTATGTAACACCGTTCCAGACTTTCACTTAAAGCATCATTAAAATCATTGTCTCTTTAAAATCTGTTTTTTTTTTTTTTTTTTTTAATAAATGGGCCCCCAGGTTGTTTATATCATAATGTGCTAGTATGTACCACATATAAGCACATTGTGGCAGATTTATCTGTCAAACAATGCCCTCCAGTACTCCTGGTCCCAGGTGCTTCCATCTTCTTCTTGTCTTTCTCCTGAGCTCCCTTGTTTGCCTGCTTGAATGGCCTGTTTGCATATATGTGTGATACTATCAGTTCATGCAGCTGATGATGTATAAAAGCCAGATATCTCGGTTACCTTCTCATCTCTATGATTAAGCCCTGTAGGCGGGGAAAAACATGTCAGTGGAGCATAGCCAGGAGGAGTTCAGGCTGAAGCCATATCTTTATCTCTTTATATAGTGGCAGGGTTATGGTGCGGTGTTTCCACTTTCTGTCTTCTGATCTGTTTCAGCTAGCCTGGGTGAGCTTGTTTGGATGTCAGCACCTGATCTGTGCTTTGGACTGCAGGGGCAAGTTTTGCAGTGCTTTTAGCGATGCTCCAAGTTTTTATATATGGGTCATTGTTTTTTTCCTGTGTTTTACATGTATTTAAAATGCTCATCAAATGCAGATCAGCAAAATCTACTTTAATGGACACATGACTGGTCAGAGGCTGTGTTTGACCTACTTTGCATTGCGTTGTGTTAATTTGGATGACCAGTAAGAAAAAAAAATATTTTATTTTTGTAGTTTTTTTATTAAAGTATTGTAAAAAAAAACCCCATAACAACAATAGGAGTACACAGCAGTGATTAGAATGCCACATATGTATAAGGTATAAAGGTAATAATAGTCTCACACAGAAAATAAACAACAGATAGCTTTGTTAGCTACTAAAAGGACCCAAATAAGGTTGAAATAACAGACCGCCAGTGTTACCCAAAAGCAGGAAAGACAGCATCCAAAATCACCTTGGGTAATTCGGTATTATCAAGTTATAAATCATTTCACATCAATTATCCAAAATAACATAGGCTTAGCGCCATTAATTGACATAGAAAACAAGAAAAGAAAAATATATATGGGGGACTTTAAATCCTAGGGTATACAATACAATGTACCTTAAGATTAGGGGTAACAGATCTGCACATCAAGTGTAGCTAAGAAGTAACTGGGGTTTGTGAAGAAGTAGTGGCAGTCAGGGGAAATGACCCAAAAATAGAGCAATTCCAGGGTTCCCATATTTTATTGAAAAGTTCTAAGGTGTCTCTCGAGATAGCAGTAAGGTGCTCCAGCACTCTCAAAAGGGTTTATTGATTGTAAACAAAGCCATTTAACAGCCAGGCACTATACATGTAGCCATAGTATGGTAGGACATTACAGGGTACATAAAAAAACAGTAGGGCGAAGGAAACATCAGCCCATAATCTCTGAGTACAGTGTATGAGAGGCAGTACACAAATCAATCCAGACCAGAACATCAACAACTGCATCAGGACAGCAAAAGTATCTAAGATGAGAGAGAGAGAGAGAGAGAGAGCAGATGAGAAGTCAAAGAGAGGAAAAGAAGAAAGAAAAGGGAGACCCAGGAATCTCAGAAGACAGCGCCAGCTTGTATTTGTCATGGAGTGGAAGACAAAGGTACCTTCACATTTTTTTCAAATAAAGATTGCTTATCATTTATCACACTAGCAACCTTTTCATGATCCAGGACATTTTATGCTTCATGTATGTTTAAATAGAAGTAGGGTAAGTACCTGAAGCAGTGGCGGCCCATCAATAGAGGGCGCTCGGGCACCTCCCCCCCAAAGCTGGATATGGAAAAGTGGCCCTTTAAGACACCAGACACTGTGCTGTCCACTAGAAGCTTGACTGCTGCAATCAGGTGATTGCAGCTGAAAAGCTTCATTGGGAGGTGTTTGGAGTGTAAACAGGGTGCGGCCATGCCATATACTCCCAGTGCCACTCTACATCGAATCATTCATGATTCCATTCCACCCTGTTGCACCTGATTGGCGGGTCAGTAAGCGGGGCTTATCGCGGAATCGTCACTACCAGTTTTCCCACCACTCGGAAAGCACGGCCAGTTAGCTAAGTTACTTAGCTAAGCAGCAACGTCCTTCTCAGTGCCGCCCGCGGGCCTCAGCTGGACATGGAGTATTAATAATGTTGATGATTTTTCCAGCACTGACAGTGCTCCGCATAGGTGTACATTACACAGCTTCTCCACTTCTCTCCCCACTAGAGCAACCAATGCAGACTGGGCCCCGGCATGATCACGCGGCAGGAGGAGCATTGAGACAGAGAGATAGCATGATGATGATCCTTCCTCCTGTCCTGTAGTCAAACTGTACAGCTATATACACCCACATCTTTCTTTCTGACTGTATATGGAGACCTTATTCCATCATCACTGAGACTGCAGAAGTGCAGATAGATATTATCTGTCCTGTTACTATGTATATAGCTGAATATCTGCAGTCAGTGATGATGGAGGGAGGTCTCCATATATAGGAAAGGAAGGAAGATGGTGGGTATAATATATATATATATATATATATATATATATATATATATATATATATATATATATATACCCATCTTCCTTCCTGTATATGGAGACCTTCCTCCGTCATCACTGACTGCAGATATACATCATCTGTCCTGTATACAGCTATATATATAGTAACAGAACAAAAAAAATACATGGTTAAGGGATCGTCATCAGCATTCAGATCTTATAAAGAATGCAACAAGAAATGTAATGGTGCAATTAGGGCGGCTAAGACAGAACACGAAAGACACATAGCGGAGGAGGGCAAAAAAAATCCCAAGAAATTCTTTAAGTATGTAAATAGTAAAAAAGGGAGGACAGACCATATTGGCCCCATAAAGAATGAGGAATGACATCTGGTTACAAAGGATGGGGAGATGGCGAAGTTATTAAATTTATTCTTCTCCTCAGTCTTCACAAAGGAATCGGGGGGGCTTCAGTAACCAAAACTGCAGTGTTTATCCTTATGACACATCACAGGAAGCACCTCCATGGTTAACAGAGGACAGAATTAAAATTAGACTTGAGAAACTTAACATTAATAAATCACCGGGACCAGATGGCTTGCATCCGAGGGTACTTAGGGAACTCAGTCAAGTAATTGCCAGACCATTGTTCCTAATTTTTACTGACAGTCTACTGACTGGAATGGTACCAGGTGAATGGAGAAAAGCCAATGTAGCCCCAATATTTAAAAAGGGCCCAAAATACATCCCTGGGAATTACAGACCAGTTAGCCTAACATCAATAGTATGCAAGCTCTTGGAGGGGATGATAAGGGACTATATACAAGATTTTAGTAATGAAAACGGTATCAGCAGTAATCAGCATGGATTCATGAAGAATCGTTCTTGCCAAACCAATCTATTAACCTTCTATGAGGAGGTGAGTTGCCACCTAGATAAAGGAAGGCTCGTAGATGTGGTGCATCTGGAAAAGCATTTTGCAAAAGCATTTGACACAGTTCCCCATAAACGTTTACTGTACAAAATAAGGTCTGTTGGCATGGACCATGGGGTGAGTACATGGATTGAAAACTGGCTACAAGGGTGAGTTCAGAGGGTGGTGATAAATGGGGAGAAATGGTCAGAGGTGGGTAGTGGGGTCCCCCAGGGTTCTGTGCTGGGACCAATCCTATTTGTACTCGGAGTCAATCTGTGATAGTGTAACAAAGGAACAAAAAGCAACAAAAACATAGACCTGAGTTGTGCCCTGGTCAAGTGGTCAGTATGCCTGAAAGGGGGCATACCCAAGTATGAATTGAAATAAAATGAAAAAGAAAAGAAAAAAGGGAATGGGTGGGTGGAACACGAGATCCTACGACCACAAGAAGGAGAAGGAGGAGGGCAGGCTTTATGCAGCCTGACTCCTCCTACAATAACAGGCTGACCTGCGGTCAGCCTTACACTTGTACTCGGAGTCAATCTGTGATAGTGTAACAAAGGAACAAAAAGCAACAAAAACATAGACCTGAGTTGTGCCCTGGTCAAGTGGTCAGTATGCCTGAAAGGGGGCAAAAATGACCAGTAGGATGAATATGATGCCAAATTATAGCCCACTGAAATAACGTATAAACTATCAAATAACAACCGCTTATAGTATCTCAAAAAGTGGCTCTGGGCCAAACCCAGAGAAACAAGACAACCTCCACCTACCCAAACGGGCCGGGGTCCCTGGCACAAATACACCGAACCTGCTCCTATCACTTATGACCCAAACCGGGTATAAGCCTGCCCTGAGCACCGAGCTGGTACCCAACATGAAGGAGACCATGAGAATGTGATAGATACCACACGGAAAAAATGACCCATGATGAGAAGTCCGCTGATCACAGCAGGAGGGCTACTCTTCAAGAAACCTGAGGATTGCTTATAGAATGCGCAGCAAATAAAGAAAGTCTGTCGGGGTCTCCAACAACATGAAATGCTGAGTCCAACCAGATACGCCCTGACAATGTCATGCCGATATGAGATAAAAGGGGCAAAAACCGAACCAAGTAGGAAGCCTACTGATCCTGACCTAGAGACTGAGAAAATTCAGAATCCACTAAACCCCCTGAGCCTGTAAAAGCTGCTGGAGCTGCCATGCTGACTTACCATAGTTCCATGCTTCTGCCAACCCTAGCCAAAAGCAACTAGGAAATAAAAGGTTGTGTGCATACAAGAGGGAAAAACCAGTCCCCTGGGTAACCTACTCCGCGTAAGTGACATGCCACTGGGACAGCAACATGAACTACGAAAGAACGTGAGCATGCTGAGAACCTGCGCCAGGAACGTAAGCTGCGTGAAAGAACGAAACACATGTATAATGCAAGCTATGAACCGTGAGCAGCCTAAGCACCGACGCTGCAAGAAACCGCAAACTACATGAAAAACCCCGGTAGCACGAGAACGTGAATTGATGAACAGCGTGAGAAACATGAGAACGAGAGTAACCTTGGGAAAACATGAGAAAACCTAGAAGAACGAGAGAAACATAAAAGTGAGATTATCATAGAAACAACAAATTGCAAAAGACACGTAAAATGCATGAGACACGTAAAATGCATGAGACACATATATTGCATGAGACACATAAATAGCATGAGACACGTAGACTGCATGAAACACGTAAATTGCATGAGAAACGTAAATTGCATGAGAAATGTAAATTGCATGAGAAACGTAAATTGCATGAGAAACGTAAATTGCATGAGAAACGTAAATTGCATGAGAAACGTAAATTGCATAAGAGACGTGAGTTTGTATGAAATACATAAACAGCGTAAGAACAGATGAGGAGACTTGCCACCGAACAAGCCAATTAAAAACGATCACCTCAATCTGTCAACCCATAGACGTGATGGGTAATCTGCAGTGGTAGAACATGAACAACCCAGCTGTTTGACAGCAACCAAATAACATTACGTACAACCAGCCCCAAGACAAAACACCCCTGGTACCTGACAATGATGATGTGGGTGCAGGAATGGCAAGACCAATAGTGCAAGAATGTGAACCTAATGATGACACCCCCCTACTGTATGCAGTGAGTGAGCCCGAGCAACCTGCAGCGCCTGGACAGGAAATTAAAAACGAACACTCAGGCCTAAGATACCCACAGACCGTGGTGGGTAGAAGTAAATGTGTAATGGTGAACGTGCACGTATGACGTATGGAAAACAGGCGAGAAGATTGTGGGACAACAATCAATTAAAAACGAAACCTCAGCCTGTACAGATCTGTAGACGTAACAGACCCTGAATGTGAGCACTAGCTAACGGAAATGCAGCGAACGAAAAGCTGTGACAAACATATGACATAAACATATGACATAAACGTAAAATACATGGGAAACCGAGAGAAGCCTGGGAAACCGAGAGAAGCCTGGGAAACCGAGAGAAGCCTGGGAAACCGAGAGAAGCCTGGGTAACCGAGAGAAGCCTGGGTAACCGAGAGAAGCATGAGAAAATGAGAAAAGCATGAGAAAACAACGAGAAAAGCATGAGAAAACGAGAAAAGCATGAGAAAACGAGAAAAGCATGAGAAAACGAGAGAAGCATGAGAAAACGAGAATCAAAGGAAAATGTGAGAATCCAGGAAAAACGAGAGAATCAAACGTGAGCACCAAGGGAAAAAACGTGAAAAGATGAGAAAAGTAAGAAAAACCATGAGGAATGTAAGAAAACATGAAAAGGCATAAGAAGTGACACATTGCACGAGAAACCGTAATTGCATGAAAACAATGTGAAAATTGCATGAAAACACTGAAAATTGCATGAAAACACTGAAAATTGCATGAAACACTGTAAAAATTGCATGAAACACTGTAAAAAATTGCATGCAAACACAGTAAACTGCATGAAAACACTGTGCACTGCATGAAAACACTGTGAAACAAATGACAGACCATGACATAAAAAACACATGACATGAAAAGTAATAGACCTGTGAAAATAAGAAAAAACATGGAAAAAACTAGAGAAGCATGGGAAAACGAGAGAAGCACCCGAAAGCAACATGGAAAAACGTGAGAACATGGGAAGACGTGAGAAACATGGGAAGACGTGAGAAACATGGGAAGACGTGAGAAACATGGGAAGACGTGAGAAACATGGGAAGACGTAAGCATGAACAAAAGTGAGAGGCATGGGAAAACGTGGGAAGCGTAAGAAACATGGAAAACGTGAGAACCAAGAGAAAACGTGAGAACCATGTAAGACGTGAGAAACATGGGAAAACATGAGAAATATAAGAAACATGAATAGGCATGAGAAGTGACAAATTACATAAGAAATCGAACATTTCATGAGAACACCGTAAATTACATGGGAACCGTAAATTGCATGAGAAACGTAAATTGCATGAGAAACGTAAATTGCATGAGAAAATGTAAATTGCATAAGAAAATGTAAATTGCATGAGAAAACGTAATAGCATGAGAACCCGTAACAAAGCATGAGAGATTGAAAAATGCATGAGAAACCGTAATTTAATAAAACCGTGAAATGCATTAAAAACGTGTAAAATGCATGAGAAACCGTAAAATGCACGAGAAACAGTAAAAAGCACGAGAAACAGTAAAAGCACGAGAAACAGTAAAAGCACGAGGAATCGTAAAATACATGAGAAACCGTAAAAAACACGAGAAACCGTAAAATGCATGAGAAACCGTAAAATGCATGAGAAACCGTAAAAAGCACGAGAAAACGTAATTTTTAATGAAACCGTAAAAATGCCTGAAAAACTGTAAAATGCATGAGAACCCATAAATTATATGAGAAACCATAAATCGCATGAGAAACCGTAAAATGCACGAGAACCGTAAATTGTATGCGAAACTAACATGCATGAGAACCGTAAATAGCACGAAAACCGTAAAATGAATAAGAAATCGTAAATCGCATAAAACCATAAAATGCATGAGAAACCGTAAATTTAAATCGTAAAATGAATGAGAAAACCGTAAAATGCATGAGAAACTGTAAATCGCATGAAAAACCAAAAATTACATGAGAAATCGTAAATTGCATGCCCCCAAAGGACCCCCACAGAAAATAATGAGATGACAGGCAATGAGCAAGAGTCATGACAACCCCACAGCCTGAATTAACCCCTGAACCCTGTGCTTACACATGCATAGCATGAGGTAACCAGGTGCTAGCAACATGGCCCCATGCAGGTGAAAAGGCAGCATCCGCAGGCTGCCCTGACTGCAACTGTACCATAGACACCCCCAACCGCACCAAAACATTAAATACCTTGCAACAAACAGCTGAACCCCTTCCCCCACAGCGTGAGTACCGGGATGGCGGCTCCCACGTGGAGCTGGATCTGCACAGGGAGAGGAGCAGACAGGTGGCCGATTACCCCCACATCAGCATTGGAAGGAGCGGACAGGCGGCCCCGGAGCAGCACACACCCGGAGCCCACTGACACAACCCATGTGCAGTAGTACAAAGCACGGATGCTGGAGCTGATAGTAAGTGCTCAGTCCTGTGTGCGATCAGACAGAATACACAATACCTGGTTGGCGGTATCACTGGTGGTGTACCTGGGCGGGTGTGCGGTGTATACAAGCAGACTCGGATCGCAGCGCCCCGGGAGTCTTCCGTATCTTTTGGCCATATAAGGAGACAGAGCATCCCATTCTCTCTCTCCTTACATCCCATTTGCCGTCTAACACTTCCTCTTACCAGCCCCCCCCCCCTCCAGCCCAGGCCGGCACCTGAGCGGGATGGGTGGCATCTGATGTGGATCCTCTGTTGATGCCACCCGCCCACACCTACCGGAACCGCGACCACCGGGAGAGAGAACCAAAAGAGAACCTTGCAGCCGACCATGCTGCCGCCCTGCAAGCCAAAAACAGGAAGTGATCTGCCGTGACCTGCCCTAACCCGGAAGTGACCTATCGACACGAGATCCTACGACCACAAGAAGGAGAAGGAGGAGGGCAGGCTTTATGCAGCCTGACTCCTCCTACAATAACAGGCTGACCTGCGGTCAGCCTTACACTTATTTTGTTCATAAACGACCTGAAGGATGGGGTAAAAAGTTCAATCTCTGTATTTGAGGACAATACTAAGCTAAGCAGGGCAATAACTTCTCCGCAGGATGTGGAAACCTTGTAAAAAGATCTGAACAAATTAATGTGGTGGGCAACTACATGGCAAATGAGGTTTAATGTGGAAAAATCTAGGATGGAAAAGGACCTGGGGGTCCTAGTAGATGATAGTCTCAGCAATGGCATGCAATGCCAAGCTGCTGCTAACAGAGCAAACAGAGTATTGGCAAGCATTAAAAAGGGGATCAACTCCAGAGATAAAACGATAATTCTCCCACTCTACAAGACTCTGGTCCGGCCGCACCTAGAGTATGCTGTCCAGTTCTGGGCACCAGTTCTCAGGAAGGATGTACTGGAAATGGAGCGAGTATAAAGAAGGGCAACTAAGCTAATAAAGGGTCTGGAGGATATTAGTTATGAGCAAAGGTTGTGAGCACTGAATTTATTCTCTCTGGAGAAGAAACGCTTGAGAGGGGATATGATTTCAATTTATAAATACCGTACTGGTGACCCCACAATAGGGATACAACTTTTTTGTGGAAGGGAGTTTAACAAAACTTGTGGTCAATCATTAAAATTAGAAGAAAAGAGGTTTAACATTAAACTACGTAGAGGGTTCTTTACTGTAAGAGCGACGAGGATGTGGAAATCCCTTCCACAGGCGTTGGTCTTAGCAGGGAGCATTGATAGTTTCAAAAAACTATTAGATAAGCACCTGAACGACCACAACATACAGGGATAAACAATGTAATACTGACATATAATCACACACATAGGTTGGACTTGATGGACTTGTGTCTTTTTTAAACCTCACCTACTATGTAACTATGTAAGATGATGTGTATATGCACTTCTGCAGTCACAGTGATGATGGATGAAGGTCTCCGTATACCGTCAGGAAGGAAGATGTGGGTGTATATAATTGTACAGTTCGACTACAGGACAGGAGGAAGGATCATCATCATACTATCTCTCTCAGTCTCTCTGCTCCTCCAGCCACGTGTATACCCTATCTGTAATGCTGAGCTGTATACCCTATCTGTAATGCTGGGCAGTATAGCCTATCTGTGATGCTGGGCTGTATAGCCTATCTGTAGTGCTGAGCTGTATACCCTATCTGTAATGCTGGGCTGTATACCCTATCTGTAATGCTTAGCTATATACCATATCTGTGATGCTGGGCTGTATACCCTATCTGTAATGCTGGGCTGTATACCCTATCTGTAATGCTGAGCTATATACCCTATCTGTGATGATGGGCTGTATACCCTATCTGTGATGATGGGCTGTATACCCTATCTGTGATGCTGGGCTGTATACCCTGTCCTGTGATGCTGGGCTGTATACTCCTGACACTATGGGTGGAATACAGGGAAAGGAGTGGGTGGACTCTATAAGGGGTGGGGCTTATGAAAATTGGGATGGGTCAAAAAGGAACTTCACCAGCCGCCACTGACCTGGAGTTCCCTTGACAGCAGCATTCTGAAAATACCTGTATAGCAGAATTCAGATTGAGATACAGTGGACCAGCAACAGGAGCCAATCAGACTCTGCTGCAATGTGCAGGTGGATACTTTGAGCATGGTAACAAAAGCTAAGAGCAGCATGAGCAGAGGGATGCCTGTGCTACTACTTCATTGTCTCAAAACATGAAGATAAAAAGTATATCTTTAACCAAACTATATTACTGCATTTGTTTTCAACTTTTTATTTAGCCGCTTACCCAAAATGCAGCTTTAAATTGATGAAAAATGAATCCTGGCAACTTGCACCATCATATTTAATATGCTGGGTAATCCTGGCGGCTTGTACCATCATATTTAATATGTTGGGCAATTTCCATACTGTACTGTATAGTAGGGATTTCATATTTCTGATGAAAGTTTGGCAGGCATTCACTTTTCCTGATACTGTTGTACTTCATTTATAGTAGTGGTGCTGCTGTACAGCTTGTTTTCCCTGGGCAGTAATCATACCATAATTGCTTTTGCTGGTTTACATACATCTTGTCCAATGCTTGATGCAGCTTGTTCCCCTTGTTTTATTAATATTTAACATCATACTTTGCTATGCTGCTTGTGTTATATTGCTATCAGTATAATACAGATTTCCTTTGAAGACAATATAATTCTTCCCACCTGCAGCTTTGTTTTTCATCTGCAAAAGAAGTTCATTGATAATGCAGTTTCATGGTGTTATTTGTTGGCCTGTACAAACAGTCTAAAACAGAGAAAATGTTCACATTCCTTTGTCAGCAACTTCTGTTTGTGTTTAAATATGAGGCATGCGGAATTGCACAGGGTATTGCATGTCTGTAGTCAAAGAACTGACACTTCCTGTGAAGAAACTATATATTTCACAATGCCTGGGTCCCGCAGATCAGTTTTCAGTGGGTGAACACTAGTGATTAGATCAGAATCAGGCAGAGCAAAGAAGGGAAGGGATTTGTTTTCATTGCATTAGCACTTCCACATTTGTGATACAATACAGAGAAATGGCAAGTCATTGATTGGATGCTGTGTGATTCAGAATAAAAAGTTGCTTGTCTCTTTGCCAAATTGGGACAAGCTAGGTGAATGAATGCATGGACATGGAGGGCTTGATTATTTATAGTAGTGGCGCTGCTGTACAGCTTGTTTTCCCTGGGCAGTAATCATACCATAATTGCTCTAGCTGGTTTACGTACATCTTCTCCAATGCTTGTTGCAGCTTGTTCCCCTTGTTTTATTAATATTTAAAATCATATTTTGATGTTGAGCCTGGCATACCGATAACCACACTAACATGGTCCCCGGGAACAACGACCTCGGCCATAAGAAGTCAAACTTAATGTCCCTGGCCAATTCCCTGGAAGCTCGCCTCCCCAAATCATTCCCCCCAACATGTAACAGGAGCACATCTGGGGGCCTGTCGGGCCTGGCATACTGATGAACCTCAGGCAGGACCCGGGACCATAGAATGCCCGGTATGCGGATCCACGGAACCCTGGCCTCCTGTCTCAAAAAACCCAATTGGCGGCACACTTGTCTGACATCTGCCCTTTTGGCACCCCAAAATACATAAGAGTGCCCGAGGATCCATACCAAGCACTCTGACGAGCTTGAAAGATACAAAGAATAAACTTTTTTTTGTCACAATTTTTTGGAAAATGAAGAGAAGGCTAGAAAATGGAAAAGAGTTCCTGTGGTTCCAGGAGTGAAGTTGTCTGCAGGGGATGGTTGGGACTGGTGTCTTGCAGGAACATAATCAGTCAGACGTGCAGATGGGTCAGTTCAGACACAAGCAGAGACACAAGAGACAGGCAGATCGGTCCAGAGAACAGGCCAGGTTTAGTACAGGTGACAGGCGGAGGTAACACTGCACTTGTGTGGCAGTCATGAGGAAAACTGTTGGTTGCTGCACTAGTCTGATATGGTGGCAATCAAGAACACTGATTCTAGCCATACTGGTCTGGTGACACTGTGGCTGGTTTGATGGAGAACTGTGACAGGCTGCACTATTAAGCCTTATTAACACATGAAGTTGGTGGGGTAAAACCTTGCGGTTGTGCCATGGTTTTACAACCCCTCAACCTCTACTCACCTTAGCTGCAGAGGCAGTGGCTGGGCATGTACACATGCTGTGGTTGTGATGCTTTTCTTTGCAGCTGTGGCAGGGTTTATACTCCCTGTATGCCTGCCGATCATACAGTAACCTATTCAAGTGGTTAAAGCAGGTGGTGAGGGGGCAATTTATTGCCACCTCATTGCCTGACAAATGCTCTCTGAAGAGCGATCTGAATATGGATGGTTCTTCAGAGAGCATCTCACATGTGAACAAGTCCCTATGGTCACACTGTGACTGCTGTGGCAGTGATCAGGGACACTGTGACTGCTGTGACGATGATCAGGGACACTGTAACTGGTGTGACAGTGAATATAATTTTTTTTTTACATACTGTCATCAGAGAAGTGCAATGTTACTATAGTGACACTGTACTTCTCTGGGGGGATGATCAGAATTGACATTTTTTTTACTAATGGACATTGGTCCCAGCGATCACATGGTACCTGGGCAAAGCACAGCGGCCTGGTACCAACAAATGTGATCACACCACTGTGTGCCCCATTGGGCATGCTGAGGAGCACAAGCAGGAGGATGTACCGGTACATCTTCATGGAACTAGAGAGCACCCGCCCTGCCGTCTTAGGACTCCCAGCCAATCGGGTCTCAGGACCCACTTCCTGTTCAGCTGGGAGGAGAAGCAATGGCCCAGCACTTACAATGACAAGCGGGAGCAAGCTGAAGCAAGGAGCAGCCTAAGGTAAGGCCACTGATCGCTGCCTTCCTGTCCCTCTCCCGTGGCGGGGGAGGAGGGGCAGTCGCGGTAGTGCAAGTGAATGGGGGTGGGTTTTCCTCCCCCCTCAAAATATTGAGCACGGACCGCTACTGCCCTTGATCAACTTTATCTATACAGTATGGGGGAAGGGGGATGTAGTATTGGAGAGAATAGGTTTCATGTTGTGTACTAATTGACCTTCAATGGGTCAAGAGGCCCTGAACCAGTGTGCTAGCACTTCTTTTGCAACACAGGACAGAACTTGCTAGAAGGATCGCAGAATTCCCAGAAAGACTGCCTTTAGCCTGCAACTGATGTTTATGGGCTGCAGTCTTACAACAAGTTCAAACACAGGTACAGATGACAGACAAACAACAAATAATAAACCAACCATTCCTTCATATGTAGAGCCATGTGATATGGATACCTCTGGAGTAGAGGAGAATACATCACCCACTATGGGATACATCTCCTAATCAGCCACCCCTCTCCATATATATCTACCACATCCTACAGACTTTCTTTTACTTTCCAAGGCTCTAATGAAGAGGGAACACCTCAAAACGCATTAACCTACCTTGATCATTTGCCCTTGTATGGGCATAACTAATTTTTAATGAATATCTTGTAACCTAGTTTTGTATGAATTCGTAGTAATTTCTTTGTACTCATCTATTTTGTTTATGAATAAACTATACCACTTTGATTCATGCATTGGATCACACGCCTTCCATCCCCTGATTTCCACTCAGCCTCTTTCGGACCACCCCTGGTCAGTTTAGGCAGCGGGACACACATGATCGTCCTATACTACTTACCATTCCAAATTACTACTATTTTACATGAATACCGCCTGCACGAGTGCAGGGGAAACACTTTTTCTGTTTATACTTTAACTTGGCCCTGAACCTGTGATGGCAGCAACTTAGATAAGGAGAGCTATACTTGCATCTGTATTACTTTTCTATTAGGACAATAATTTTATAGAGGGCCATTTTTTGGGGAATTCTTTTAAAGTATTGTCAATCCCTAATGGGAATTTTTTCAAGTTATTGTCAATAATAAATGTAAAATATCAATAAAGAAATAGGCATGTTGTTAAAAAACATAGTATATGCATACTGTATTTGACAATGAAAACGTTAAAATTTTGGTAACTATGGTTATGTTGTACGTGATAATTACAGGTGTAAAGATGTTGAGGTGGCTGTTGATATCTCAGAACTGAATATCTTGCTAGTGATTTTTATCTCTTTCTTCCCCTGTAGCACCTCAGCTGGCAAACTGTGAGATGCAAAAAACGAGGTTGAGATTTCAGTTCTCTATTTTTGATTAGGAAATGTGTCAAAATCACTTCTCTGCCAAAAGGTTACTGGATGATCCAGTGTCATTTGTTCACACTGATAGATTTTAATGTAATGACTCACTCCTCTTCAATCTGACATCAATAACAACACTGCTATCTCCACAGCTTGCCCATAAGGACTTATTACAGCTAGGGGAGCTAGGGTTGCCACCTTTTCTTCAAGTGCTCTGCACCCCGAGCCCACCCTTTTTTGAAAGCTCTAATCACGTGCTTCAAAAAAGAAAAAAGCCCCATTGAAATCCATGCGTCCGGCACTCTGCATGAAGATTAGAGGCTGAGCGCATGGATTAGGGGGGCGGCGCCCCTGCGCCCCTAATGGAGTGGCCACCGCTAATCCAGGAAATATCTGATTGCCTCTTGGGGGATCAGTAAGGAATTTTTTCCCCTGCTGAAGCAAATTGGATCATGCTTTACTGGGGTGTTATGCCTTCCCTTCCTCTGGATTAACTGTGGGTATACTGTAGGATTGTATTTTTTTTCCACTTTTATTGGTTGGACTAGATGGACTTGTATCTTTTTTCAATGAGACTAACTATGTAGCAATGTAGTCATGTAATCAAGAGGTGAAAAGCCTTGCTCCTTTAAAGTGCAGATTTTCTACCACCAGGACTGAAGGAAGCAAGAAAATGCATGTGACTTTTTTTTTTTAAATATGACCCCTTGTGCAGCAAAAAACACCTACCAAAAATAGGGTGAGTAGTATATGACGCCAAGAGATGTGTTCAAAAGAAATATATATGTATTTGTAGTTGTCAGGGAGAGATGTGAAATTTTGCATAAAACACATCTGCAACAGATGTAGTATACATGTTTTAGTAATCTCTCCATTACTATGGTAAAATACCTATCCCCCCATCTCCATGTTAGTGGGGTTGATCCTTCTATAACCTTGGCAATAGCACAGATTCTTTCATGACTGTAGTAAGTGGCAATACCTTTGTTGCCATGACAATGGTGATGACCATGGCAACAAAGCCAACTCTTTATTTTAAATCAGCTTTTAACTTTTACATTTGCCTAAGGCCCCTTTCACACATGCTGCCGATCAGGTCTGCCTGTCCGTTTTTCAGGCGGACCTGATCGGACGCTCCATTCATCTTTATGGAGCAATGGATGTCAGCGGTGACATGTCCGCTGACATACGGCGCGATCCGATCTGCCAAATCCAGGTGGATGGAAACCCTATTTTTCATCCATCTGGTGAATCAGATTGGATGAAAAACGGACAGGCGGATCCGTTTTCATCCGATCTCCCATAGAGGACAGCAGGGCGCTGACAGGTCCATCTAAGCACGGTGAGCAGAGACGGACCTGTCATCCGCCTGCTCAGCGGAGATCAAAGGATCGATCCCCCTCTGAGCAAGCGGGGTCCATCAAAACAGACATGCCATGTGTGAAAGGACCCTAACAGTTAGTTTGTTTACATACACAAGCATAATACAATCAACAACCCTTGTATCATGATGATAATGATGACACTGTTACATATCTCTTTATCTACATGGCAATTGGGGTGATTCCACTGTTACTATGGCACTGGCAGATGTTCCTCTATAGCCATAGTTATACTTTCCATCATCACAGGACCATTTGCTGCCTGGGAAAAGGGGCTAATTCCTTTATTACCATTAAAATGGACCATAAACTTCCATTGCAATGGCAAAATGGCCAATCCCTTTGTCCCAGTGGGACTAGGCCAATCCCTCTGTCGCCATGGTAATTGCCCATTGCCAGAAGGGCTAAAGCCCTTTATCATCAT
Source organism: Aquarana catesbeiana (assembly GCF_042186555.1). Taxonomy (NCBI): domain Eukaryota; kingdom Metazoa; phylum Chordata; class Amphibia; order Anura; family Ranidae; genus Aquarana; species Aquarana catesbeiana. Next base: position 84,350,815 of record NC_133333.1, read on the forward strand.
AGCAACTGGGCTGATCTCTGGATCACCATGGCAGTGTTGCCATGGGAATAGCACCTGTTTGATCCTTGTTTCACTGTGGCTTGGTGCAGATGCCTTCATAGTGATAGCAACTGTGTAGATTCCTCTGTTACCATGGAAACAGGGCCAATCCTTTCACTACCATGACAATAGCATATATTCCACCATGGCGACAAAGTTTCATTACTTATTTCTTTCATTGCCATATTTCCAGGGCCAAACCCCCTGTCGTCATAGCAACTACTCAGATCTCTCCATCAAAATTCCATAGTTTAGATTCTTCCATCGTTATGGAAATAGTCTGATCCCTTACCATGGAAACATGGAGTTGTGACTGATTTCTTAGTTGCCATGGCTATGGCATAGATACTTCCAACTCCATGGCAGTGACATAGATCCCTCAAATCCCTTAAATTGCTATGACAACAGTGCTGACAGCTTGCATTTTGGTGCTATTATTGAGCCCTCATGAAATAATATGAATATTGATTCATGATAAAATTTGTCTCTAAGTACTTTAGTTTGTCTTTGGTAAAAGAGAACAGACACAACAATTTAATATCCCGTATGTAAATGACTGAATGTGAACTTCAAATTTCTGTCCTCATTAGAGGAATTCACAACTATTTGAAGATATATCCTTTTCCTGTGAGTGCTCAGTACATAAAGAAGTGTAGAGATCAGAGTCCTCAACCCTGCCAGCTGATCACAGCATATGTAATTCTCGGCCCTTCTTCCTGCGTACTTTAAAAATCGATTTTAATGTATGTTTTTTCTTTTGGGCAATTTTGCCAACAGTAGTGAATGTAACAGGAGAGTGCATGTTCTACCTCTCAGACCTAACCCTTTTTAGGAATTTTACACCCTGGAACAGAAAGTGTGTTACCAGGAAGATCACTAGGATAAAGAGGAATTCCACCCCCCCCCTCCAAAAATTAAAAGTCAGCAGCTACACATACAGTAGCTGCTGACTTTTAATATTAAGACACTTACCTGTCCTCAAATCCAGCGATGTCAGCACCCCAGTTGATGTTTCCATTGGCTGTCGGGAGCTGCCTTGGCCATTGCCGGTAAAGTCCCCACTGCACATGTTGGGGAAGCCATAGAGATCAATTTCTGCGCTTAAACTTTCACACTATATACATGTGTAGCGGGTGTCTCATTCTATAACCTGCGACCCTGCCAAGCTGACTGCCGCAATGTACATAGGCTTTCCAGCCTGAAGGAGGGAGAGAGAGCTGCCTGTCATGTATGCATGGGCTTTTTAACCCCCCCCTTCTTCCTGTTTCACTGACTGAGTTTAATGTAATGTGAGCTGAAACACACAGAGCTGTGCATTCAGTAGCCTCTCTTGTGCCCCTATTGGCAGGAAGAAGAAAGCCAATGAAAAGCACAGTTACAGCAGTCAATCGGAGAGACTGTACTGAACTGAAGGAAGAGTTGCAATGGATTCTGGGGCATGCAGTTCCCTCACTAAACGGTGCCATAGACTGGTATACAGGGAGAAACTACAAAGCCCTGGATGCTCTGCACAAAAGGAACTGAGGACTTCATTTTGTGTCCTGAGGGAAAGTCAGTCACGATGAGGCAGTGAGAGGGACACAGACGTCATCTGAGGGGCCGCTGTTACCCACAGAGGGGATCCATCCATCCACAACTCCAGAGGTTGGTGTGCTGATCCTGCCACAGTTACAGGAGTCGGGCGGTGACAGACATCTCACCTGAAAGGGATCCCGGCTATATCTCCAGGCGTTCTTGAGGGTATGGGCTTATCCAGTTACAAGGTGGCCAGGCGGGCCTTTCGGGGAACTTGTCGATTGATCCTTTAGTCACAGGATGGTGAGCGGGCATTTGCCCATCTTTAAAGACACGGTAGTCAGGCAACATTGCCTCACCAGTGCCCACATTTGTAGGAACACTTGCACCCTGCTGAACAGTCACTACATTCCACTTAGCCTACCAGTATACTTTCAAGTACCCCTTTGTTTATCCTGCCCAGCAGGACACCAAGTGCCCCAATGCCAGGCTAGCTGAAGATCCTGGATATTTCCATTGTGAGGACCCTTTCAGTTACTTTTTCGGTATCAGTAATTTAGTGATTCCAGTGACTACCTTAAAAAGGGAACATTCTCTAAATATTTTCGACGGAACCAATTCCTATCGGAAAAACCGTTTGTCTATATGCTGTTCCGATGGACCAAAAACGACGCTTGCTCTGAAGCAAATACGAGACGTAAGCTATTGGCTACTGGCTATGGAACTTTCTTTTTCTAGTCCCGTCGTACGTGCTGTACATCACCGTGTTCTGGACAGTCGGACTTTGGTCGGACTTTGGATTGACCATGTGTAGGCAAGACCTCTTGAATGGAATTCCGTCGGAGTTCCGTTGGAAAAACCTTTGGAGTTTATTCCGACGGCTAAACTGGTCCTGTGTACGTGGCATAATACAACTCAGCCCGCTCTTACAGAGAGTTCTTGGTGAACTGCAGCTTTACAAGCTTCAGCAAAACAATTCCCTGAAGTGGGGAGGGAGGTGAAAGTAGTCATGTACTGCTGTATGGCAATCCGGTCAATCTTCAGCTGGCTCTTAGTTGTTTAACTGCATGCAAGAAATATTGAATGGTAAAGCAAAATAGCTGATGGTGTATAATCAACAGACAATATTCCTGTACAAATCAGAACTGTAATTGAATTCATACTGATCACTGACTTAAAGATGTTAAATTCTGTGGAACTACAAGCAACAGCAGAACCATGCATGGCAAAGATTTCTGTATATAGTGTCTATGATATGCTGGAATAGATCGTTGAACTAAAGATAGTAATGGGTGCAGAAGACAATGTATATACAGTGTCTATAAGACTGGGCTATCGCCTGCTCAACACACTGGAACAGGAGATGATGATGACGATGATGATGATGGGGATGATCTCTCAAGAATGTGGCTCAAGGGATGACCTCCATTCTCCATACACCACACCACGGCTCACACAGATCCGATATCTCTGCAAGATGGATGGAACAGGAGCAGCCTCCAGACTGCTGCCGGACAGTGAAGGGGAACTGTCCACAGGTGTCCTTCCAGATATCCGCTGGGTAACTCAGCTAGAGCAGGCCGCAACTCAGCTGCAGCTCACCCTGTAACAGATTCCCTGCATGCAGATCCACTCCGGTCCCAAGAGAGCGCGCCAGGCCTCAAGCCTTCCCTTTTATAGTCCCTTCCAGCGGTCTGCTCTTCTCCATCAGCTAGCTGGTAGTTGTAGTTTCACATAATACAGCCAGAGGGCAAATCCTATCCATATGGACTACATGTCCCAAGATGCTTTACTCTGTCTTGTCTCTAATTAAGAAAGTGACAGGACATCCCACACTGAAACACTAGAGGGAAACAGCTTCCTCTAAAACAATGCCACAAAGCGTCTTCTGATTGCAGGAATAGATAGGTATCCAGCTACTGGCTACATACAACGATCAAAGAATTATTCATCTGAGGTGTATAAAACTCTCCATCCAGCCACCCCAATACACATATTTTGGGTTCTAACAGGACATTAATTCTGAACACCTTATTAATAATATCCAGAACTAAGGTCAAATACCTAACCATGAAAGAAAAAAGGGAAGTGGGGGAACCAGGGTAGCTACCCCACAATAAAGTAGTTATATATGGAGAACCGGCCACGGTATAAATGATCAATTATGTAGACTTTATTGAATATAAAAAATTGCAAAACATTGCAGGCACAATGGCCCACCCCTCCAAACACCTTTAAAAAAAAAAGTTAAAAAAGTGTACACACTGTTGTCATTCACATTCACCACACACAAGGCGCCACTCACACATGCAAGCATACCACAATAACCTCTAAATGGGCATTATAAAAGGCACGTCCATGGAGCATCTGTACGTCCTGACAAAGCAAACGTGGGCGTATGCAAAACGCGATGATGTGGGCAGTGCAGCAGGGCATCATGCTTCACTATGCTTTCTATCTGACCGGCTTTGTTTGACACGCGGTCTCAGCTTACCCCAAGAGCTGCACACTGACATCAGGTGGAGCCGATCCACTGTATAGCTTGAACCATGAGAGAGGTGCCAGAACTGGATAGCTCTCTCTTGCTACCTTTAGCCATTACAGCCATCTATTGTTCACCGGCTAACGAGTGGAAAAAAAAGACAGATAAAGATTACCAGCACCGTGGAGTGGTGAGAGCCTCTGGGCACCTGTGTCATCTTATGTCTACCTCCTATAAGGGCGGTTTATGCAGTCAATACTGCTACAGGGTGAATCATGCTGTTATTAAGACACTACTAGCGGTTCATTCAATATGAGAGAGTGGTCCACACCTGCAGCCATTTATGTGTCAGCTCCTACCACTGAAGTAAATCTTCATCTAACCTCCCCCTTAGCCAGATATTGACATGGAGTGACCTGAGACTTTGGTCCTTCAAGTTTGTTATTACGATTGGCTACGGACTGCCACACTCACTCTGACTGTATCTCTACCTACTACAGTAGAACCCACATAAAGTCTGAGGAGGGATCATGTGGGATTGTGGAAATTGTGTAAATGACTCTGGGCATGATCCCATAAGTATTGCCACTAGTTTGGCTGTGAATATATATCAGTTATATCTCATTCCACATCCCCTGGTGGACTCAACATGCACCCTCTGAGTAACTAGGGACTGTAGAATCTGTGTTTGGAGATACTACCACAGTGTTAGTAGGTATCGGTGCTAGCTTGCTCCGCACTTTAGCCTGCAGCCAGGCGGACCGCATCAGTATATTGTTATTACTGTCTTCCTGCATGGTATAATTAGGCTGAGAGTTGTGTTTACATGGGACCCTAGGGTGTCTGAGGAGTCAGTGGTGTCCTTAGCCTACAATTAGCCCCATTTGGGGCAAGTAATGTTGGGCACCCTATGACACCTTACCCAGTCGTCTCATGCCTTGATACCAGGAAGCATTTAGAGGTTATTGTGGTATGCTTGCATGTGTGAGTGGCACCTTGTGCCTGCTGAATGTGAGTGACAACGTTGTCTACTCTTTTTTAAACTGTTTATTTACGGTGTTTGGAGGGGTGGGCCAATTTGCCTGCAATGTTTTGCAATTTTTGATATTCAGTAAAGTCTACATAATTTATCATTTATACCGTTCTCAATATACAATTACTTTATGGTGGGGTAGCAACCCTGGTTCCCCCACTTCCCTTTTTCCTTTCATGGTTAGGTATTGGACCTTAGTTCTGGATACTATGAATACGGTGTTCAGAACTAATGTTCTGTTGGAAGCCAAGATATGTGTATTGGGGTGGCTGGATGGAGAGTTTTATCCCCTTTTCCTTCCATGTATAGTTATCAGTTGTGGAGGTATCCCGTCCATCTGGACGAATCGGTTGAATATTGAAAGTGACTTTTTGACACATAGTTACATAGTAGGTGAGGTTGAAAAAAGACACAAGTCCATCAAGTCCAACCTATGTGTGTCATTATGTGTCAGTATTACATTATATATCCCTGTATGTTGCGGTCATTCAGGTGATTATCTAATAGTTTCTTGAAGCTATCAATGCTCCCCGCTGAGACCACCGCCTGTGGAAGGGAATTCCACATCCTTGCCGCTCTTACAGTAAAGGTTCTTACAGTAAAGACACAGTATAGGCTCTATTTTTATGTTGATTTCCACCAATATCTAACCAACTTAGGACATCTCCACATCATATATACCAATGTACCAACCTCCCATTCACATCGTGGACATAAAGTAGTATCCCTCTTAAAAAGTTTCTGAGGGGTATAATATGCACAATATATAATAAAAAGTTGGGTAAGTCTCTGCGATGCAAATACAGATACTTGTCCTAGGAGCTGCTGCGTTTAGGTGAGCTTCAACCTCCCTCTCCTGAATGCAGAAGAATTGCATTCAAGATAGGAACGTTTTGACCGCCGGCCACGGGAAAACATGACAAAACAGCCACAAAAACGTGCCGCGATTTTGTGTTTTCCAGCAGCCGCGGTAAATGTAGGCCAAGTGTACATGGAGCCTGAGGCTTCAGATCCTTGTTCCCTGCTGCTAGAGCTAAGATCTATATGCTTTTAGAATCTACAGAAGAGAGGACTGCAGATAAATAGTTACAACTTATGTAGGACGATTTTTTTAATCTCCGTGTATCATCTGAGGCTAAACACTTCACTGGGTATGAGAGTTACCAACCACTTTAACCTGATGTCGACCGCCCGAAGCATATTTACTGTGGCAGGGCAGCTGCTCTGGGCAGAATCACGTACACAGTTAGAAAGTGCTCCCTAGAATCACATGCCCTTTGATCGCCCCTGATGTTAACCCCTTCCATGCCAGTGTCATTAGTACAGTGACAGTGCATATTTTTTAGCACTGATCACTGTAATAGTGTCACTGGTCCCCACTAAGTGTCAAAAGTTTCAGTTAGGTGTCCGAATTGTCTGCTGCAATATCGCAGTCCCACTATAAGTCGCCGATCGCCGCCATTACTAGTAAAAAAAAAATACAAATTCCAAAAATATATCCCATAATTCACATTTGCATGTACTCTCAACCAAACTGTCAATCCATCAAATGACTGGTGTGATAACTGTCCACGTGTGCAGCACCATGGCAACTGCAGATCAAATGGGGGCTAAGATTGCCACTTCCTTGGCTGTAAAGAATAGGAATGTTTAGTTCTGCTTTAAGGCTTTAAGGTGCTGATTTTTAGCACCGTCAAATGTAAGTGCCCATTTGCAATTTATTTGCTGGGATACTCGTTGTAATAAACTTATTGCGCTATGATACTCATTATGCTTCTCCCAAGCTTCTTTCATATATCAATGTAAGGAGATACTTCTTGAGCTGAGAATCATCCTCTTCAGACACACATAGCTATCCAAGGAATTTGATTGTTACCAGGCTTATTTAATCTAGATATCTGGTGAGTTTGCATTTCTCACACACGATTGATGGTGGAGCACAGATAAAATGATTATTTGCCACTGCACATAGTTTCTTCAACCACGGTGATTGGATTTTTCCTGAGGACATATTTTTACAAGTTATTGAGTTGTCTTATTGTGGAACACTATTTTGGACAGAATGATTCTATATAGTTGTATATTCATTTATGCTATTTGAGTGAGCGCCATACTTTTATGTCTAATTTATCTTGTAAGGTGGATTTATTCACTTCAAAGGGGGCAGCTACACTCACGTTTTTTTATCACCTATTTTTTTGGGCGCCACTACTTGTTATTTAATTGCACACAAAACTATCAAGCTATCAAATGGCTGGTGCCATACCCGGTAACTTGTGCAGAACCATGGCAACTGTGGATTAAAAAAGAGGCCAAAATGGCAGCTTCCTTGGCTGTAAAGGAAAAAAGGGTTCAGTTCCACTTTAAATGCCCACCAAAGGCATCCTTTTTTCAAACTCATTCCCAGGCACCGAGTATCAGACCTACAATCCTTATGGAAAGCCAGCTAATAGTGTAACTTTTTTGCATTATTAATATTATTATTATCATTATTAAGTGTTGTCAAGTTGATGTCAACTTCACAGATATAATTTCTTTAAAATGATCTGTCTTCTGTTTGGATCTTAGTTCTTCACAGCGACATGTTCATTAGTAATTTTAGCTCAACTTATTATATTTTATCATAACTTGGAAGAGATTGATTCAGAAATGTAATGTTCTTTTTTTAAAAGTGACTGATTCTCCTCAAGCCCTATCTAGATGCAGAATAGCAGTTTGTGCTTCTATCTTATCAGTGATATAATTACATTTTGTTATTCTCTAATTAATACTTCTGTCCTCTGTAAAGCTGATATATTATCCAGTTTGCCTGTACAGGGTATTGTATTCATTATTACTTGATTTTCTTAAAGCCAGATATAACCCTTAGCCTTCCAGCTAGACATTGTAAGAAAGGTTTCTATTGACTGGTGCTCATGCTAGGTGTGGGTTGATACATTGGCTCAAAGGCACAACTTAATGAGACATGCTGTGTGGTTGTACACTTCTGTACATGCCACGTGTAGTGCCAAGCCAAGAGCAGTATTGATGGATTTTAATTACCTAGTCAGAATTCTTTCTCAGCCAATTTAACAGCAGTACATTAATGAGTCAGCAGTAGCATGAAAACCCAGTCAAATCAATAAATCTCCACTATGCTGTATTTTCCTCTTATCTTCTCTTTTCTTTCTGCTCACATGCTCATTTACAGTTTACATTGCATTCAACGTGTCATTTAGCAGGTTGTGAACAGACCTTCCTTGTTAGGAAGATAGTTCTGTGAGGGGCAGCAAAACAAACCAAGTGCAAACCTTGAACATGCAGTGTTATGGTGGCCATTCCCACCTTTCAACCCCTTTCTGCTTCTAGCACAGCATTTCTCAACTTTTTTCTAGGCACCGCTCTCTTTAAAAGTATGAAAAAGTTTGAAGCACCTCATTTTTAAATGTAACAAATATAAATGTTACTTATAAATGGGAAACCTGAGCATGGGACAATGCACACAACTGCTTTGATGAATTTAACTTTACATCAGAAGCTCCCATCACATCAGAGGTTCTCCCATCACTTCAGAGGTTCCTCCATCACATCAAAACTCTCCTTCATGCCAGTCCTGCCCACACTATGGCAACTCAAAGTGCTGTTCCAAGGTAAACTAGGTCCCATGCTCACGCCACCCCAAAGGAACCCAGCGGACACCCCAGGGTGCATCCTGGTTGAGAAACAGTGTTCTAGAGAAATAACATAGAAAAAAAAAGTACAGAATCTGAAACAATGCATTGTTTCCTTTTTCAAATATTTTTTTCTTTATAATAAAACAAAAAGTTAGCACATAGGAAAGATTATATAAGAATATTAAAGTGGAATTTAAGTTTCCCAAAACAGTTACATTCAAGGCATTCCACGAATGATAACTGTCATAGTTGCTTTGGCTTCCATCCAAACAATCAAGCCATCAACTGGCTGGTGTCATAAACGATCAAATGTGCAGCACCAAAAAAACAAACAAAATATGGTTGATAGGCACCTGAATCCCCATTGTACATACAAATGCAGACTTTTGTCCATTGGGACTTTAGATGAAGTGCCACACAGCCAGTAATAAAAACATAGTACATGTTTATTGAGTGTATGCCAGCATAACACTGGAAAATTGTGTCATAATGCCAAACAGTTGGCCCAAATATACAGACTCATTACATGGTTACATACAGTAATCAAATAGTCCATGGTAAGTGTGTCATAGCATCTTTGGTGACCCAACGCATATTGTGAGTTCAGTCTCACTCTTCAGGGGTTGATGCATAGACATAATCTATGAAGTAAAATGGTTAAAAGATGGACATGGAAATGTATCAGGTAGATTGAAATGTGGAAATTAGACTAAGGGATCCATACTCACAGATATGCAGGATGCTGCATGCCAAAGTCCCTCCGGTAGCCACCAGGGATGTCTGACCCAGGGGCTGTGGGTATAGGATCCAAAATGGGCCGGCAGCACAAAACAGGACAGATGGAAAAATGGGCAAACAGCATCATCCAGCATGGCCTGCCAGGATGGTGGCTAGAAAAAAGAGTGTATATGGGTGATGATGCACTAATAAATTAGGAATACATGAAAAAGATGAAAGAATAAAAAATTGTTGAGAAAATATTAAAATATTGATTAAGGCTTACGGTTCCGGCGCCGCATGGAGAGGAGCTAGGAGACCTATGCTCCCGCCGCGCTCCTCCATATACTGCCACTAAACCAGCCAGCCGAGAGGTATTCCCTCCCTACACCCCTCTCTCTTCTGGGGCAACATCATGGACCGCTTTGTGGAGCGATCCGCCGCATGAATGGCCCCCGCTCCCCCCCGCAAGCTGGGGACACAGCAGATGCTGCAGCCAACATGGCGCTGGATGATTTTAGCGATGGGAACACAGCACAGGTCCCTGCTCTCCCTCTGGTGCCCTCCACACCCACCCAAATGGACCCTACCTCTCCTGCCAATATTGCACAAGCTGTAGCGACCCTACTCACCCCAATGGTCACTGAGGCAGTGGACCAAGCCGTTCTTAAAGGGCTAGAACACCTTCATAAGGAGTTACGACTGCAAACCCTCAGAATCGACCAGGCTGAGGACCGAATTTCCACCATAGAGGACGATGCTACCGCAACCTCTGCTGCCGTAGCCAGACTTTCCTTAATCCAGCGGGAACTCCAGGATAAAGTGGACGATCTTGAAAATCGTTCCAGATGGACCAATTTGAGTATTATAGGTCTCCCTGAATCCTATCCTGCCTCCTCGATCACCGCCATATGCTCCACCATCATCCTGGAGCAGTTGGGGCTCCGCACCCCCTGTACGGTGGAAGGGGCGCACCGCGTCGGTCAACCAGCGGAGTCCCGCTCCAAGCCCCGCCCTGTGATCGTCAGGTACCTAAATAATGCCGATAAGCAAGCCATACTCCAAAACTTTCACCGTCAATGCAACCTTTCTGTGGACGATCACTCATTACTACTGTTTGCTGACTACTCAGTCGAAGTTATGCGACGATGTAAGGCTTTCTCAGAGATCTGCTCGTCCCTCTTTAACAACCATATCAAGTTCACTCTGGCGTACCCTGCGATTCTGCATATCCAACCTGCTTCAGGCGAACGTGTCTCCTTTACCTCCCCATCTGAAGCGGAGCACTACCTTAATACGACACAACCTTCCGACATGGAGCAGAAGGACCCCTCTGCCTCTGGCCAGTCATCTCTACACAGGAAATCTCCTCTGTCCTCCAGGAGCCAGCAAAGCCCTCAAAAGCCTCCCCACAAAAGGGTGCGTGTCGCCCCCTCCGGGGGTCGCTCAACACACCGCTGACTACGCACTCATTCTAATCTGCACGGCTTCTTTCTCTTCTAATTGACACTAAGGAACTCAATCTTCATGGACCCAGTAGTCACACCCCGCCATCTCCAACATTGTCCGGTGGGCCCTTAATGTTAATGTTATTTACATTGTTTGTTGTGCCTGGTTACTCTTAACTTACTGTATGTGGGTCGCCCCTGACTGATTCCAGGCCCCTCTCTCTTACTCCCCCCCGCTTTTTTTTTTCTTCTCTCTTTCTCCCCCCCTCCCCTTCTCTCTTCTCCCCTATTAATTTCCCGCTCCCCCAACTCGCTTCTGCCTTTTCTCCCCTCCCCCCGTCCACCTGGACCCCCCTCCTCGAGGCTGCCCCATGCCTACATGAATGGAGGAGACGCTCCTGGGCGGGGGCGATCTAAGTGGTGGCTCCATGGGGAAAAAAGTGAAGTTCATGGAAAGTTTTAGGAGGCCTATCCTCTTGTTATTTACTGTTTTATGTATCTGGTCACCCATTCTGTTATCCCTCAACTTCCCTCTAGGACTCTGCCAAGGTCCCAATGGTCCAGGATCTGACGGGGCGATGACTGCGGTGGCGTTACCCCTATTTGGGCCACCACACATATATCTACTACTGCCTCAGCCATGGCTCCTTCGGATGATGGGAATCACTTAACGGTAATTTCCTGGAATGTCAGGGGGCTGCACTCCCCTCATAAGCGTATGCAAATTCTAAGACACCTCAAGCGCCTACGAGCAGATGTCGCTCTTTTACAGGAGACCCATCTGGCCGCAGACGACCTCTCTCGCATGTGAAAGCTTTGGGTAGGTGAGGTATATGGCTCGCCAGCTGTGGGCCGTAAAGCTGGGGTAGTAATTTTGCTCCACGAAAACCTCCACTACACCGTTTGCTCAGTTGAGACGAACCCAGAGGGCCGTAGAATTACCCTTCACCTGACGGTTTCCTCACGTGACATCGCTATCTCTAATATATATGCCCCTAATTCCCCTGGATAGCCCTTCTTTCATGATTTCGCCACTTGGGTCCTACAAATCCCTGAACACTATCATCTTATTGGGGGGGACTTCAATACTGTCACGCGCATGGCTGAAGACCGTATCCCAGGCCCTGCAACTCGAGGACACATGGGCAACACTCCCACCATCTTAGAGCAAACGGCCTCCTCACTCCACCTCACAGATACCTAGCGCATCTCACATCCTACTGAGAGGGAATTCACCTTCTTCTCCCCTCCTCATGACTTGTTTTCCTGCATAGACTACATTTTCTGCTCGCCGGGTATTCTCCCCTTCGTCTCCTCGTCCACCATCGAAGACATGGTCATCTCTGACCACTCCCCTATTAGTGTTCCCTCCACACTGCCTGGGCTGAATTTGTAGAAACTAATGGAGCCCATCTTTCTACTCCAAATCTGTTCTGGGAGACAGGAAAAGCTTTTCTCAGGGGGCGCATTATTTCATATATAGCTCAATTTAAGAAGCAAACTCGTCTCCGGTATCTGGAGGCCAGCAAATCCTTACGCCAGGCACACTCTGCCTTAACGCTAAACTACACTACAGCCAACTCACTTGCATGGCAAGCAGCCAAGCATGCCTTTGATCACTGGTCTGCGCAAGAGGAAATTATTAGACAATCCTACTCTGCTCTCCAATTCCATAGATATGGAAATAAGGCAGGCAAGCTCTTAGCGAAGCTGTGCTCGGGACGTCGTCGGCCGACACATATTGGAGCCCTACGCTCCCCTAACGGAGACATCACTAATGCGCCAGCTGAGATTAGTGCCATCCTAACCCAATATTATACCAATTTATACTCAGTAGACCCCATAGACGCAGTGGCAGTGAACAAATTGCTTGCGTCAATTAAACTACCTACTCTGTTCTCTGACCATTTGGACATTCTAAACTCCCCTATCTCCCAGGAAGACATTTGCTTTACCAGTAAAGCCCTATCCAATGGAAAAGCCCCTGGCCCTGACGGCCTTTCAGCGGAATTCTTTAAAATGACAGCCGATTTCATCCCTGAGACCCTATCCCATGTCTATACAGCAGTGTGGGCTGATGGCCCATACCTTCCCTCGGGCGCGCAAGCATACATCAAACTCATTGCGAAAAAGGGAAAGGACCCCCTCCTACTGGGCTCGTATAGGCCTATATCCTTAATCAATGGAGACGCGAAAATTCTCTCCAAAATTGTCACATCGCAACTAGCGCACATCCTCCCAACAATCCTCCACCCGGCCCAATCAGGATTTATCCCAGGACGGTCTGCCACCCTCAACATCCGAAAGGTCCTCTTAGCCCTTGAATTTGCTAAGAGGCACTCAGACCTTGACATAGCCATTATATCGCTAGATGCCGAGAAGGCATTTGATAACATCAGCTTCTCCTGGCTCTTCATGGTCATGAGAGCAATTGGCTTCACTGGCCCGCTATTGCAATTTGTCCAAAAAATGTTCTCCTCACCATCGGCCCGCCTTGTTACCCCTAATTTCGTCTCTCCCGACATTCCGCTCACCAAAGGCACACAACAAGGCTGTCCTCTATCCCCTCTTCTCTTCAACATAGCTATTGAACCACAGACTTTTAAAATCATCCTCAGGGGTTAGTGGTGTCGCGGTGGGCAACCAAGTTCTACGCTCCGCTCTATTTGCCGATGACGTCCTCCTATTCTCAACCAATCCTCCCGTTGATATTTCACTCCTCCGAGACCTATTTGCGATTTTCCGGACCTGTTCGGGGCTCTGGATTAATTTTGATAAGAGCAAAATCTTACCTCTCAGCCCACAGCTGGCTCGAGCTTGGATGGGTTCATCCCCATTCATAGTAGCAAAACATCATATCACCTACCTGGGCATCCGCATTGTCAGGGAACCCTCCTCCCTATATAGCCTGAACCACCCCCCCTTGATAGCCAAGATTGTACAGGAGTTGGAAGCGTGGGCGGCCCTACCCCTTCCACTATTCGGGAGATGCCACCTCTTTAAGATGGTCTAGTTCGCGAGACTTTTGTATCTATTACAGACCCTATCTTTGCTAATGAAGCATACTGATGTTCAAAAGATACACACTGCACTACTCGCATTCATCTGGCGGTGCAGAAAACCTCGCATTGCGCTTCAAAAACTCTGTCTCCCGAAGTGTGAGGGTGGGGCGGGCCTGCCCAATATCAGATTCTACAATCTTTTATGCCTACTGAGACAAAGTGTGGACTGGTTATCAAAAAAATCTTGTTACTCCAACTTCATGCTAGAGGGTGCCCTCGTATCTCTGTTTAATCTCCAGGCGGTCCTGCATTCTAGGCTGCATGCCCTTCCCCAGCATTTGAGATCCAACCTCCTGATTAGAGACACTGCGACAAGAGACACAATACGAAAAATCCTGGGCCTACCCTCTGCCATCTCAAAACACCTTCCTATAATTGGCAACCCAATGTTCCCCCCCTCTATGAATCATAAGGCTTTTACCCAATGGTCATCATCAGGCATAACAACTAACTCCAAAGTCATTGATCCTGTCCAAGGTACCTTTCGACCCTTCTCGGAACTAATCAAACAATTCTCCCTCAAGCCATCACAGGAGTTTCACTACCTCCAGCTAGCCAGCTACCTCAGATCCTGCTGTAGCACTCGTCAAAATCCTTGCCAACACTCCTTCATTGATGCCCTGATGTATCGGGATCAATATTCCATTTCAGACATATACTCCAACCTCATCACCCATCAGGCTACAAAATACCACATTGTACCTTTCAAACCTTGGATCTCTATTCTGGAGGACCAAGAGGCACCAGAGAAGATTCTCGCAGGATATCAAAGGGTACGCTCTCTAGTAATGTGCGAAACATGGCGAGGAACTCGCCATGTTTAAAATTGCCCATCGGGCATATTTCCCGTTTCGCCACAGCAAAAACTGACTCAACCGACTCCACATGCCCTTGGTGCTCTATCCCAAGACCATCCTTATTCCACAGGTTATGGACTTGTCAAGCAATCTCCACCTTCTGGGACCAGGTGTTGGACTATATTGACAGATCCCATCATATACATCTACCCAAGGACCCACTGTTATGTCTCTTCAGTTGCGACACTCTGAAAGCCTCTTCACCAATGCCTACCCATGCCTCTCTTCCTCAATGGGTCCATATCTGCCTACTAGCAGCCCACAGGGCAATAATGTTTCCTTGGATCAACCCCTCCCTGCCTCAAATTGCCTTGGTCAAACAAGCACTCCTAAAGCTATTCCACATTGAAAAATTGGATATCATCACTCAACACTCTGTATCCCTGAAACGCTTTATTGCAAGATGCCACTTCATGGAACACTCCTTTTCTCCAGAAGAAATCTCTTCCCATATGGCCCCCTTCCGCTACACGGATTGGTACCTGCGAGCAGATCTTGCTAACACACTAGGCAAACCCTGGATTCAGCCTGCCCCCAATGTTCTAACTCCATATAGCCTCCACCCCCCTGGACATTCCACATTTCACCTAATCTGTAATCTATATACTTAGGTTCTTCATGATCTGTAACGGTAGTGATCTCTTTACCTACTCTATGAGTAAATGTTATCATGCTTCCACTCCTCAGGCAGTGCCCTCAGATAGCTTCATTTGTTAGACCAGATACATCATTATCAGCCTCATTCTTATTGTTTATAGGCCCCAAATCTCGCAGTTTTATCCTGCTCATTATTCTACGTTACTTGTATTACTGTTTTCCGGCTAATTATTCTCACATTTACAAACTGTGTACTTTTGTTTGTAAAAGCTCAATAAACATATTTAAAAAAAAATAAAAATAATGAATAAATGGCCAAGAGCAACCACATGGTACAATTGACCTGCATAGCTGAACAGAATAAGAGTCCACATGTGAAAGTATATGTGTTATAAAGTATAAACTGCAGCTTGGTGAGGAAGTGACACTAGTGCATGGGAGTTCCCCAGTAATGCAAGGTGAAAACGGGTCAAAAAAGAAAATGTGTAGTGATAGATGAGGGAGGGGAAGGGTTTGTACCTACCAGGATCAAGATAATGCTGACCAAAAAAAACATGTGTCCAACCACCTGGCAGGCATTGCATAGACTGGTGTCTGAGCCCTGCTATTTATAGCCCCAAAGGCCCATTACAGGATCCCTTCCAACGCCGGTTGGATGATGCCCAGGGGGAAGGTGGGACTGAAAATGAACCCCACCAGCCCTGGTCCTCATGGGGGAAAGGACAATGCAGGAGTGCGAATCCCTCCACAGCATCACGTGACAGAAGTTGCGCCATGACACATCGGCTAGGCTGGTGCCATGTGCCAGACGCTGTACCCATCGCATCTCACTGGTGCCACCCATCCAGGATGGGAGGAACGGGGACAATGGATGATGGATCAGCATTGCAGCTCCCGGTAAAGAAATGACCGGCACAGCCACTGGGGGGAGCAAGACACACAGCACACCTGCAAGCGAGCAATTCCACATAATGCAAAGCAGACATGAATATAATGATGCCCTAATAGAAGGACTAAAATGTTGGGTACAGTTAACCAAAAGTGGGCAGCAGGTGTCTTCTACTTAATAATCGCTAAAAAAAAAAAAACTAAATATGGTTGGTAGTACCCTGCGAGGCGCCTCCATCCCTATTGTACATACAAATGCAGAGCTTTGCCCATTGGGACTTTAGATGAAGCACCATGGCAACTGCAGATCAAACAGAGGCTAAGATGGCAGCTTCCTTGCCTCTAAAGAATAGGACGGTTTAGTTATATTTTATTTGTTTTTCCAAAAACAATTTTATTGAGAAAACAAAATATGCCAGTTTACAAAAAACAAACAGCTGTTCAACAACCATGTATTACAGAAGCAGAAGAAGCTACATACAGTGTACATACTATGTATGTATCATAAAGTAAGCCAAAAGTTTAGTTTCCATTTTAAAGCAGTTGTAAACCGCAGATGTTCAAAAAAAAAAACCTCTAAGGCAATGGCATAATGTGCTAGTATGCATTCTATACTAGCACATTATGAAATACTCAACTTGGAACAAACTCTTCCAGAGCTGTAAAGTCACCGCTGAGAGGGCTGATATGTTCTCACTGTCTTTTTTCTGGGTTCGCAAGCTCCGGTTATATGATTGGCCAGATCCAAGATGACATCATGCGCGTGGGAGCAAGTATGCTGGACCTTCAGAGCGCATGCGGCAGTGATGTCACTGGCTGCATGCAGGGTGAATATCTCTTCAAATGGTTCACATTTAAGAGATATTCATTTTACCTACAGGGAATCCTGTAGGGGCTTACAACCGCTTTAAAGTGGTTGTAAACCCACAATAAAAAAATGAATAAAATAAAAACACCTGCAATACAAAGGCATAAAAGGCATAATGAGCTAGTATGCATAGCATACTAGCTCATTATGAAATACTTACCTTAGATCGAAGCCCCTGAGCCCCTGTAGCAGTCCCCATACACCGCTCTGGTTGGCGACATCCAGTGGCATCTCCAGCTTTCTTATTTAAGAGGGTAAGAGGGGCACATGGGGGGATATATATATAACCTGGGGCCCTTTACTATGATCCCACAATGGCCCTTTCACATGTTCTGCAGTGAGCTCCCTTCCTACTGTATTGGGCCCTCCCCCCCCCCCCCCCAGGGTGGCAGAAAACAAGAGATATATGTCACCAGTATACCAAGAAAATATAAGGGTCCAAAGCAGTGGGAGAACGATCAGGGTTGCAAAGGTTGTCTTGCCACCGGGCCCTGGTGTTCTGCCACTGTGGGGTTCCCCAGCCTCCTCTTGATGTCCTGCCCCTGCTATTGACAGCACTGGCTGGCATCTCTTGGAATTTACAGGCTGGTTCTCCTGTCCTAAGGACGGGAGAAATCAGTCTGTTTTTTCAGCAACTGAGAGTCCTGGTGGAGTCCTTCCTGCAACTCGCTCTTCTCCCTGCCAATGAGGATGCAGGGGAAGGAGCAGATTGGGCGGCCGTGGTTGTGTGAGCACTCCCATTATGCAGTGCCAGCGAGCAGAGGGAGGGGGGAGGAATCACCCGCAGGAGCTGACTGGGGACGCTCTCCCTCTTAGACATTGCCTTTTTGTTAAAATTTTTTTTTTTTTAATTGGGGGGGGGGGCAAATGGTGGGGCACAGCATAATGTTGGGGGGGGCCCCCCTAGGGACACCATTGGCGACATCACTTCAGGAGGTACTTCCGGGTATCGCGGGCTTTGGTGCTGTGATTGGCTGGAGCCGCGATGACATCACTCGCGCGGGAGCCGCCGGTATGGGCACACTAGCTGTAGCAACGGCACGAACCATTGCCTCAGTGCGCATGTGCTGATGACACTGGCACATGCTGATACAGGGGATATCTCCTAAACCGTACAGGTTTAGGAGATATCCGGGGTAGCTACAGGTAAGCCTTATTATAGGCTTACCTGTAGCAAAAAGTGGTCTGTAAGGGTTTACAACCACTTTAAGTGTTATCATGTTTAGCAACAAGTGGAGTTCTAAGCTGATTTTCAAGTGTTTGTCAGATTTAATTTTTTTTAATTTTATAACAAATAAACAACACCAACAAAAATCAAGGTCAAATCATCATTCTAAACAACCACATCTAGTTTTCCCATGATATTCAAAAAGCTATTCATAGACAGTCAGAAGCATTCCAAAATTTTCTGGAATATTCAAAAGTGTTCAGAAATATTAAGAGATACTGTGGAGCAGGTTAAATGCACAGAACTCCCTATCCCCCCCAAGAAAAAAAAAAACAAGAATCACCTATAATGTCCATTAAAGATTTAAATTTAAATTAGTACACAATGCATCAATCCATTTTTTCCAGATCCTTTCTAAATTCCAAGAAGTGTTACGTTGAACGTAGGTATGTTTTTCAAACATTGCATATGTATCCATTTCCTGAATCCAGTCCCTCAATGTAGGAGGATTGGATGAACCTACATGCTATGAAAAGAGATCTCATAATAGCCACTAACTGATCATAACCCATCATAAAGAGTGAGTATAGCCTCAATTAAACCAATAATAAGTATCCAAATAGCGGTGCCATCATCCCGGTTAGACAGTCTTGGAGAAATGTAGGGGTGGAGGCCTTCACTTACCACGATTGCCCACGTATCTCCTGAGGGCACTTAATTTTTGCCAATGTTCCTTCTGTATATTTAGTATGGTGACGCGTCTGGTGTTTTTTAATTCCAGAATTCCATATATCATTTATTTTTGAATTTTTTGTACTAATTTCTTTATACTGTGTTTATTTAACAATGTATATAATTCTGCTGTAAAGAAGACTGACTCTTTTCCCTTTCCCCCCCTTCTCCCCCCTTCTCCTTCTCAGCGGTTCTGGTGCTGTGCTATCCCTGTCTCTTCTCCCCCCGGCGGACATGTGTCCACCCTGGCAGGTCACACCTGCTTGCACTGCACGGTCTTGGATCTTGTTAATCCTTCTGACGGCAGCGCGCGCTTGCGCAGTAGCATGGTATCCGTGCACCTGTGCAGTGCGGGTGAACAGACCCGGCTACGTCAGACGCTGCCAGGATGGCGCGAGTCTAACTTCCGGGTTGGGGAGCTCATTTAGTGGCCCCATTTGGGACCGCTTTCTGAGCCTGAATGGACGGACGTGGCTGGGCTGCCCTTCTAGATCATCATTTCCTTCTCAAGGTCGGTATACCTGAGGTGGGGGATGTTACTCACTCCTGCCTGCCTTCACACTGCTCATCCTTCACTCTACACGCTGACAGTCTGTCATTGCTGTCTTGTTGTTCTTCTGTGGGCGTCATTGGCTTTTTTTATATATCCACTTGCTGTCTTCTTGTCTTTGGTGCTTTCACAATCTGCTCAGTCCCCCCTGGGGACTGTTTTGGATTCCTCCTTTTCCTCCCTTTTCTCTCCTTTTCTCTCTACCCTCATGCTTTTCTCTTATACTGCTCCTTTCTGTCCTCCTCTATCCTCCCCCCATGTCTGCCGACCTAGTGAGACCTTGATCTTATATATTTTATTTGCATTTTTACAGATCTGGCCTTCAACTGAGGGTCCCATTGATTGTACCTGGTCCTGCTTTATTGCATTTTTGAAATTTGCTTTATTTTTTTACCCCTTGGGACCGCTCTCAGCTATTTACCACCACTATATAATATCCTGATACAGGCAGCCCGCATATCAATTTTGATTAGCCAACCCTGGTGAGTGTTTATGTTTCAGAGTAAAACATTGTTTGACTGCTTTTCACTCTATGTCTATGGTGAGTTGGGATTTTTCTTACCTACCTCCTCTTTTCCCCTTTCCCACCCCCTCCCCCTTTCCTCCTGCCCCCCCCCCCCCTCCCCGTCCCCATGTTCCTCCCCCGTTTCCTTCCTTCCCCCCCTTTTTCCCCCTCTCTTCCCTCCCCCCCTTCCCTCCCCCCCTCCCCCCCTATCCCTCTTGTCCCCCTCCCCTTCCCTCCTCTTCCCCCCTCCCCTTCCCTCCTCTTCCCCTTTCCCCTCCTTCCCTTCTCCTCCCCCACATTTCCTTTTCCTCCCCCCTTCCCCCTCTTTCCCCCCCCCTTCCTCCCCCCTCCTTACCCTTCTCCCCCTTCTCCATACTTTCTGCCCCTTTCTTTTTCCCTCTCTCACCTTCCTAGTCTGTTTTTCCATCCACCCGGGTGAGCACCATCAATTTTATCAGTTACATACTCATAGGTATCATTTATTTAACCAGAAACTGTTCACACTCTCCCGTATCTGCCGGGGGGAGCTTTGCATGGGGTTCCACTATCCCAGTGAATCCGTCCGAGTCGGTGAGCGAGTCTTCTATTTTGCCAACATTACTGTACTTTACTGTATTGATAATTTGTTTGCTGTTAATTGTATTCTTGTCTAAATCAAAATTTATCATCTGTAGACCTATCCCTCCTGAAGAAGCGGTTTTAAACGCAAAACCGGTTGAGGAAACAAGTTTAGACACCCCTCTCCACAAGAAACTCTACGGTTTTATCTGTTTATGTCTGTGCTTAATGTGGTGTATCTAATCTCTTTTAGCATATTCTATATGTACTTTTTGTAAATGTGTTTTGTCACTATTAAAGTTTATACTTTTTTATATACATCTTCTCAAACCTTATTGTATGATTAGTGCCGAGATAGTCCCAATTTACACTAGTGGGCGTGCATGCGTGGGTAGGCAAGTTGCAGCAACTGCCTCCACGCCTTCACCCCTACATTTCTCCAAGACTGATCATAACCCATACTATTTGGATTCACATAGCCCAAGAGACATAAAAGAGGGTCTAGAAGCAACCTGGTATCAAATATAGAATTTAGCCAGTCCAACACTTCCTGCCAATACCGAAATAGCTTTGGACATTTCCAAAAGAGGTGCATAAAGGAGCCAGGAGACTGAACGCATCTTGGACATTCAGAGTTTTCTCTCCTGCTTACCCTGTGCAGCAACTCCGGGGAACTATACGCTTTATACAGAAAAAAAATATGAGTTACTCTATGAGTAGGAGATATTGAAACAAGCTGTACATTCTGTAATATTTGGTCCCATATATCCCCTTGAGTCACATCGATCTCTGTCTCCCGTCTTTGCCTACATGAAACAGTAACGCCAGACAGTATTTCGGATAGTAGTCACATATAGACCTTAGTAATAGGGTCCTTCATAGTGTCTGCTCTGACTATACTATTGAAAGTAGGAACAGAGGAGAAGGAAACCACTGTGGACAAAACTTGAATCTTCAAAGTGTGCCTTAATTGCAGATATTGAAAAATTTTTTTTGATTTAGGTTATATTCAATACAAAGTTGTTGATACATTTTCAGAACACCACCAGAGTATAGTTGTATCAGGGTGGTAATCCCTGAACGCTCCCATCTGAAAAATCATTCCAGTTTTAAAATTTCCGGAAATGCTCTGTTCGACCATAGTGGCATAAATCTAGTATAACAAATATATGCAGCGCTGTATTAATTCTTAAACAGCGAGGGAGGGGCCTGATGAGGGCGTCGGACGGGAACAGCTGCTGAGCTTGTGAGCCCGCTGAGCTCCCTACGGCATGAAGAGATGAGAGCTGGATTTCTCTCCCCACCCCCGAGTGTAAGCCGTATCAGGAGCTTGAGGATGCATGACGGTCCCCTGCACCTCCGCTATTGCAGGCAATAAGATGGATGCAGCCCAGAACTAGAAATAGACGCCGCGGGTAGCGAAGGAGCGGCGGACAGGATGGACAGGGCTATGGGAAGCCAGAGGCTGTTGGGAGAGAAGGCAGTAGTGAAGGAGGAGGTGGCGAGGGTTACGAGCTCTTTGCGGCTGCAGAGGAGAGAGTCGGTACAGCCCATGAGGCGGCCCTGGTTCCCCAGCCGAAACCGAGAACCTCCAACTGACAGCAGACTACCCAGGGACCCACCTGAGAACAGGAGCAGACCTGAAGCACCAAAGGGGTGAGTCCAATGCAAGTCCTAATATATTGAACCTATTTAATAATGGAAACTAATGACTGGAACTGTGGAATTGACTCACCCCAATGGCATACGTTAATACTGTTTTACTTGTACATGGAAGACGGGCCAATAACTCTATAAAGGGTATTAAACGCGGCTGCTCCGGCGGTCCAGGGGCGGACCTGGAAAAAAAAAAGGGACATTGACTTCTATTGGAACAAATTTTGGGCTTTGCTGTGGGAGGGGGGTGGGGGGGTTATTAGGGATACCTCTTTAACTCAGTAGTGTGGGAAAAGTAGCATTGACAAGCCCTGGTGTGACGATAGGAACTGGAGGGGAGAGTGTACTGACCCAGGATAATAACACTGAACCTAACGTCATATAATGTACGTGGGTTATATTCCCCTGTAAAAAGATTTAACATAATAAGAGAATTAAAACATTGCAAAGCAGATGTAGTCTTTTTACAGGAGACACATTTCTCCCATGATTTGAATTGTAAAATAATCTCAAATGATTTTCCAACATGGTATTATGGGGATTCCTCCACAAATCGGGCAAAGGGAGTGGCTATAGGATTTGCCAAGGGAGTAAGGTTTATCTTAGACAGAAGAGAGGTGGAGGGGAGTTATTTATTTCTGAGGGGTAAACTAAATGAAATAGAGTACTCCCTGGCGAATATATATTGCCCAAATAAAAATCCAATAAAATATGTAATGGGGGTGATAGAGAAGTTTATGGACTTCAAGAGGAGCCATTATGGCCGGGGGATTTTAACTTCTACATGGAACCAGGGATGGATAGTAAGTCCTGTGTACAGACCGGAAATGTACAGAAAAAGAAGCTAATAAAGAAATTGCACCAACACCAACTGATGGATGTTTGGAGAACACGACACCCTAAGCTACGAGATTATACATTCCGCTCCTCTGTACACGGGATGTACTCAAGAATCAATTTTTTCCTGATCGAACATAGGCTCCTAGATATAGTACACAGCTCGAATATTGAAATCACAACCTTCTCAGACCATGCTCCAATTACAATGAGAATCACTGTTGGGGGGGGGGTGTTCAAAAAAAGAACAATATATGGAGATCATAAGAGGATCTGTTACACGATAAAGTGGTGGAGGATAGGATAAAAGAAGAACTAGAGCAGTACTTTAGATTAAGTGATACTGATGACACATCAGGAGCCATAGTTTGGGAAGTCCATAAGGCTTATATTAGAGGTATTTTGATTGTGATTGGCTCAGAAAACATAAAGAAGAGAAGCGAGAAAATGGTAGCATTATGTAGAGAAATTTCTGAATTAGAACAGCAACATAAAAAAATGGTCAAACAAGAAACTATGGCGGAGATTATTATAAAAATGGAGGAAAAGAAAGATCTTTTTTGAACAGGAAACTCGAATGACTTTTAATAAATGTAAGAAAGAAAGGTACCAATGGGGAAATAAGACAGGGAAGTACCTGGCTAAAATTCTAAAAAAGAAATCAACAGCAAATTACATAGAGAAAATTCAAACCAGAACCGGAGAATCAGTTTATACAACAGTAGAAATTGCAAAGAACTTTCAGGAATATTATGGTAATCTATATTCGATTAATCAAAAGGACACACCTGAGAAGGACAAAGACAGGAAGGAAAAAATGAAAGCATTCTTAAAAGAGTCAGGTCTAAATAAAATATCGGATGATAAATTAAACGCCCTAGAGGACCCCATATCAGAAGAAGAGATCAGAAAAACTTTAAAAGACACACCGGGGGGGGGGGGGGGGAGTCCGGAATTTAGACATCATGATAGGATTATGATAGGAGAAGAGAAACACAAACTCTCGGCTTACGCCGACGATATCTTGTTCTATATAACAAACCCTAGGATAACTCTCCCCAACCTAATGAAACACTTAAAAACATATGGTGAGGTATCAAATTTCAAATGAATCCATCCAAGTCAGAGATTTTAAATATTAATGTGAAAAAACAAGAGGAGCAGATATACCAAAATGAGTTCCCATTCATCTGGAGGAAAAAAGAGCTAAAATACCTAGGCGTTAATATAACACCCTCCTTAGAGACACTATACCAAATGAACTTCATCCCGCTTTTGAACAACATTAAACTTGAACTTAATAAAATCGCATCAAGACAGGTGTCTTGGCTTGGAAGAATTAATATCTTTAAAATGGTGATCCTACCTAAGATCATGTATAAGATGCAAATGCTTCCAATCTCCCTCCCACAGGTATACTTCAAAACATTACAAACCCTAATGGCACTCGCCAGGGCTGTCCATTGTCCCCGCTGATTTTCAACATGCTTATAGAACCACTCGCGGAACACGTTCGCTCACACCCCCTACTCACAGGACTGACGATAGGAAAAATATCACATAAAATCAGTCTCTTTGCTGATGATGTCATACTAGTGCTCACCAATCCAAATTCCTCCCTTCTTGAAGCTCAAAAATTACTAGACTGGTTCGGACGCGTATCGTATTACAAACTTAACGTAACTAAGTCCCATATATTAGACCTTAAACTGGACGCTACTTCTAGAAACCTGTTACAAGCACAATTCCCCTTTGCTTGGGCTGACCAAAGCATCCCATACTTAGGAATCCACCTTACAAAATCAGTTAAACACCTATTTGCAGCCAATTTCAAACCTCTCCTCGCCAATTTAAAGGTAGAAACACAAGCCATAACCAAACACAACCTTTCTTGGTCAGGTAGACTGGCAGCATTCAAAATGCTACACCTACCCCAAATTCTATACCTATTCAGAACTCTCCCCATACCCCTGCCTAAATACTACTTTAAATCGTTGCAATCCATGCTTAACAAAACCATATGGAATGAAACCAAACCTAGATGCGCGCACTCGACACTTAGACATCACAGATCGGCGGGGGGTTCAGGGACAATAGACTTCGAAGACTATCACACAGCAGCGATACTAGACCAGCTCAATGAGTGGTTCCGCACAAATCCTAACAAGCTTTGGAGCTCAATAGAGCATTCACACCTGCTTCGTCCAAACCTACAATCTTGGTTAATGAGCTCACCCTGGGGTCCAAAACTATCAGCGGCGACACCTCTCACCATGGTGGCGTCAATCTCAGCATGGAAAAAACTAATACACAACAGCAACGACACACCCGACACTCCTCCCATTCCTATCCCTATTGAATCTCTTCACCATCTCTCTCCAGACTTGAATTTAAACCAATGGGCCAAGAAAGGCATCCGAACCATCCAAAATATTCTACTCCTCGACAAACCCAAATCTTTCACCCTCCTGAAAGAAAGAGTATAACTTACCTCAAACAGAACTCTTCACCTACCTGCGAGTCACGCACTGCCTTAGAGACTCACACCTTCAGATGTACACTATACATCCTAAAGCATGGGAATATCTAACGTCCTCCATCCCCAAACGCAAAGGAATATCCCTATTCCATAATATCTTACACCACAAACTGCAGTTTACCAAGAAACCCCCCCATATCCACCGGGAACATGACTTAGGTCAGACCTACACGGAACACCAATGGCAGAAAGCGCTCCAGTCAATTTATAAATCCACAAAATGCGCCACGCTTTGTGAAAACACCCAAAAACTGCATCTCAGATGGTACCTAACCCCATCCAGAATTGCTAAATTTAATCCTTCTACAAGTGATCAATGCTGGCGCGGTTGTTCAACCAGGGGTGACTTACTCCACATCTTTTGGACATGCCCACGATTGCGTAACTACTGGAACACGATCTTCCAAATACTCTCAGACGTTACACACCAAGATTTACACCAAAACACCTGATTTAGCTGTTCTGAACCTCACTATTGAAACAGTACCAACACCATACAGATACATAGTGACCCATATTTTATTGGCTGCAAGATTATGTATCGCAAGACTATGGAAAACGGACACTACCCCCTCCGTTGAACATACTCTAGATACGGTGAACCTCCACTACAGTTTTGAAATGATGATGGCCTCTAGTACAGGCCTCTTACACACTGTGAAATATAAGTGGAAGCCGTGGGAGTTGTGGTCTGGAGCTGCATCATTCTTTTCATAGCCGAACACCTGACCATCTAGAAACCCTTTCTTATTTTCTTGACAAGCAACATATCGTTAACATTCTTTCTTGATAAGTTTTTTTGAATATTGCTACTGCTTTTGAATATAGGCTCTATTTTACTTCTGATCTCTTTAAGTCAGAGACTGTCCACATAGAGTGCCACTCCCCCAGGTGAAAAAGTGTTCCCATTAGGGTACCTGGGGTAGTGCTACTCATGCAACAATTAACTTCCGCTATCGAAATTGGTAATATGACAGTTCTTTGATATATGTTATAGCGTTTACCAGCTAATCTGTTTATTTGTATACATCTAAACGATTGTAATGTATCTACTATACAATGTGCACATTGTATTAATATATGTTCTTCGCAAAAATCAATAAAAATCTATGATGGAGAAAACATTACAAACCCTACTCCTAAGATATATTTGGCAGAAAAAGAAGCCGAGTATCAGTCTGACAGGCTGACAAGAGACAAGGGACATGGGGACCTAGGGGTACCTGACCTCAAAAACTACCATAACACCATTATACTTTCCAGAGTGATGGAATGGGTAAAAAATAATAAGGGAAAAAGATGGGTCCAATTAGAAAGCACCATTAGCAAGGTTTCACTCAGGAAAATAATTTGGATACCGGCACAATTCAGAAAATTAAACGAGAACACACATAGTATAACACTGAAAGCACTGGGGATTTGGGACATGATACATAAAAGAGAAAAATGGGGACACAATTCACAGTTGATACCACTAAAAGATACTAATTATTTTATACCGGGATAGGGTCACTATTTGGAAACTGGATTAAGAAAGAAAACGCACAAATAAAAGATGTAATGGAGAAAGGTAAAATATGCACTTCAGGATTTAAAATATAAAAAAAGACATTGTCGAGATAGATGAGTGGCGGTATTCCCAGCTGAAACACTTCATAGAGACATTGCCTCAGCCAATTAGAACCATAGAGAACCTACTTCCACTGGAGCAACTATGTTTGGCTACAGGAAGGAAGAGGGGATACCTCTCAAGGATATACAAAATACTGATGAACTTGAAGAGGTCGGAAACGCTGCCATTCATCGGGAAATGGGAAGAAGAACTGGGACAATGGGTGAACAACGTAGAAGTTGGGAAAATACTGAGGAGAGTACACATGATTTCAATAGATAGCAATATGATAGAAATGAATTATAAATGCCTTGCTCGGTGGTATATAACCCCAGACAAGGCACATAAATTTCAAAGGGAGGCTTCACAATTTTGTTGGCGGGGGTGCGGGGAAAAAGGTACAATGTCCCACGTATGGTGGAACTGCCCAAAGATTGAAATGTACTGGAGGGGGGTACGACAAATAATTAACAAAAAAACTAAAGTAGAAATATCAGAGGACCCATGGTAGTGCTTGTTTCAAGGGGGTAGACAGTCAACTAAACTATACATTAGATCATTGGTCCCCCAGTTATTAAATGCAGCCAAAAGCTTAATACCTAGACAGTGGCAAGAACCAGAATGTCCAACAATGAGGAGTTGGTGTAATAAAGTAAACAAAATTTATAATTTAGAATACCTAAGGTTTAGTGGTGAGGAGGGTTATGTGGAGTTCGATGTGAAACGGAGAGACTGGATAAGGTATAAGCAGACAATAAGATTTGCTGAAAGGATGGGAGCACAGGATGAGGAGGAGAATAAGCATAAATAATAAGCGTTGAGCTGAGGGTAGGGCTAAGAAAACTGGAAGACCAGAATTAAAGAGGTACGGGGTAGGGGCGGGATAGGAGGAAGGGGTTAAACTGATTACGTATCATGTTTAGTAATGTCGAGAAGTGTCTCTCAGTTTTATCCTTTTGTAAGATATAAAGAAAATTAATAAAGAAATTGAAAAAAAAAATTCTTAAACATGAAAATGTGAAGATAAACTATGTGAATATAAAAAAACGTGACTATATAAACATACAAAAGCCCTTCTGTGTTAAACAAAAAGTCCAATGTTCCAACTCAGTAAGTGCAAAAAAAAGGCGTCCGACCAGAATAAGAACTGAAGGCTTGCCACAAATCGTGGCTACACAATTAAGTGCAGCAGACACGCATTGATAATGCCACTCATGTTGGGTATGATGAATCCTCTTCCTTTGTCTTTATCTCTGGAACTCCAGATAGGCCAGAAAAAGAAAAAACTCATATGGTGTAATATTGTTATCACTCGGAAAAATTACACCCAGGTGGGTAGCACTCCATACATAAAATACAAGTGCAACCGCCGATCACTAGCCTCCACCAGCTTTCACCCCAATGCAGTGCGCACTCACTGGACAAAAGATCATAAAAAGCATAAAAGGTGAAAATAAGGCTATCAACAGGCTTCGGTGCAAGAATTTCCGCTCATATTATCTCACTTCACAGGGTAGAGCTCCATTCATATGTCCCAAAACAGCAAAAGTCATAAACAAAAGATATGCCTCATAGTGTAGTGTTTATTAATTAAAAGGACATACATTGAAAATGTAAAATTACATAAAAACAATGTAAAATGCCGCTAGACTCACATAAAACAACGCCGACCGGACCTCTGCTGTGGCGGCGTGACGTTCTGGCTCTGAAATACTAGTATTTACAGAACCCCCTCAGCCCTGCAGTCTTAGCAGGGCTGCAAGGGGCTCTATAGCTAAATAAATCAAAAGAGGTGATATTGGACATACTTGTCTGGTTCCACAAAACAACGCAAAAGAACCCGACACTCCCCCTTTTACTTGAACAAAAGCTCTAGGAAATGTATATAAAAGCTTAACCCAGTTGCAAAAGGTGTTACCAACACCAAAGTGCCTGAGCACCTCCCATATTTAACTTTATTCTATGCTGTCATACACCTTGGTGGCATCTAGAGACTGTAATGCTCTGTTCACTGTGTTATCAACCGGGATTTGGATATTTTAAAAAGTAAGTCTTATATTCACAGCAGTCGAAGAGTTGGACATAAATCTGGTTTGATCTGGATGAAAAATAGATGTAATGATTTTATTCAGCCTATTGGCTAAAATTTTAATATCTAAAGTAAGCAGTGAAATTGGTCTGTAAGATTCGGGAGATAATAGATCGTTTCCTTTCTTAGGTAGTACTACAATAACGGCTTCCATCATGGACAAAGGGAGGCTGCCAGTCACCAAGGCTGCATTAAAGATCCATAGATTAATATTTTCTAAAGATTGAGACAAGTCAGCACTAGTATAGGCGGCCCTGGATCTGTAAAGCTCCTAATAAAAAGTCTCGAAGACTGCCAGGACATTCTCAGAAGTAGTTTACAGTCACCCACTCACTGATTTTATTGCTGTTATTTAAGGAGTATTAGTTTGTGAACAGGCAGTAGCAGCCAGAAGTTTACCTGCCCTCTACTCTTCTGCCCAAATGAGACGCTTGGAAAAAACTGTTTGTCTTGTGCTGTTTTCTGCATAATGGATAGGAGTTGAGATTGTGCTTCTACCCAAGATGAACAATTTGCAGGAGTTGGATCTAAAACATAAGCGGTCTCAGCCACAATCACTCTTTCATTTACCGTACTTAATTTATCTCCCTCCTGCTGTCAGATATAACCTGGCTAATTTCTTTGATAAGGAGACCTCTCAAGTAGGACATCATGGTGTCCCACACCATCATAGGAGAAGCATTATTTAGGTTCATTTCCAGAAAAGAGGTCAAAGCATGTTGTATAGATTCATGGGTATTATTTATCTGGAGCCACAATGGATTAAAGTGTTTGTTAACC
This sequence comes from Aquarana catesbeiana, assembly GCF_042186555.1. Lineage (NCBI taxonomy): Eukaryota > Metazoa > Chordata > Amphibia > Anura > Ranidae > Aquarana > Aquarana catesbeiana. Next base: position 84,381,000 of record NC_133333.1, read on the forward strand.
TAAAAAAAAAAAAAAAGTTCCCGTTCCTCTAAAGCATGTTACACAGCACAGTGCTTGTGCTGTGTAATTTGGCCCCCTGTATCATCTGAAATATCTGGCTAATCCTGCCTGGCTATGCCCCCTCCCCTGTAAACTGACCACGGTGTATCATGGCTGCTGAGCCCTGACACTGTGGTCAGTTTACATGCCTCCATCAGCCGCAGCTCTCTCCTGTGTCCTCTGTGTCTCCTCTGTCCTCTCCCCCCTCCATGCCTGTCTGCTTCTGTGTTAGTGATCGCCCCCTCCCCTCCTGCTGCTGAAATAACTTTGAAAAATGTATATAATCCTCATTGTCTCGTTATGCTAGATGCTCCTGTCTCTGTGTCTTATAAAAAAATGCAGTTTCTACCTGTTTTCAGAGCGCGATCGACGATTACGTGACCGGCCAGCTCTGTCCTCCTCCCCTCCCGGCTGACGTCAGTGGGGGAATCTCTGCCCCGCCTGCTGCATCTGTCAGACGGGGAGAGCAGAGAGGCGGCAGGTCATGTGATCGCCAATCGGTGCTCTGAACTAGAAACTGCATTTTTTTTATAAATCAGAGAGACAGGAGCATCTAGCATAACGAGACAAAGAGGATTATATAAAGTTAGCGGAGTGGGAGAGTGGGTTAACAACAGCTTTAAGTTTCCACAGGGCCTGACTTGATCCCCTTGTGATACCCCTAAGAGTAGTGGTCTGACAAGTGCCTAGACATAATGTCAATAGAGACAATATACCTAAATATTTCAAAAGTACCCAGCATTAAATCAATACAAGAGAGAGAATTATGGGTTCTTGAGAAGCATGTTTACTGTGCCTCCACAGGATGCAATTTACACTAAAAATCATGCAGACCGACCTCTTCACACAACTTACCCATGGTGATCACTCTGTTTATGCTAGCCTGTTTAGATGCGGACAGCCTGTACTGTTTGTTATTAAAAACATTATTAAAGTGGTTGTAAATTGACCTGGCCCGAATTTATCCTTCCACCCCGGAGCACTGCTGGTGAGGCTGTGGTCACCACGGCATGTTGTTACATTTGTGGTGGAATTGCCCTGTAATTAGACCTTTCTGGGTTGACATTCAGTCCCAAATCAGGGATATCCTGGGCTTGGATGTCCCCCTATCCCCGGTTCATTTTGTACTGCACATCCCTCCAATACCGATTAGCCAGTATAAGAAAAGCATTTTGCCTCACTTGCTGAATGCAGCTAAACTCTTGCTCCCGATTTATTGGAAGCGAGCACAAGTGCCCAGCCAGGTGGAGTGGATTTGCAGGGTTAATGAAATCAGGGATGCAGAGGAGTGAATAGCGACCTGTAGAGGTACCAGGGACCGCTTTAGCAGCATCTGGTCATCCTGGCTAGACTAAATATTTGATCCAGGGCAATTGTCTTCTAGCCTGGACTTAGCATTGCTGGAGCTGGCAGAGCCATCCCTTAGGAATCGTATTAGGCCCGTCGTGTGACGTGATTCACTTCTCATCAAGACTCCCCATCTATGTTTCTGAGTTTCTGTGGATGATTCTTCCATAACATACGGTGGGGTGCATGGTGTGGGTGCGGATGTCGAACGCGAGAAGCAAGGTGTGTTCCAATCTTTCCCTCCTCTTTTCCTTCTTTCTTTTCTTTTCTTATCCTTCTCTATGGTTCACTGGTTAAGTTTTATGACCTAAGAACGTTGGTTATACTATATTAATATTGCTATGGTTTGACATGCAGTCCCGGCAACCACTTTAAAGTCACCCACCAACAAAAATGAAAGGGGTAGTATGCCAGCTATACATTTTATAAACAGTTAGAGTACCTCACATGAGTATGGCGGTGGCATATACACATTGGCAATCATAAAGCCCCTTTCATACAGTCTACAATGCAGAAAAACATATCTCCCATATCTACCTTATTTATTTATTTATTTATTTATTTATTTATTTATTTTTAATCAACAAAATTTAATTTTATTGAGTAGAACATAAGGCATTACAAGTTCAAATGAATAGGCATACAGTCCATAACAAAAAACAGGAGATGTAATCAGAAAGACAGAAAATGTCTTGCTGATTATACTATATATTATATGAGTCTATACTTTGGAACCAGTAGTTAGGTATCCATATTGTGGCATTGTGTAGTATATATAGTAATTACCTGGCCCAAATCATCTTAATGAGATTTACACGTGCGGTCACCGTCAGTGACAGTTTACTCCAACTGACACACTTATGCTTAAATTTTTGAAGAATTGGTTTCAGATTTAAAGATATATACCACAGATCTTCAATCACCACTATACCCAAGTACTTCAATTATGTGACTACCTGTATCTAAGCTACCCTCTTTGGTAAGGCAGCAGGTAAAGGATCTAATGGGAGAAGAACCGATTTGTGCCAATTTATGACAAAGCCTGATAACTGTCCAAACTGGTCAATAAGCTGCATCGCTGCTGTCAGAGAACCCTCAGTGTCTCCCAGATACAATAGAGTTCTGTCTGTACAGAGCGAAATTTTGTCTTCCATCTGTCCCCTTTGAAAGCCCGCAATAGTCGGGGAAGCTCATACCACAGTAGCCAGGGATTCCAATGCAAGGGTAAACAACAGGGGCGAAAGTGGGCACTCCTGCCATGAAACAAAGTAAAGGATTCTGACAAGGTATCATTAACCCTTATTCTTACCATAGGTTCAGCATACAAAAGTTGTATCCAAGAAATGAATCGCTCTTCTAGGCCAAATCTATGGAGAACTTCCCACAGATAAGTCCACTCGACGCTGTCAAAAGCTTTGGCAGCATCGAGGGAGAGAATAGCTCTGTTGCCTGAATTATCCACAGGGATTTGAATATTTAAGAAAAGCCTACAGATATTTAATGCAGTAGAACAGGCAGGGATAAAGCCAGACTGGTCCAAGTGCACCAGTCTAGTAGCCAAAACCCATGCCAACGGTTTAACATCCGTGTTGAGCAAAGAGATGGGCCTATAGGAGTCTGTAATTGGTCCTTTCCTGCTTTAGGGATAACTACTATTATAGCCTAATTCATAGATAAAGGTAAACAGCCATGTTGAAAGGCATCATTCAGGATCTTTAAAAGGGCAGGCAATAGAACAGCTCTATACCTTTTATACTTTTTAGTTGGTAGCCCATCAGCTCCCGGTGATTTACTATTGGCCATCTGCACTACCGCCAAGGAGAGTTCCTCTAGTTTAATTGGGGCATTGAGCACATCAAAATTCCTCTTTGAAATGCACAGGAGGGAGCACTGATCCTAAAATTGACCAAGTGCCTCCTTCGTGGAATGTACCTTGGAAGTGTATAGGTCCCAAAAGAAGTGCGAGAATACCGCAGATATCTGCTCCTGACCAGAGAACATCTCCCCATCCATGTTTTGGATGGCTTCTATGTGGGTTACTCTCTGTTGGGCCCTAGCTATTATTGTTAGCGAGTGTCCTGTGTTTTCCCCTTTGTTAAAGTATCATTGCTGCATAAAAAATCTCTTATTTTCAGCTGCAGTAGTGGAAACCTGCTGATAAAGTGCTTGGGCTTCCAGCCACCTACGCGCAGAGTCTGAGGTGGGGGCATGAACATACATCTCTTCTGCCTTAGCAGCTTCACTCAGTATGAGATTTTCCCACTCTTTAATTTTAGTTTTAATAGCAGAGATTTGTGTAATAATTAGTAAATGAGCTTTCAGGATGTCCCAAACTACCACTGACCTCGCCGAACCTTGATTTTATTCCAGGAACTCTGTGGTTGCTTTGGGAAAGGGACTAGAGTCCAGAAAGAGCGTAAACCAAAAGGGGTTAACCTTCCATAATCTGTGTTTGTGAATGGGAGACATAGCAATTTTACACTAAGAAGGGAGTGATCAGAGATGGTCCGCGGAGCATATATCACAGCGTCAACCATCTGGTGTGCCAGAGTATTACCCAAACACATATCTATACGTGAGAGACATCTGTAGGGTGCTGAGTAACAAGAAAAGCTCTGCACATTAGGATTTTTGTCTCTCCACACGTCTCTCAAGCCTACTTCATTAAGTAATTGAGCACAAGGAGTTGGGCCCCTGGCTGAGAGTTACAGCTAGGTCTGGGTAAAAACGCATCCATCTGTTTATCCCCGACATTACTAAAGTCACCCAACACCCAGATAGGGATATTGGAGAAGAAGGCTATGAATTGTATCAAGCATTTCAGGCTATCGATAGAGAATGGTGGAGGGACATATATATTTGCTATGATACATACCAGCCCTGTCAATTTGCAGAATAAAAAAATGTGCTGACCCTGGTTGTCCACTATGGAGTGCATTAGCTGAAAAATACAGCAAATGATATAAGAATGCTGACACCTCAGGAGTAGGCTGTGTGAGTGGAGTGGAACTGGGTAGGGTAGCTACGGAGTTTAAGTGCAGATGTAGAAGTGACATTGAAATGCGTTTCCTGTAAACATACCAAAGCTGGCTTGTGGGCCTTCACAGCAGAGAAAAAAGCCACCCATTTCACTCCATCACCCAGCCCCCTAACATCCATAAGTACATACATCAGCCATAGAAAAAATAAAAAACACATATCAGACAGAAAAAGCCCCCTCAGGTTTCAATAATGGGTAAACAAAAGGAATGGCCCTATTTGTAGGCAGTCATTAAGGAATTTCTGAGCGCTCCACAGGAGAATTATGAACAAAGGGATGCTCCCAATAAGGTCCCGGTGAATGGGCAGTAACCTCCGCCAGAAGAAGATGATTCCAGTTGAAAAAACATAAAAAATTAAAACCTATTCCCTGCAACCAGTAGGGGTCAGAATAAGCAAAAAAAGAACAAGTAACCAAAAGAAAAAATCTCTGTATCCCCAGAACAGTCAAGGAGACAGGAAACATAAGGCATGTCCACGCAGGACAGTGTTATAGGGGGGCCCCAACGTCTCAGTTCAAACTATGATCTGAAGGAACTTGCAAATCCAGGTCTTTGTAGGAATAGAGCATGTATACTCTACTCATGGACTCCTCACCGCCTTAAAGGAAAAACATAAAAAGGGGAAGAATAATATATTCAAATCTTCTCCTAGGGTACTTTTACCCAGCAAGAACAAGCAGCTTGACCATCAGGCTATAGATGTACAGTGCTTTTTTAAGAGTATGCTCCACACGATCCAGCAAGTTGGACGCATTGACAGGGTTATCAAAGAATTGTGTTTCACTATTTGCTGCGATGCAAAGTTTGGCAGGATACAGCATGGCATAGGTAACATCATACTGTCTGAGACGCTTCTTCACGTCTGTAAATTTGGCCCTCCGGTGTTGAAGTTCAGCAGAGAAATTAGGGTAAACCGATATGCGCACATTATCCATCTTCATAAGGTTGCCTTTGGTTCTGGCCTGGTACAGTATAGCATCACGATCCTTAAAGGTTAGCAATTTGAAAAGGAATGGCCTAGGAGGCTCTCCAGGTTTTGGCGGTCTGGGAGGGACTCTATGAACCCTCTCTATAGCAAACATGTAGGAGAAAGAGTCTTTGCCAAACGTGGTAAGGAGCCAGTTTTCTATAAAAGCCACAGGATTTTTCCTCTCTGTCTTTTCCGGTATTCCGACAGCACAAACAATATTGTGTCTCTATATTTTCCAATTGAGCCGCAGGGCTGCTGTTAGAAATCATGGGGCCCCATACAGCCTACCTGACAGGGCCCCCCCGTGCCCTGACAATCATTAGTAGTTGAGACATTCCCTGCTCCACAGGCACATGTATACATTTATCCATGTATATGTGTGGCTGTGGGTAATGCCTCCACTTATGATTGGCAGTGCACAGTGAGATGCTAACTGCTAAGTCTTGATTACGTTTGTGTTTGGGTGGGGGGCAGTAAAAATATGCAGCTGAGCCACATTTTTACCATCCCCCAACCACTCCCCCTTATGCAGCAAAGGCACTATTTCCGTATACTTGCAGGGTGTGTTAAACAACATCCCGTCACTGCTGCCACACTATGGCAGTAGTGTCTTTGCAGCATAAAGGGGGAGTGGTTGGAAGATGGTAAAACTGTGGCTGAGCTGCACATTTTTACTGCCTCCCCCCCTCCAAACACAAAAGTAAACAAGACCTAACAGCATCTCACTGGGCTTATGTGATCATCATCGTTATCATGATGATGATCACACAGTACAGAAGTTGTATGCCTCTCTGTATGTTTGTTTGTTTGTTTCTGTACCTTCCAGAAAACGTAAGCCTGCCCGAGCATTGGGATCCCTGTGCTGCCTGTGCTCTCAACCACTTCTCTCATCTCCTGCCGCTCAGATACAACCCGTCCTCTGCCGTCCTCGGTTACTAAGGGAAGAAAGGAGAATCAGCCTCGGCCAGCATGAACTTTAAAAAAGTGCGGCGCCAGCTTTAGATGCCTGCACCCCGAAATTGAAAAAATAGTCCCTCTCTGCTAATCACCTCCTGGGCCCCTCTGCTGTGCTGATGGGGCCCAGGTAAAATAGATTTATGTTACAGCAAGTCTAGGAGCATTATCAATGCTTTCACCTGGGCAAAGTCCTTTCACCGAAGCCGAAGAAAAAGTTGTCCGGGCCCCTCTGCTGGCCAGGCCTGGTATAGTAGGGCTGGTTGTACTGCCCTATCAGCGACCCTATTGGGCCGCATGGCCCGCTGTGATTGATTGTATATGGCAAAACTCTCTCTGCAATGGCACTACCTCGTCCTCCACATTTCTCATCCTGTCTTCCAAGGCCGCATTGCAGTCTCTCAGCTTCTGCATATCCTGTCTGACTAGATTAAGCTCTAGTTTTACTCCTTTAACCTCAGAGGTTAGGATAGTAATGGATGCGGTACAGGAGGTGACAGCAGCAAAAATGTCTCTTAGGGTAGGTTCAGGAGTATGCAGGGCTTACCCCTCTATATCACTGGCTATGTCAGTAGGGGCTGGATTACTTACTGTGTCCTCAGGACAGAGAGCCTCCGGGTCCTCATGCAGGGATTTCTGGTCAATAGGTTCCAGGAGTAGAGATGCAGTCTTATGCCCCGTACACACGGTCAGACTTTGTTGGGACATTTCGACAACAAAATCCTAGGATTTTTTCCGACGGATGTTGGCTCAAACTTGTCTTGCATACACACAGTCACGCAAAGTTGTTGGGACTATAATCGGGGCAGTGGCCAATAGCTTTCATCTCTTTATTTATTCTGAGCATGCGTGGCACTTTGTCCGTCGGATTTGTGTACTCACGATCGGAATTTCCGACAACGGATTTTGTTGTCGGAAAATTTTATATACTGCTCTCAAACTTTGTGGGTCGGAAAATCCGATGGAAAATGTGTGATGGAGCCTACACACGGTCGGAATTTCCGACAACAAGGTCCTATCACACATTTCCCGTCGGAAAATCCGACCGTGTGTACGGGGCATTAGTATGACAGTGCTTACGAGGCATTTTAGCAAAGAGCTTCATGGCTGCTGCACCATCTTGCCCCGAATGGTCCGCTGTTGGCTGAAAGTCTTTTCCTCCTTCCATGGAATTACAGGCACCGGTGGGTTAAATGCTTTAGGCATTCCCGCTGAGCAAAGGAGGAACAGTGGAGTAGTCTCAGGATGACATATTCAGGAGAAAAGCCCGGAGTTTCGGTGTAGCGATCACATCACACTACCTACTCCATGAGCTCCAAGCCATGCCCCCTATCTTTCTTATTTTTTATATTGAACTCATTTGTTCATTGATTACAGAGGTCAATACCTTAAGCTCAAATTTACACAGAAAAGAGACTCATTCCCATGTCTCCTGCTATGTATCAGAAAGAGTAATGCCCCGTACACACGGTCGGACTTTGTTCGGACATTCCGACAACAAAATCCTAGGATTTTTTCCGACTGATGTTGGCTCAAACTTGTCTTGCATACACACGGTCACACAAAGTTGTCGGAAAATCCGATCGTTCTAAACGCGGTGACGTAAAACACGTATGTCGGGACTATAAACGGGGCAGTGGCCAATAGCTTTCATCTCTTTATTTATTCTGAGCATGCGTGGCACTTTGTCCGTCAGGTTTGTGTACACACGATCGGAATTTCCGACAACGGATTTTGTTGTCGGAAAATTTTATCTCCTGCTCTCCAACTTTGTGTGTCGGAAAATCCGATGGAAAATGTCCGATGGAGCCCACACACGGTCGGAATTTCCGACAACACGCTCCGATCGGACATTTTCCATCGGAAAATCCGACCGTGTGTACGGGGCATTAGTCTTATGGCAAATAGCTTTTGCCTTGAATTCTCTTTAACTACATAATGCTCCGTGAATCATGTTATGGGTGCACACACAAAGTTTAAAAGGAAGATTGTATATGAATATATATATATATATAAATCTTCCAATTAACAATGTTTAAACACACAAAAAAAACTGCAATGAGATAAATATGTAGCCTGTCATTGCTGTCTCCTCCATCTGAAAATAGTAATGCCCCGTACACACGGTCGGATTTTCCGATGGAAAATGTGTGATAGGACCTTGTTGTCGGAAATTCCGACCATGTGTAGGCTCCATCACACATTTTCCATCGGATTTTCCGACACACAAAGTTTGAGAGCAGGATATAAAATTTTCCGACAACAAATTCTGTTGTCGGAAATTCCGATCGTGTGTACACAAATCCGACGGACAAAGTGCCACGCATGCTCAGAATAAATACAGAGATGAAAGCTATTGGCCACTGCCCCGTTTATAGTCCCGACGTACGTGTTTTACGTCACCGCGTTTAGAACGATCGGATTTTCCGACAACTTTGTGTGACCGTGTGTATGCAAGACAAGTTTGAGCCAACATCCGTCGGAAAAAATCCTAGGATTTTGTTGTCAGAATGTCCGAACAAAGTCCGACCGTGTGTACGGGGCATTACTGTTTGGCTGCCATGCCAATGCTTTGATTTCACTGGATTCTGAGTCACTGACCTGAAATTAGAATAAGCTATTTTGCTTTAGGGATCATTCACATAAGTATCTAAAATACTGCATTTAGATAAAGATAAATGTGTACGCATTGTGGGTGTAACAAGCTCAGAGATGGCAGCCCTAGATGTCACTGCTCCCCCTAACAGCCGGGAGAGCAGCCCATCTAGTAGGGGTGGTGAGGGGAGTGCAGGGAGGCCTAGACAGTTGGTGGTGATAGTGGATTCTATAATCAGAAGGACTGATAGATTAATTTGTCGACAGGATCGCCTCAACCAAATGATTTGCTGTCTCCCTGGTGCCAGGGTTTGGCATGTGGTGGACCGGGTTGATAAATTACTGGGAGGGGCTGGGCATGACCCAGCTGTCTTGGTCCATGTTGGAACCAATGACAGAATAGATGGAAGGTGGAGGCTCCTTAATAACCCATTTAAAGAACTAGTTAAAGGGAAGGACCTCCAAGGTGATATTCTCTGAAATATTGCCTGTGCCATGTGCAACACATGAAAGGCAGGGGCTGATTAGAGAGCTGAATGCATGACTAAAGACCTGGTGTAAGGAGGAGGGATTTGGGTTTTTAGAGCATTGGGCTGACTTTTCATTGGGGTGTAACCTATATGCTAAATATGGTTTGCACCTAAATGGAAGGGGGTCTACTGTGCTGGGGGAGAGGTTTATGGGAAGGCTGGAAGAGTATTTAAATTAGGAGTGTGGGAGGAGGGTGAATTAGATTATAATGGAGCAGACAGGTCAGACAGGGGTCAGCCCCTATTGGTGGGTGGAATGGGGATAGATGGGGATGGCAGATGATGAAGGTTCATCATCATTGGAAATGGTACTATTTGTACTAAAATACAAAATATACAACATACGTTTGCAAAATGTGACAATGAATTAAAGTGTTTGTTCACCAATGCCAGAAGTCTGCCAAGCAAAATAGGTGAGTTAGAAGCTATGATGCACGAGGAGAAATATGATCTAATTAGTATTGCTGAATCTTGGCTTCATTCTTCTCATGACTGGACTATTAATATTCCCGGCTATGCTCTCTTTTGGAAAGACAGGGTAAAATGGAGTGGTGGTGGTGTCTGTCTATGTGAGAAGTGATCTCAAAGTGAGTGTGAAAGAGGATCTAGTTAATGGAGAGTGTGATGAGTCTGAAGCATTATGGGTGGAACTGTGCATGGGTGTGCATACTACAAAGGTTGTCATTGGAGTTTGTTATAGACCTCCCATTGTTAGTGAGGAATGGGAAACTCAGCTCCTTGCACAGATGAAAAGGGCTTCAAGGGGTTGGAACAGTGATAATAATGGGCAATTTTAACTACCTGGAAATTGACTGGAGTAATGGCACTGCTGGGACAGTTAAAGGGCAAAAATTAACAAACGTATTACAAGACAATTTTATGGTCCAGTTTATTGAGGCCCTGACTAGGAATGACACTCTGCTGGACCTGGTAATCTCAAACCATGCAGAGCTTATTACCAATATTCATATAAAAGAGCATCTGGGTAGCAGTGACCAAAACATGATTTAATTTAATGTTAGCTGTAAGCAACAAACACATACGGATAAGATAAAAACACTTCACTTTAAGAGAGCACATTTTCCAAGGACTTAGACTGGGAGGGAATATTGACATCAATGGACCCAGAACAGAAATGGGAATTCTTCAATGTGAATGTATGTAAACTCATTACAAAGTATATTCCCATGGACAATACGTTTAAAAGGCAGCTAAAAATAAAACCTATGTGGCTCACGGCCAAAGTTAAAATGGCTCTAAATAATTAAAAAAGAGCTTTTAAAAAATATAAAAATGAAGGAACGCTATCATCGTTTCAATGTTACAAAGAATATAACAGAATATGTAAAAAGGAAATGAAGGACTCACAAATTCAAAACGAACGACAGATTGCAAAAGCTAGTAGGACAAACCCCAAATAATTCTTCAAATATATCAATAGTAAAAAGGTCAGGTCTGAGCATGTAGGCCCTTTACAAAATAATCTAGAGTGGGTGACTGGGGACAAAAAGAAGGCAAATTTATTAAATACTTTCTTCAGCTCTGTGTATAAAAAGGAGCATGGGGGAGCTCATGTCCATAATGGAGGTGGTATTGACACAGCCCCAAATGATCCACAATGGCTCAAAGGGGATATGGTCCAGAAATATTTAGACAGAATAAAGGTGGATAAAGCACCTGGACCAGATGGCATCCACCCACGGATCCTAAAAGAATTTAACTCTGTCATTTCAAGGCCATTGTTTCTAATTTTTAGGGACTCATTAACCACTTCAATACCAAGCAGTTAGACACCTTCCTGCCCAGGCCAATTTTCAGCTTTCAGCGCTGTCACAATTTGAATGACAATTGCGCGGTCATGCTACACTGTACCCAAACAAATTGCTTATCATTTTGTTCCCACAAATAGAGATTTCTTTTGGTGGTATTTGATCACCTCTGCGGTTTTTATTTTTTGCACAACAAATACAAAAAAGACCGAAAATTTTTTCTTTGCTTCTGTTAAAATTTTTTGTAAATAAGTACGTTTTCTTCTTTAATGATGGGCACTGATATGGCTGCACTGATGGGCACTGATACGGCGGCACTGATGGGCACCAATGAGGTGGCACTGATGGGCACTGATGATGGGCACTGATAGGCGGCACTGATGGGCACTGATAGTTGGCACTAGTATGCGGCACTGATGGGCACCCATAGATGGCACCGATGGCCACTCATAGGTGGCACTGATGGGCACTTGTAGGTGGCATTGATTGGTACTTATGGGTGGCACTTATGGGTATTTATGGGTGGCACTGATAGGTGGCATGGATGGGCACTGATGGGCACTGATAGGTGGGCACTGACAGGTGGCACCGATGGGCACTGACAGGTGGCACTGATGACACTGATTGGTGGCACTGATTACACTGATTGGTGGCATTGCTGGGCAGAACTGAAATATAATGGTGCCAATCAGTGCCCATTTGTGGGCACTGATTGGCACAGATTGGGCACATTGGGCACATGTGGATGGCCATGGGGTACATACCTGGCCAGCCACATGTTGCCCCCTTCCTTGGTGGTCCTAGTGACGTCCCTGGTGGTCCAGTGTGGTCATCTGAGGGGGGCTGCGCTGATAAACAATCAGCGCAGGCCCCCCTGTCAGGAGAGCCGCCGATCGGCTCTCCTCTGCTCGCGTCTGTCAGACGCGAGTGAGGAAAAGCCGATCAACGGCTCTTCCTCTTGACATCGTGATGAGCCATGATTGGACACAGCTGATCACGTGGTAAAGAGCCTCCGCCGGAGGCTCTTTATCAAGATCGGTGGAGCGGTGTGTCAGGCATGTTATCCTGCTGGACGTCATATGACGCCCAGTCAGGATAACGGAACCACCGCCCGGCCGTCAATCTGCTATAGGCCGGGAGGGAAGTGGTTAATGACAGGAATAGTACCAATGGATTGGCACAGGGCCAATGTAGTGCCCATATTCAAAAAGGGTTTCAAAGTCTTTACCAAGTAACTATAGACCTGTTAATTTAATTCTATAGTGGGGAAGATACTGGAGAGTTTAATAAAAGACCACATAGATGAGTTCTTGTTGGAAAAATATATTGTAAGCAACAGGCAGCTTAGATTCATGAAAGAAAGAAGTTGTCAAACAAACCTGATTTCTTTTTATGAGGAGGTAAGTAAAACCTTGGACAAAGGGGTGGCTGTGGACGTGATATACGTGGACTTTGTAAAAGCGCTTGACACAGTTTCCCACAGGCGGCTCATGCGTAAGGTAAAGTCTACAGGCTTGGAAAGATCAATTTGTAAATAGATAGAAATTGTCTAAAAGACAGAACTCTCATCTCCTGCCGCACAGATACAGCCCGTCCTCTGCCCTCCTCGGTTACTAAGGGAGGAAAGGAGAATCACTCCGCCAGAGACCGGCTGTCATCAGCTGCGACCAGCAGGAACTTTAAAAAAGTGCAGCGCCGGCTTTAGATGCCTGCACCCCGAAATTGAAAAAATAGTCCCTCTCTGCTAATCACCTCCTGGGCCCCTCTGCTGTGCTGATGGGGCCCAGGTAAAATAGATTTATGTTACAGCAAGTCTAGGAGCATTATCAATGCTTTCACCTGGGCAAAGTCCTTTCACCGAAGCTGAAGAATAAAGTTGTCCGGGCCCCCCTGCTGGCCAGGCCCAGTACAGTAGGGCTGGTTGTACTGCCCTATCAGCGACCCTGTTGGGCCGCATGGCCCGCTGTGACTGATTGTATATGGCAAAACTCTCTCTGCAATGGCGCTACCTCGTCCTCCACATTTCTCATCCTGTCTTCCAAGGCCGCATTGCAGTCTCTCAGCTTCTGCTTATCCTGTCTGACTAGATTAAGCTCTAGTTTTACTCCTTTAATCTCAGAGGTTAGTGTAGTAATGGATGTGGTACAGGAGGTGACAGCAGCAAAAATGTCTCTTAGGGTAGGTTCAGGAGTATGCAGGGCTTACTCCTCTAAATCACTGGCTATGTCAGCAGGGGCTGGATTACTTACTGTGTCCTCAGTACAGAGAGCCTCCGGGTCCTCATGCAGGGATTTCTGGTCAATAGGTTCCAGGAGTATGGATGCAGTCTTAGTATGACAGTCCTTACAAGGCATTTTAGCAAAGAGCTTCATGGCTGCTGTACCATCTTGCCCCGAATGGTCTGCTGCTGGCTGGAAGTCTTTTCCTGCTCTACTGGACATGTCCGCCACGGGATTACAGGTATCGGTGGGTTAATTATGCTTTAGGTATCCCCGCTGAGCAAAGGAGGAACAATGGAGTAGTCTCAGGATGACATATTCAGGAGAAAAGCCCGGAGTTTCGGTGGAGCGATCACACCACACTACCTACTCCATGAGCTCCAAGCCATGCCCCCATCTTTCTTATTTTTAATACTAAACTTATTTGTTCATTGATTACAGAGGTCAATACCTTAAGCTTCAATTTACACAGAAAAGAGACTCATTCCCATGTCTCCTGCTATGTATCAGAAAGAGTAAGTCTTATGGCAAATAGCTTTTGTCTTGCATTCTCTTTAACTACATAATGCTCCGTGAATTATGTTATGGGTGTACACACAAAATTTAAAAGGAAAATTGTATATGAATCATATATATAAATCTTCCAATTAACAATGTTTAAACACACAAAAAAAACTGCAATGAGATAAATATGTAGCCTGTCAGGGTTCGGCATGTGGTGGACCGAGGTTGATAAATTACCGGGAGGGGCTGGGCATGACCCAGCTGTCTTGGTCCACGTTGGAACCAATGACAGAATAGATGGAAGGTGGAGGCTCCTTAATAACCCATTTAAAGAACTAGCTGAAGGGAAGGACCTCCAAGGTGATATTCTCTGAAATATTGCCTGTGCCATGTGCAACACAGGAAAGGCAGGGACTGATTAGAGAGCTGAATGCATGACTAAAGACCTGGTGTAAGGAGGAGGGATTTGGGTTTTTAGAGCATTGGGCTCACTTTTCATTGGGGTGCAACCTATATGCTAAATATGGTTTGCACCTAAATGGAAGGGGGTCTATTGTGCTGGGGGAGAGGCTGGAGGAGTATTTAAACTAGGAGTGTGGGAGAAGGGTGAATTAGATTATAATGGAGCAGACAGGTCAGACAGGGGTCAGCCCCTATTGGTGGGTGGAATGGGGATAGATGGGGATGGCAAATGATGAAGGTTCCTATGTTACAATCAACCACTGGAAATGATACTATTTGTACTAAAATACAAAATATACAACATACGTTTGCAAAATGTGACAATGAATTAAAGTGTTTGTTCACCAATGCCAGAAGTCTGCCAAGCAAAATAGGTGAGTTAGAAGCTATGGTGCACGAGGAGAACTATGATCTAATTAGTATTGCTGAATCTTGGCTTCATTCTTCTCATGACTGGGCTATTAATATTCCTGGCTATGCTCTCTTTTGGAAAGACAGGGTAAAACGGAGGGGTGGTGGTGTCTGTTTATGTGAGAAGTAATCTCAAAGTGAGTGTGAAAGAGGATCTAGTTAATGGAGAGTGTGATGAGTCTGAAGCATTATGGGTGGAACTGTACATGGGCGTGCATACTACAAAGGTTGTCATTGGAGTTTGTTATAGACCTCCCATTGTTAGTGAGGAAGGGGAAACTCAGCTCCTTGCACAGATGAAAAGGGCTTCAAGGGCTGGGACAGTGATAATAATGGGCAATTTTAACTACCTGGAAATTGACTGGAGTAATGGCACTGCTGGGACAGTTAAAGGGCAAAAATTAATAAATGTATTACAAGACAATTTTATGGTCCAGTTTATTGAGGCCCTGACTAGGAATGACACTCTGCTGGACCTGGTAATCTCAAACCATGCAGAGCTTATTACCAATATTCATATAAAAGAGCATCTGGGTAGCAGTGACCAAAGCATGGTTTCATTTATTGTTAGCTGTAAGCAACAAACACATACAGATAAGATAAAAACACTTCACTATAAGAGAGCAAATTTTCCAAGGACTTAGACTGGGAGGGGATATTGACATCAATGGACCCAGAACAGAAATGGGAATTCTTCAATGTGACTGTATGTAAACTCACTACAAAGTATATTCCCATGGACAATACGTTTAAAAGGCTAAAAATAAAACCTATGTGGCTCACGGCCAAAGTTAAAATGGCTCTAAATAATTAAAAAAGAGCTTTTAAAAAATATAAAAATGAAGGAACGCTATCATCGTTTCAATGTTACAAAGAATATAACAGAATATGTAAAAAGGAAATCAAGGACTCACAAATGCAAAACGAACGACAGATTGCAAAAGCTAGTAGAACAAACCCCAAATAATTCTTCAAATATATCAATAGTAAAAAGGTCAGGTCTGAGCATGTAGGCCCTTTACAAAATAATCTAGAGTGGGTGACTGGGGACAAAGAGAAGGCAAATTTATTAAATACTTTCTACAGCTCTGTGTATAAAAAGGAGCATGGGGGGCTCATGTCCATAATGGGGGTGGTATTGACACAGCCCCAAATGATCCACAATGGCTCAAAGGGGATATGGTCCAGAAATATTTAGACAGAATAAAGGTGGATAAAGCACCTGGACCAGATGGCATCCACCCACGGATCCTAAAAGTCTAAAAATCTCTGTCATTTCAAGGCCATTGTTTCTAATTTTTAGGGACAGGAATTAATGACAGGAATAGTACCACTGGATTGGCGCAGGGCCAATGTAGTGCCCATATTCAAAAAGGGTTTCAAAGTCTTTACCAAGTAACTATAGACCTGTTAGTTTAACTTCTTTAGTGGGGAAGATACTGGAAAGTTTAATAAAAGACCATATAGATGAGTTCTTGTTGGAAAAATATATTGTAAGCAACAGGCAGCTTGGATTCATGAAAGAAAGAAGTTGTCAAACAAACTTGATTTCTTTTTATGAGGAGGTAAATAAAACCTTGGCCAAAGGGGTGGCTGTGGACGTGATATACCTGGACTTTGTAAAAGTGTTCGACACAGTTCCCCACAGGCGGCTCATGCGTAAGGTAAAGTCTACAGGCTTGGAAAGATCAATTTGTAAATGGATAGAAAATTGTCTAAAAGACAGAATTCAGAGAGTAGTGGTTAATGACTCTTACTCTGAATCGTCTAAGGTTATTAGTGGTGTACCCCAAGGTTCAGTGCTGGGACCCCTACTTTTTAATATCTTTATAAATGATATAGGGTCTGGGATTAAAAGTAACATTTCTGTATTTGCAGATGACACCAAGCTATGCAGGGGAATAACGTCCTTACAGGATGTCTCCAACTTACAAGCCAACCTCAATGCACTGTCTAATTGGGCAACTAAGTGGAAAATGAGGTTTAATGTTGATAAATGTAAAGTTATGCACTTGGGGGCTAAGAATATGCATGCATCATACATGCTAGGGGGGGTACAACTGGGGGAATCAATGGTGGAGAAGGATCTGGAGGTTTTGGTAGATCATAAGCTCATTAATAGCATGCAATGCCAAGCTGTGGTTTCCAAAGCGAGCAATGTCCTTTCTTGTATTAAGAGAGGTATGGACTCCAGAGAGAGAGAGATATCATTTTGCCCCTGTACACATCATTAGTAAGACCTCATCTGGAATATGCAGTTCAGTTTTGGGCACCAGGTCTCATAAAGGATATGGGGGAACTGGAGAAAGTGCAGAGAAGGGCAATCAAACTGATTAGAGGCATGGAGGAGCTCAGCTATGAGGAAAGATTAGAGGAACTGAGTTTATTCACTCTTGAGAAGAGGAGATTAAGGGGGGATATGATCAACATGTACAAATACATAGGTGGCCCATATCATGAACTTGGTGTTGAGTTATTCACTTTAAGGTCATCACAGAGGACAAGGGGGCACTCTTTACGTCTAGAGGAAAAAAGATTTCATCTCCAAATACAGAAAGGTTTCTTCACCGTAAGGGCTGTGAAAATGTGGAATAGACTCCCTCTAGAGGTGGTTCTGGCAAGCTCAGTAGATTGCTTAAAAAAAGGCCTGGATTCTTTCCTAAATGTACACAATATAACTGGGTACTAACATTTATAGGTAAAGTTGATCCAGGGAAAATCCGATTGCCTCTTGGGGGATCAGGAAGGAATTTTTTCCCCTGCTGTAGCAAATTGGAGCATGCTTTGCTGGGGCTTTTCTCCTTCTTCTGGATCAACTGTGGGTATAGGTTTGTGTATATGGGATTGTATTTTTATTTTATTTTTTCTTGGTTGAACTTGATGGACTTGTGTCTTTTTTCAATGTGACTAACTATGTAACTATGTAACTATGCATTCATATGTAAAGTCACAAGAAGAACTGTATTAATACAAGTAATTAAAGCGGAGTTCCACCCAAAAATGGAACTTCTGCTTAAATGGAGGTGACCCCCTGACATGCCACATTTGGCATGTCATTTTTTTGGGAGGGGGGAGCCGGGACCCTCTTTTCAGAGGGTCCCAGCTCCCACTTCCTCCCGGTGCACCGCGGCACCAGAAGGGAGATCACCTCTCCCCTCTCCCTCTCGGCAATCATCTGGGACACATCACAGGTCCCAGACGATTACCTGGCCAGTCACGGCATTCGGCACGGCTCGTGCATGCGCAGTGGGTGCCCGGCTGTGAAGCCACAGCCGGGCGCCCACACTTACAATGCTGGTGCCACAGAGGAGGGGTAGACGAGCGGGGCTTCGCTCCCCCGCATCGTTGGCGCCTGGAACAGGTAAGTGTCCGATTATTAAAAGTCAGTAGCTGCAGTATTTGTAGCTGCTGACTTTTAAGTTTTTTTTTTTGTTTTTTTTTAAACAGAACACCGCTTTAAGCATGTATTTTATGCAGGATATTTTGCCATCTCTGCAAGCAAGAACCTGCATTCCATACAGAGAATATCAATATGCCTGTGTAAATGAGCCTTAATGGCCTGATGTTGATAGGCAAATGCAGCACACTTTCTTAGTAGTTGACCTCTTTCCAAGCTGCTTTAAACTGTTTTGCATTTCCATTCATTTGTATATAGAGAAAAGCAGTTCTGAAGTGGACAAAAGTCTGTTGAAGTCAGACACAACCAGTCAACTATCATTTAGACAGGCTAAATAGGTCTGCCTGAGGTTTTGACACATGATAGAGGTGATGCATAAAAGAGGTGATAAGTGCGGGTTTACATTTTAGACAAGCTCTGCAGATTTTAGTTAAAACTCTTTTCAAAAGGTTATTTAAAAATGCATTAGCCAAACACTTTCAAGTTTTGAGAGCGCTGTAGTTGTGGGTATCCTATATCTTACTGTATTTGTCTTTTTATTGCAGAGTGTTTGGATTTGCAATAGTTGCTACATCAACGTTAAACATGTTAATCCCATCGGCAGCGAGGGTGCATTTTGGTTGTGTCATCTTTGTCAGGATCCTGCAGGGATTAGTAGAGGTAAGTCTTTGAATACAATGGAGCTGGCATATTAATGCTGGTGCACCTTATTATTGCCTACAAAAGCAAATAACAAATCAGGATTCTTGATTCATTTGGAATAGAGAACACGACTGGTTCCTTTGTGCAACAATTACACTTCTCCCAATATTCTTTACAAAGAAAAATTTATACGTTTTTAAAATGAATTCTTAGGTACCACTAAAGCCTAGTACACGCAGGCCGAATGTTGGGCCGCAAGGGGCAATTCAATATAAACTGTGGCTCCCAACCAGCATTTTCAGCCAATGGCGGGGGGGGGGGGCTGTCCCCCTGTCTCAACACAATAGCACAGCAGAGGAGATTGCTGTACTAACATCGGATTGTTAGTACAGTGGCTCCAACTGAGTGTTAGGGGTTTTTTTGTTTGACCAGCTGGGTTGAATGAAGAAAAAAATAGTAGTGTGTATGAGGCATAGCAGAAAAAGTTGTAATTACAGCAAGCTTTGTCAGTTTGCCATGTTCATACAGTATAATTGTTTTGTTTTGTTTTTTATGAGATCACTGTGTATTAAAAAAGACTCTTAAGGATCAGAAAACAAAAATGGGAATTGAAGTGCTATGCAACTGTTAAAGGGTCAAGTCCAACTTTATTCCAATAAGACCATTATTGGTAATTTTTAAGAGTAGCCTACAGACTGGGATGGTACCAACAGATTGGCGAAAAGCAAACAAGGTATCAATATTCAAAAAAAGGTTGGAATATATACCTGGAATCTACAGACCAGTCAGCCTACTATCAATAGTATGTAAATGTAAATATGTGAAGGAAATGATAAGGGACCATATGCAAAAATTTGCTGATGAAAATAGTTTAATAGAAAATAGAAAATAGTATCATATGTAGTAACTAATATTGGTTTATGAAGAACTATTCTTGCTAGACCAACCTTTTAATATTCTATAAAGGAGGTGAGCTGTAATTTGGATAGAAGAAGGCCTGTGGATGTAGTGTATCTATGTTTTGCTAAGGCATTTGAAACATTAGCCCAGAAACAATTTATCTACAAATAAGGTCTTTTGCATTGATGACATGGCATGCTCCTGGATTGGAAACTGTCTGCAGAAGCATGTCTGGAGGGTGGTCATGACTAATGGCATATTTTCTGGATGTTCTAGGGTTGTCAGTGGGTTGCCCCAGGGCTCTGTCCTGGGACCAATTCTGTTTAACTTGTTCATAAATATATAAAGGTATGGAAAAAATAATTCCCCCTTGAGGAAATGGGACTTTAAAGGCACAGTGACTTAAACAGAAGTAGTATAAAAGTAATAAAGTTTAATTGTATCAAAAAATTGCATAGCATGGGGGGCGTGGCCAAGTCGGGCATGTGAGAGGATCATTCTCACGGAGCTCCTACACATAATCCTCTCATATATCCTTTTCCTGGTCGTGAACGGACCCGAGATCGCCACTACTGTCTGCTGCAGACTCCCTGGATCATGGAGATACCCAGGAAGCCGTGATTACCTGTTGTAATGTCGAAAGAAGGGAAAGGTAAGGGAGGCACAGCAGCCCAGGACAAACAGCATGGTGCGGATGCAGCTCTCCCACAGAGAACCACGAGGGGCACGGAAAAATCAATAGAACAGGGAGCCAAGAGTAGGCTGCCTCGTCTTGCAGGTAAAGACAATCCTAGGGACATTATATATTATACCAAAAAAACTGTCTGAGCTGCAGGGATAGGAGGTGGTTGGAGCAGGTTTTGATCCAGCAGCTTCACTTGTAGACACTGCTACAGGGCAGGGAAAAGGGATGGATGCCATATCATTGCCTGATTCTGAACACTTATCAGGTCAGGAGGATTGTACTGAGGAGGAAGAACAACCTACATTAAGCCAGATCCTGAGGGTGGTACAACAGTGTACAGCGTCTGTTAACAATGTGAACATCAGATTGGGGAGATTGACTGAGGAAGTGCCTCTTCTAAGGCAGGATATCCAAACAAAATTTGTGAAAGAACAACGGCTGTGGAGGGATGCATTAGCGATTTGGATGATAAGCCGCCACCCTTGATCCATGAATCCTGATCCACTGCTCACTTGGCGCATGACAACCGAGCTAAGGCTGATGACATTGAAAACAGACTGAGATGTAACGATGTGCATATAGTAGGGTTACCAGGTAAATTAGAGGGCAGGGCCCCTACTGAATTTGTTGAACAATGGCTTTTAAATATTTTGGTAAGGAAGCGTTCACCCCCTTATTCGCGGTCGAAAGAGCCCACCGAGTCCCCACTAGAATGCTCCCCGACCCATGTTGGCGCGCATTTTGCATTACCGTGACAGGGAAAAAGTGTTCCGCATGGCGCGAGAAAGGCCCAACATTCAATACAACGGTGTTTAGGTGTCATTATACCCCAATTTTTCGGCAGAAGTGCAACAACAACGCTCTAAGTTTTTTGATGTCAAACAATGGCTGTGGCGTTTGGGACTGCCCTATGCTATGTTATACCTGGCCTGTTTGCCAGTCACTGCTGAGCGCCGGGCGCACTTCGTCATTACGGCACCTGAGGCGGAGGCCTGGCTGGATATTCATGAGCCTGCGCTGCGGCAAAGGCCCAGAAATGAACATGAACATTGAAGGTTGTATTGCTACTTAACCACTTAAGCCCTGGATCACTTGGCTGGCCAAAAACCAGAGAACTTTTTGCGATTCGGCACTGCGTCGATTTAACTGACAATTGTGCGCTCATGCGACGTGGCTTCCAAACAAAATTGACGTCCTTTTTTCCCACAAATAGAGCTTTCTTTTGGTGGTTTTTTGATCACCACTGCGTTTTTTTATTTTTTGTGCTATAAACAAAAAAATAGCGACAATTTTGAAAAAAATTTTTTACTTTTTGCTATAATAAATATCCCCCAAAAATATATATATAAATTTTTTTTTTCCTTTTATTTTCCTTTCCTTTTTTTTTCCGTTTAGGCCGATATGTATTCTTCTACATATTTTTGGTAAAAAAATTGCAATAAGCGTTTATTGATTGGTTTGCGCAAAAGTTATAGCATCTACAAAATAGGAGATAGTTTTATGTCATTTTTATTGCTAATTTTATTTTTTACTAGTAATGGCGGCGATCAGCGATTTTTATCATGGCGGACACGTTGGACAATTTGCAAATTAGGGAACACCCAAAATTAAGTAAAAAATCTATTCACTTTATAAATACAAAGTTTGTGCATATTACAATATAAATGTACAAAAATCACCTAAAAACAATGAGATATCTAAATATAGGAGAGAAACAGTCGCTAAACTTGGGACACACCACAGGTAAGAATTAGGAATCAAGCTGGTAAGGCGTGTGTACCAAGATACCTAACATGTTTCGCAAGGCAAAAAAGGAATTTTTTGACGTATGTATTTCCTTCTTCAGGGGTTACAAAAAAGTGTGCTATTCCATTTCTATTCGAAAAAAAAGGGGAGTGGTATATCAATACTAGAGTAGTACGTAAAGGCTTATGTAAACCAAAAGTCAACACACAACATTCCACACACAGACATGTCAGATAGCTCATCCTTGTCATCTATGGCATCTTCTCGATCCTTTAAAAATAAACGCATGAGACAACCTAAGAGGGGACGTGATAGTGATAATTCCTCCACAATAGGCACTAACAAATGTCCACCTAAATACCACACTGATGCATCCTCAGTTGCCAGAAATGACCTGACGCCGCAAGATGCAGCGGATGTTGGCGCGGGAGCAGGACCGGCAACTGGAATGGATGCATCCACTCTTATCACTCCTAAAATTCCGGCCATTTTTTTCCCTAAAAATCAGGGAAACTTCCCCACTCCCACGTCCCAAATGCCATTTTAGCACTTCATCACCCCACTAATCTCAATATTGTTAATCTTTCCTCTCACTCCCTCACACAAGATGAAATCTCAGTTCTCACTAAAGGTCTCACTTTTGTTCCAACAAACAAAATGGATACATTTGAAGTGATCAAAGATCTTCACCTATATACACGCAAACTCCTCTTAAAAAGTATGTTCGAAAAGACCAAATCTGACATGGAGGGTTTTCGAACCCTAAGTGAAAGGCGAGCCTTGAATAACCTCAACTCGCTACTCGAGGAGAGTGAACCCAAGGACCTTATTGACACTATTGATTTAGAAGTTCTCCTTAAGGGAGCTATGACTCCTGGGGAAACCGTTCCTAAGAAATCCTCTCTCAAAAAAACATCCTTGTTATATCCCACACCCAGTTCCAATCAGGGTGTATCAACATTCTTAAAAATGACTTGTCAAGAAATTAAAAGCCTGAAATCCACATCCCCTATTTTAGACAACTTCACAAAAAAAAAAAAAATCGCTCTTCAAAATTTGCTTAACAATCATGAAATCACTATAAAGGCATCAGACAAAGGGGGAAACATAGTTCTGATGGACAATGACAAATACAGTCATATGTGCATGAAAATCCTTAGTAATCGTGACTGGTACCGCCCAGTCGGTCCTGATGTCATTGAAGCATTCAAGAACAAGTTTTATGCAATTGTGGATGAGGCATTTCAAAACAAGGTCATTTCTAAACAAACCTTTGAATTCATTCGTACTCCCCATCCTAGGTTGGCAACTTTTTACTCTCTCCCTAAGATCCACAAACACACTAGCGACCCTCCAGGGAGACCCATAATCTCTGGCAATGGTGCTATCACGGAAAACCTGTCACAGCTTGTGGATGAGCACATTAGACCCTTTGTTCTCTCCATACCCTCATATGTATGTGATACCATTCATTTGCTACAGATTATTGAGGGTGTACAGGTCTCCGAGGGTTGTATCCTTGCCAGCATTGATGTGGAAGCACTCTAAAGTTTGATACTTCACTCCAAATGACTTGCATGTATGCAAAAAATCCTTTCACAAACTAGTCACCATGAAAGCTCCATCAATGATTTCATACTCCTTTCTTTGGACTTTATTTTGAGACATAATGTCTTTTCGTTTGATGATTGACTTTTCCTCCAGGTACAGGGCGTAGCCATGGGCACTTGTTGTGCCTCTGGCTATGCCAATCTGTACCTGGGGGAATGGGAGCGGACTATTTTTTGCGACGAGGATCTCTCTATGTACCTGTGCCACATTGTTATGTATCACAGGTACATAGATGACATCTTCGTCGTCTGGGATGGACCACCTAAACTACTGGATGAATGCTTATTGGCCTTAAACAAAAACAAATTCAACCTCAAATTTACTATGATTTCTGATCCATCCAAGATTACATTCTTGGATGTTGAAATATTTAAAAACGATACAAATAGGCTATCTTGTAAACTATACAGGAAAACGACTGCAGGCAATACCATCCTCCACTCGTCCAGCTTCCATCCCAGACCTCTTATTGAATCCATCCCCTACGGACAGTATTTACGAATTAAGCGCAACTGCTTCAACCACTCAGACTTTAAGCGAGAAGCTAATAACTTGAAACGGCGTCTCTTGGAAAGAGGATACAGTCATAAATGCCTCAAGAAGGCCTTTAAGCGAGCAGAAAATAAAAACAGACATGATTTGTTGATTGCCAAAAAGAAACCTTCGGAGACCCATCTGATCCCGCTGTGGGACCCTATGTACCCTCTGCCCCTACTTTAACATATAGACGTGCCACCTCCCTTAGTGATCTATTGGTCAAAAGCGAGTTCCAGGGATCAAAGAGAGGAGACCCATGCAAAACATTGGGAACGTTTCCGTGTGGCTCATGTACATACTTCAAATACATGGACCCTAGAAGAAATATATATTTACCAAATGGAATGCGTTTCATGCCTAAGCATTTTTCAAATTGCCAGACCAGTGCAGTTGTTTATCTGCTAACATGCAGTTGCAATTGCTTTTATGTAGGCAAAACCGTACAGAAATTATGGCAAAGATTATATCGCCATATCAAAGCCATGCAAACCAGCAACCCTGATGTACCTTTAGGTAGACATATACTACAAACCCACAAGGGCATTTGCCCCAAGATAAATATATTGGTATTGCATTGAGTACACCCTAGCTCCCGTGGAGGAGATCTTGACAAACTCCTTCTGCAACGAGAGCTTAGGTGGATATTCCATCTCAATGCCAAATCGCCTCCCCACTCAATGAGGCCTTTAATTTTAGGCCCTTCCTACCAGGCTTTACTTCAGGTTCCTTTGATAAAGACTTGTAAATATAGTTTTCTGTTCTCCCCCTTCCCCCCTTCCTCTCTAATTTTGACAGCATAATATTGTACAAATAAGCACATGCATTGTTCTCTGTATCTTACTCTATATGCTCAAAGGCTTGTTGCAGATTTTTTATTGCATATCAATATATCCTAATATTATACTGTGTCGATTGTATTATAATATTGTTTATTTTCTCTTGTTACAGACATTGTATAAACAACAGATATAATTGTCCAGATGTTAACCGATGGCCTTGGTAAAATCTTGCTGCATTTACATCTTATATTCTCTGTGGGTTCTGATGGCTTTGCCCTTGGTGGTCCACCGAGGCTCCCGTCACGCTGGGGCCCCATATTTGGCATGTTATGTCACCTTTGGGGCAGCTTCCCATCAGGGTTGCATCGGCGAATGCTCCTGTGGAGACAGTCGCTCTCCACATCTGCGCACTGGACATTTCCAGCGTCCAGTGTATCCGCCCACCACCGTGTTGGCGGCCGTGTTGACGTCTGACGTCATCGCGCTAGATGAGGTGACGCTGGACGCCGCATCGGCCGGGGGATTCCTATAGGAGATGGATACAGGGATTGAAGCTGCAGCACAGGTGATCTGGGGAGACATCAGCTGATGATCCCCGGAACCTGTGTTCGCTTCCTCCCCCCTTTTGATTTCATCATTAAGGAGCTTTGATTGGCTTATCTCTGATCCCCGGGCGTATATATTCCTGCTAGTGGTAGCATTAATTGCTACACAGCCAGGAAACGCCAGAGACCTCTGTGAACATGATATGACATCTCAATCACAGGTAATGTAAACTCTGTATATATGCCTGAGCTCTTGCCACTTTTTGGTAACTTGTTACTTCACTGTCTTCCTATGGGTTATGACTAATCTTTGTCTATTTAACCCAGTGTAAGACTGTTGATATACAGCCACACTGCCTTGTCCTCATAGATATATTTTGTTACATTTTTTAATTAGACATCCGTCTCCGTTTGTTTGGGGTATCCCCGTGAGCATTGTTGGACTGCTTCAGGGCGACCATTGAACCTGTCCTCACTTACTTCAGCTGCAACCGGTTTAGCTTGCACCCCATTTATATGGGATTGATTTTTCAAACATCTTAAATTATATGAATCAATTTTGGAAGCACAGCTTAGTAACATCCACAGCCTGACGTTTCATCTACTGATGTGTATTGTCAAAATTTGAACATATATATGTGAGTACAGGATACATTTATTCCATCGATTGCATGTACCATATTGCTGCTATGCTTAATCAGTTGATTGTAAATTATTTACTCTAGTATTATTATACCACTCCCCTTTTCTTTTCTAACAGAAATGGAATAGCACGCTTTTTTGTAACCCCTGAAGAAGGAAATACATACGTCAAAAAATTCCTTTTTTGCCTTCCGAAACATGTTGGGTATCTTGGTACACACGCCTTACCAGCTTGATTCCTAATTCTTACCTGTGGTGTGTCCCAAGTTTAGCGGCTGTTTCTCTCCTATATTTAGATATCTCATTGTTTTTTGGTGATTTTTGTACATTTATATTGTAATATACACAAACTTTGTATTAATAAAGTGAATAGATTTTTTTACTTAATTTTGGGTGTACCCTAATTTGCTTTTCTCTCTGTGTCTGCAATATCCTTGGGGCTAAAACCTTTTTCTACAAATTCTTCTTTAGGATGTGACACAGAGTGTTG
Organism: Aquarana catesbeiana; assembly: GCF_042186555.1. Classification (NCBI taxonomy): domain Eukaryota; kingdom Metazoa; phylum Chordata; class Amphibia; order Anura; family Ranidae; genus Aquarana; species Aquarana catesbeiana. The sequence continues at coordinate 84,407,815 of NC_133333.1, forward strand.
GGTTTCCCAATATATCTCTGGTTGGTTTTCACTTCTTTCTCTCCTCATTTTCCTATTCAAGGGGGGTGATCATCTTGGTGCATAAATCCCTCAACTTCCAGGAATTTCACTCACACATTGATTCACAAGGACGCTATGGGGGTTATTTACTAAAGGAAAATCCACTTTGCACTGTAAGTGCACTTGAAAGTGCACTGAAAGTGCACTTGGAAGTAAAGTCGCTGTGGATCCGAGGGGAACATGCAAGGAAAATAAAAAACAGCATTTTAGCTTGCACATGATTGGATGATAAAATCACCAGAGCTTCCCCTCATTTCAGATCTACCCCTTAGATTTAGAGCGACTGCACGTCCAAGTGCACTTTCAAGTGCACTTGTAGTGCAAAGTGGATTTGCCTTTCGTTTCTCTACTGCAAAGTGTATACAGTGACTTGTGTGCTGGCAATGGTATATATACCTCCTCCGTTCTCCTCAGTAGTGCTGAGGGAATTAGTGTCCTTTGCATCATCTAACCCTGATGCCCCTATCTATATCTTGGGGGACTTTAATGGGATCCTAGATCCTCGATTGGATAGACACCCTGCGACCAACTTAACGTCTTCCCCTAGGGGCACAGCTCTTTCCAGATTTCTTGCAGAAATGGGATAGGTTGATATGTGGCGTGTGAAACACCCTTATACACTTCAATTTTCCTGCTTCTCTAAAACCCACTTTTCTCTGCCCCGCATAGACCTTTATGTGGGATCTGCATCTGCTCTCCCCCTAGTGAGTAGGATAGAGTATGCAGATAGAGGGGTCTCTGATCACTCTCCCTTCATTTTATGGCTTAAAGCAAAATTGTAGACTAATCTAAAGAGAGCTTACTGGCAGTTAAACACATATTGGCTAGGTTTATTACCCTCTGATACTGACATTTAGGGATGAGCTTCGTGTTCGAGTCGAACCCATGTTCGACTCGAACATCGGCTGTTCGATCGTTCGCCGAATTGCGAACGTTATGGGCCGTTCGCGCTAAATTCGTGTGGCGCGTCACGGCCCATAATTCACTGCGGCATCGCAGTGCATTGCTGGCTGATGATTGGCCAAGCATGCACTATGACCCGCATGCTTGGCCAATCACAGCGCTGTCAGTAGAGAGAGCTGTAATTGGCCAAAGCCAGGGTGGCTTTGGCCAATTATGGCTCAGGGGATTTAGTACACACCCCACACTATATAAGGCCGCCTGCACGGCGGCCCTGTGTAGTGTGTGTTCCGGTGTGCTGAGAGATAGAGAGAGAGAGAGACAGTGTCATTTGATTTGAGTTAGATAGATTAGGCAGAACAGTCAGTCAGTTAGCTGCACTTACAGTGTATTGTGTATATATATGCATCCCAGGTGTTGCATATATATATATACACTGTATTCAGTTTAGCTAGATCCGTTCCTGTTATCTTCTATCTAGACTATTTACATTTAATGCAGTGCGTCCTGCTCACAGTGTTCAGCTAGATCCGTTCCTGCTATTTACATTTAGTGCAGTGCGTCCTGCTCACAGTGTTCAGCTAGATCCGTTCCTGTTATCTTCTAGACTATTTACATTTAGTGCAGTGCGTCCTGCTCACAGTGTTCAGCTAGATCCGTTCCTGCAATTTACATTTAGTGCAGTGCGTCCTGCTCACAGTGTTCAGCTAGATCCGTTCCTGCTATTTACATTTAGTGCAGTGCGTCCTGCTCACAGTGTTCAGCTAGATCCGTTCCTGCTATTTACATTTAGTGCAGTGCGTCCTGCTCACAGTGTTCAGCTAGATCCGTTCCTGCTATTTACATTTAGTGCAGTGCGTCCTGCTCACAGTGTTCAGCTAGATCCGTTCCTGCTATTTACATTTAGTGCAGTGCGTCCTGCTCACAGTGTTCAGCTAGATCCGTTCCTGCTATTTACATTTAGTGCAGTGCGTCCTGCTCACAGTGTTCAGCTAGATCCGTTCCTGCTATTTACATTTAGTGCAGTGCGTCCTGCTCACAGTGTTCAGCTAGATCCGTTCCTGTTATCTTCTAGACTATTTACATTTAGTGCAGTGCGTCCTGCTCACAGTGTTCAGCTAGATCCGTTCCTGCAATTTACATTTAGTGCAGTGCGTCCTGCTCACAGTGTTCAGCTAGATCCGTTCCTGCTATTTACATTTAGTGCAGTGCGTCCTGCTCACAGTGTTCAGCTAGATCCGTTCCTGCTATTTACATTTAGTGCAGTGCGTCCTGCTCACAGTGTTCAGCTAGATCCGTTCCTGCTATTTACATTTAGTGCAGTGCGTCCTGCTCACAGTGTTCAGCTAGATCCGTTCCTGCTATTTACATTTAGTGCAGTGCGTCCTGCTCACAGTGTTCAGCTAGATCCATTCCTGTTATCTTCTAGACTATTTACATTTAGTGCAGTGCGTCCTGCTCACAGTGTTCAGCTAGATCCGTTCCTGCAATTTACATTTAGTGCAGTGCGTCCTGCTCACAGTGTTCAGCTAGATCCGTTCCTGCTATTTACATTTAGTGCAGTGCGTCCTGCTCACAGTGTTCAGCTAGATCCGTTCCTGCTATTTACATTTAGTGCAGTGCGTCCTGCTCACAGTGTTCAGCTAGATCCGTTCCTGCTATTTACATTTAGTGCAGTGCGTCCTGCTCACAGTGTTCAGCTAGATCCGTTCCTGCTATTTACATTTAGTGCAGTGCGTCCTGCGCACAGTGTCCAGCTAGAGCCGTTCCTGCTATTTACATTTAGTGCAGTGCGTCCTGCTCACAGTGTTCAGCTAGATCCGTTCCTGTTATCTTCTAGACTATTTACATTTAGTGCAGTGCGTCCTGCTCACAGTGTTCAGCTAGATCCGTTCCTGCTATTTACATTTAGTGCAGTGCGTCCTGCTCACAGTGTTCAGCTAGATCCGTTCCTGTTATCTTCTAGACTATTTACATTTAGTGCAGTGCGTCCTGCTCACAGTGTTCAGCTAGATCCGTTCCTGTTATCTTCTAGACTATTTACATTTAGTGCAGTGCGTCCTGCTCACAGTGTTCAGCTAGATCCGTTCCTGCTATTTACATTTAGTGCAGTGCGTCCTGCTCACAGTGTTCAGCTAGATCCGTTCCTGTTAAATTCCTACTGACCGGCAGGCTTGTCTGGTTACAGTATATAAAGCTACCTGAAGAAAATTACAGGTGTTCTATTTGATCCTATTAGTACCACGGTCAGGCAGCTAGACTATTTACATTTAGTACAGTGCGTCCTGCTCACAGTGTTCAGCTAGATCCGTTCCTGTTATCTTCCTACTGACAGGCAGGCTTGTCTGGTTACAGTATATAAAGCTACCTGAAGAAAATTACAGGTGTTCTATTTGATCCTATTAGTACCACGGTCAGGCAGCTAGACTATTTACATTTAGTACAGTGCGTCCTGCTCACAGTGTACAGCTAGATCCGTTCCTGTTATCTTCCTACTGACAGGCAGGCTTGTCTGGTTACAGTATATAAAGCTACCTGAAGAAAATTACAGGTGTTCTATTTGATCCTATTAGTACCACGGTCAGGCAGCTAGACTATTTACATTTAGTACAGTGCGTCCTGCTCACAGTGTTCAGCTAGATCCGTTCCTGTTATCTTCCTACTGACAGGCAGGCTTGTCTGGTTACAGTATATAAAGCTACTTGAAGAAAATTACAGGTGTTCTATCCCAGCTTAGTGCAGCTACAGGCCATTAGTATGTCTGGAAGGCCAAGAAGGAGAGGCAGACAGTCACAAGCCAATAAGAGAGGGCAAGCAGGCTCTGTGTCTAGTGCTGGTCGTGGAGACGGTGCATCCTCATCAGCACGTGGCCATGGGACACGCTTGGCCTTTTTTTCGGCAGCTGGCCATGTTGAGCCGCAACATGCGGAAGACTTGGTCGAGTGGATGACCAAGCCGTCCTCATCCTCCTCATCCTCTCTCACCCATGCCCAGGGTGCTTTGTCTGGCAAAGCAGCGGCCTCTTCCCTCAGCTCAATGTCATCAGTGACTCCTTCCCTAGCTCCACCATGTCCTCATGAGGATTCCCTCGAACTGTTTGACCACAGTGTTGGGTACATGCTCCAGGAGGATGCCCAGCGTTTGGAAGGCTCTGATGACGATACTGAGCTCGATGAAGGCAGTAACATGAGCGCGGACAGAGGGGGTGCCCAAGAAGGACAGCAATCTGGCAGTCATGCTCCCCCTGCTGCAGCATACTGCCAGGTTTGCTCCAGTGATGAGGAGGGAGGGGATGATGAGGTCACTGACTCAACGTGGGTGCCTGATAGGAGAGAGGAGGAGGAGGAGGAGGAGGAGGAGGAGGAGGAGGCGGCAGCACATCACCAACGAGGCAGGATGCCCTCCAGGGGCCAGCCTAAGGGCAGCACATTGACTGCATCACACCCCAAAGCTCCACATGTGCAGGGCGCTGCAGTCTCTGCGCGTTATTCAAAAAGTTCTTTGGTGTGGGCCTTTTTTGAGACGAGTGCATCAGATCGCACCGCTGCTATTTGCAACATATGTCTCAAGCGTATCTCGCGTGGCCAAAATATCTCCCGCTTGGGTACCACATGCTTGACCAGACATATGTTGACCTGCCATGCAGTTCGTTGGCAAGCGTATCTAAAAGACCCACACCAAAGAACAAAGAGGATCTCTCCTTGCTCCTCATCAGCTGAGATTTCCAACCCCACTAGACCTTCAGTCCTCTCTGAGACCTGCAGTGAGAGGAATGAAGGTGTAGAATTAGGTGTGTCACAGCCAAGTACTTGTGGGCAATCTGCTTTTGGTACACCGACGTCAGATTGTACCAGGCAAATTTCCCTGCCCCAGCTGCTGCACCGCCGAAAGAAGTTTGCTCCCAGCCATCCACATGCCCAGCGGTTGAATGCTAGCTTGGCAAAATTGCTAGCACTTCAACTGCTGCCTTTTCAGTTGGTAGACTCTGCCCCCTTCCGTGAGTTTGTGGAATGTGCGGTTCCTCAGTGGCAGGTACCCAAACGCCACTTTTTCTCACGGAAGGCGATTCCGGCTCTCTACCGGCATGTGGAAGGCAATGTCCATGCCTCGCTGGACAGGGCGGTCAGCGGTAAGGTGCATATTACCGCTGACTCATGGTCCAGCAGGCATGGACAGGGACGTTACCTAAGTTTCACGGCGCATTGGGTGACTCTGCTGGCAGCTGGGAAGGATGCAGGACAAGGTGCAGTAGTGTTGGAGGTTGTTCCGCCACCACGCCTCCAAAATGCTGATTGTGACACACCTCTCTCCTCCACCCCCTCCTCTTCTTCTTCCTCCATGGCCTCTTCCTCGGAACCAGCGGTGCTCCGTAGGCGTTCAAGGGGCTACGCAAGTACGCAGGCCAAAAGATGCCATGCGGTGCTTGAGCTGGTGTGCTTGGGGGACAGGAGCCACACTGGGGCAGAGGTTCTGTCAGCTCTGCAGGGGCAGGTTCAGAGGTGGTTGACGCCACGCCAACTTAAGGCAGGAATGGTGGTTTGCGACAATGGCACCAACCTCCTCTCTGCCCTCCGACAGGGACAAATGACCCATGTGCCCTGTTTGGCTCACGTCCTTAACTTGGTGGTGCAGCGGTTCTTGGGCAGGTACCCGGGCTTACAGGATGTCCTGAGGCAGGCCAGGAAAGTCTGTGTGCATTTCCGCCGGTCATATAATGCCAGTGCTCGGCTGACGGACCTCCAAAAGGAGTTTAACCTGCCCAAGAACCGCCTAATCTGTGACATGCCCACCAGGTGGAACTCAACGTTGGCCATGCTGCAGCGGCTGCACACGCAGCAGAGGGCCATCAATGAGTACCTGTGCGACTATGGCACCAGGACAGGGTCAGGGGAGCTTGGTTTTTTTTCCCCACGCCAGTGGGCCATGATCAGGGATGCATGCACTGTCCTGTCACCATTCGAGGAGGCCACGAGGATGGTGAGCAGTGACAGTGCATGCATCAGTGACACTGTCCCCCTTGTCCACCTGTTGGAGCACACGCTGCGTGGAATAATGGACAGGGCACTTGAGGCAGAACAGAGGCAGGAAGAGGAGGACTTCCTTAGCTCTCAAGGCCCCCTTTATCCAGACAGTGTTCCTGCGTGCCCGCCGATCACACAGGAAGAGGACGAGGAGGAAGAGGAGGAGGAGGAAGATTGTGTCAGTATGGAGGTGGAGCCTGGCACTCAGCATCAGCAGCAGTCTTTAAGGGATCAGTCCCAAGAAACACATGGACTTGTACGTGGCTGGGAGGAGGTGGCTGCGGACCATGTCGTTCTTAGTGACCCAGAGGACTCCGGACCGAATGCCTCAGCAAACCTACGCTGCATGGCCTCCCTGATCCTGCAAAGCCTGCGTAAGGATCCTCGTATTCGTGGTATCAAGGAGAAGGACCAATACTGGCTGGCAACCCTCCTTGATCCACGTTACAAGGGTAAGGTTGCGGACCTTATCTTGCCATCGCAGAGGGAGCAGAGGATGAAACATCTTCGGGAGGCCTTGCAGAAAGGTCTGTGCAACGCGTTCCCAGAGACTGGGAGGTTACAAACTCCTGTTTCTGGACAACGTGTTGCTGAGGCTTCGGTCAGTCAAAGAAGGAGCGGTGGAGAAGGTGGCCGTCTGACCGATGCGTTCAGACAATTTTTTGGTCCGCAGCCCCAAGGTATGATAGGTTCCAGCAACCATCGCCAGCGTCTGTTTTACATGGTGCAGGAATACCTAGGGGCAAGATCAGACTTGGACACCTTTCCAACCGAAAATCCTCTGGGTTACTGGGTCTTGAGGATGGATCACTGGCCAGAGCTTGCACAGTATGCAATTGAGCTACTGGCCTGTCCTGCATCCAGCGTTCTTTCGGAACGCACATTCAGTGCTGCTGGAGGCGTGGTAACCGATCACAGGGTGCGTCTGTCCACCGACTCGGTCGATCGGCTGACCTTCATAAAAATGAATGAGTCTTGGATCACCACCAGCTACCAAGCACCTGATGCTGATGTAACCGAATAATTTTTTTTGAAATCTCAGATCCCTTCAAAGACTGCCTATGCTGATGCTGAGTGACTATCCCTGAGTAATTATCCTCTTCCTCCTCAATCATCACGCTGATAGCTTGTAAGAACATTTTTGGTTCTGGGCGCCACCACCAGTGCCTAAGGCACAATTTTTCAGCCCCTGTTTAACAGGGGCGTGTAATTACAATTTTTGATGTAATACTTTGCAGCAGGGCTCGTTCCTGCATTCCAACTAGAGTGTCTGTGAGGGGTTGCAGTGTTGTGGCACCAGCACCAGTGCCTAGGGCCCAATTTTTCTGCCCCTGTCTAACAGGGGCGTGTAATTACAATTTTTGATGCAATACTTTGCAGCAGGGCTCGTTCCTGCGTTCCAACTAGAGTGTCTGTGAGGGGTTGCAGTGTTGTGGCACCAGCACCAGTGCCTAAGGCCCAATTTTTCTGCCCCTGTCTAACAGGGGCGTGTAATTACAATTTTTGATGCAATACTTTGCAGCAGGGCTCGTTCCTGCGTTCCAACTAGAGTGTCTGTGAGGGGTTGCAGTGTTGTGGCACCAGCACCAGTGCCTAAGGCCCAATTTTTCTGCCCCTGTCTAACAGGGGCGTGTAATTACAATTTTTGAAGCAATAATTTGCAGCAGGGCTCGTTCCTGCGTTCCAACTAGAGTGTCTGTGAGGGGTTGCAGTGTTGTGGCACCAGCACCAGTGCCTAAGGCCTAATTTTTCAGCTCCTGTTCAACAGGGGCATGTAATTACAATTCTTGATCTAATATTTCACAGCAGGGCCCTGTGAGGGCTTACAGTGTTGTGGCCACAGCAACACCTAAGGCCCAAATTTCTGCTGAGTATATAGGGCAGGACCCTACTTTCAAACATCTAACTTACAAACGACTCCTACTTGCAAACGGAAGGAGACAACAGGAAGTGAGATGAAATCTACCCCTAGGAAGGGAAATTCTCTCCTGTAAGAGTTAATATGGGAAAACAAGTTCTCCTTTCCACTGATGCTTTCCAATCCTTGTTCCACAAAAAAACCCAAATTTTCAAAAAACATTTTTCATTGGGACAAAAAAGTGAGGTGAAATCTTCTGAAGAGGAGGAAAGACAGCAAAACAAATGTCACAGGGGTGATAACCCTTCCCTATGTTTTCCAAAAAGCTTAGAAAAGATTTTTTGGCTGGAGCTAAACACGTTAAAAATGTTCAAAATTACAAACAGATTCTACTTAACAACAAACCTACAGTCCCTGTCTTGTTTGCACCGCCTGTATACTGCTGTTCAGAGTATATAGGGCCTGGTGGCCCCACACCTTTCCTTATTTTAATTTGGGTGCGGGGTTCCCCTTAATATCCATACAAGACCCAAAGGGACTGGTAATGGACTGGGGGGTACCCATGCCGTTTGTCTCACTGATTTTCATCCATATTGCCATGACCCGACATGACATTAAACCCGCAAGCAGTTTTAAATGAGATTTTTTCCTTTAAAAATGACATTTGGTGCAGGGACTGTTCTAAACATGGGAAACACGCGTCACTTTACAGGCATACTATAGACACCCCCCAGGTACGATATTTAAAGGAATATTTCACTTTTTTTTTTTTACTTTAAGCATCATTAAAATCACTGCTCCCGAAAAAACGGCCGTTTTTAAAAGTTTTTTTTGCATTGATACATGTCCCCTGGGGTAGGACCCGGGTCCCCAAACCCTTTTTAGGACAATACCATGCAAATTAGCCTTTAAAATGAGCACTTTTGATTTCGAACGTTCGAGTCCCATAGACGTCAATGGGGTTCTAACGTTCGTGCGAACTTTCGGTCCGTTCGCGGGTTCTGGTGCGAACCGAACCGGGGGGTGTTCGGCTCATCCCTACTGACATTATGTCCCAAATTTAACAATTTTTCCATGAGAATGCATTATGTGAGGATGGATTACTACGCTGGGATGCATTTAAGTTCTTTCTTAGGGGGGTGTTTATTTCCACTATAAATGGTATTAAATCTAACACAAGGGCACATGAGGAACAGTTGACATGTTAGGGAATTGGAGGATGAGTATCCAACAGAAAGTCTAAATGCCTCTTGGGTATCAGCTCAGGATGCCCTAAGTAAACCTATTAGTTTGAAGGAGGAAAAGAAGCGTTTCTTTTCCAGGGTGACTTTTTATGAGGAGGGGAGCAGACTGGCCGCTTGCTGGCAAAAGTTGTCAATGTCCGCCCCACAGACCCTAACATTGGGGCTTTGAAATTGGCAACTGGTAGGCTGACTAATACACCTGATGGTATTTATGGCTGAACTGGTATGCTATTATGTGGATCTATATGCATCAAGGGTGACCTATAACCCGGAGGATCTTGACAATTATTTACAGTTGGTATCCTTGCCTCAGCTCTCAGACTCCCAGCGGGATGCACTTGACGCGCCCCTCACCTTGGAGGAGCTGCAGGAGGCGGTGAGACTGTTCCCCACGTCCAGAGCTCCCGGGGACGATGGGTTGCCTATAGTAGTGTATCAGAGACACCTGGATCTACTGTTATCTAAGTTGTTGGAGGTGTTGAACTTAAACAACAGCTGCCTCTCTCAATGACACGGGCCAGTATTGCCCTGCTTTTCAAACCAGACAAGCCAGTTACAGAGCCCAATTCTTATAGGCCTATTTCCCTTCTTCAAACGAACATAAAAATATTAGCAGGTGAGTGAATATTGTTATTTCAAACCTCATACACAAGGATGAAATAATAATAAAATAATGAAAAAATACACTTTACAAATAGAATATAAAGCGGGATAAGATAATCCCACAAAGCAACAGTCCATAAATAAACAAGGAAAAGCACCCTTCCTTGAATGTGCCGGAAAACTAAGGGTTATCTTCTGTATCGCTTCACACCCAAGGTGAGAAATAAAATACGCTTACCGAATGGCGATGACTGCTATTACGGCAGTCTCGCCCAGCACAGGGAAATCAGTCTCCCCACAACCCAAAGCACAGTGCCTCAACTAGCAGCGGATGATTCTCGGGAATATGAAACAAAAAATATCCATAGTGTAACATGCACAAAAAGGTGGTTTATTGAGAATAAAAAAACGCACTTACAATGTTGCAGTCAGTAAGGAGCAGTGGGATATATCATAAAATAAGGTCCCAGTGTCTCCATCTGTAAACCTTCACTTCCTACGTTCGTATGTTAGCCCATCCAAAAAACGTAATGACGTCACTGTCGCAGGCTCCTCCCTATGTGTTTCATCACGATAGGACATCGTCTGGGGATTGGCCAGGTGACAGTGTCATCACGTTTAAACATTATATACACCATGGGCGCTATCTTAACTACTGGCAGCCGGATCAATATAATGGAAAAGGAACGGTTCGGCCATCTTAATTGCTGGCCGTCAAGAGGGCAATGATAAACTTAGGTTAATCTAGAAAGTGAAGGGAAAGAAAGCACCATCTTGTGGCGAAAAAGGATACAAATAATATAAAATAGGATGACATAAACAAACCGGGAAGGAAGAACAAACAGACGCCGACACCGCAACTTGATCAAAAAAATGATAAATACATTAGCCATTCATAAAGACAATAGTTTTGAACACTCAACGCAGTCTAATAAATATTATATATGATATTATATCCACATATAAAATAAATAAAAATTAAGAATAAAACCCTAAAAATGAGAAATAAGACGAAAAATAAAAATGCAAATTAGGCATTATTTATAAAACAATTGATGTCCCATTCGACATTTAATCTGTGAGGCACATAAGATTTCATACTGAAGATCCATCTGGTTTTGAGTCTAGAAATGGATCTGACCATATTGGTGCCTCTCCAATGGGGTCGTATCTTATCAAAAGCAAGGAAGAGAGTACCTTTCAATTTTTATTATGATATTTTGTATAGTGTCTTGACAAATTATGTTTTGTGAACCCTCGCTTGATACTGGCCACATGTTCCGATAAACGCACATGTAGTTCACGTTTTGTCCGTCCAATATATTGTTTTGAAAACGGACACTGAATAAGATAAACTACATATTGAGTGGAGCATGTAATGAAAGACTCAATGTTGTATATCCTATTTGTGACTGTAGATTGAAAAGTCTCACATTTCCTCCCTCTGGAGTTAATTTGGCAAATACTGCATTTACGGCAGGGAAAAAAACCTTTCATATTTTGAGAAAAAGAAATGGTTTTGGGGGGGTCAACTATATTTGAAGCAATACTATGTCGGAAAGAGGGAGCACCCCTATAAATCACTACCGGTTTATCTGGAATAACCGCCCCAAGTACTTTATCATTTTTAAGTATGTTCCAATGCTTTTGAAATATTTTCTTAACGGAGAAGTGTTGGTTAGAATAACTCGTAATCATGGACCATCCACACTTATTGTCAGGTGCAGGATTGTGTTCTCCTTCTCTGTGTAGCATAAGGGACCTATCCAGATTCCATATAAACCGGTGATTTATTTTGGTCCAAGTCCGCGCTTCTGCCCCTGGATCACGGAGTACACTCACAATTAGACACTTACTGTCAGGTCCCCATAGTTACGTCATTAAAATACCTAGGAGTAGTAATATAATGCAGAAGTCCAGTGGTTGGGGAGATATTAGTAATATCTCCCCAACCACTGGACTTCTGCAGTCTCAATATCTCATTAACTGTTACTGGTAAAGTTTACGGATAAGGTTAAAATATGGAACAAACTGTAGCTCTCTGTCACGGGCAGAGCAAACTTGATTAAAATGGTATTGATGCCACAATTTTTATACAGTGCCTTGCAAAAGTATTCACCCCCTTGGCATTTTTCGTGTTTTGTTGCCTCACAACCTGGAATTAACATGGATTGTTTGAGGATTTGCATCATTTAATTTACAGAACATGCCCACAACTTTGAAGATGTTTTTTTATTGTGAAGCAAACAACAAATAGGACAAAATAACAGAAAAAGTCAATGTGCATAGCTATTCTCCCCCTAAAGTCAATACTTTGTAGAGCCACCTTTTGTGGTAATCACAGCTCCAAATCGCTTTGGATAAGTCTTTATGTGCCACATCTTACCACTGGGATTTTTGCCCATTCCTCCTTGCAAAACTGCTCCAGCTCCTTCAGGTTGGATGGTTTGCGCTTGTGTACAGCAATCTTTAAGTCTGACCACAGATTTTCTATTGGATTGAGGTCTGGGCTTTGACTAGGCCATTCCAACACATTTACATGTTTCCCCTTAAACCACTCAAGTGTTGTTTTAGCAGTGTGTTTGGGGTCATTGTCCTGCTGAAGGTGAACCTCCGCCCTAGCCTCAAATCACACACAGAGTGATACAGGTTTTGCTCAAGAATATCCCTGTATTTAGCACCATCCATCTTTCCCTCAACTCTGACCAGTTTCCCCAGTCCCAACTGCTGAAAAACATCCCCACAGCATGATGCTGCCACCACCATGTTTCACTGTGGGGATGGTGTACTTTGGGTGATGTGATGTGTTGGGTTTGCGCCAGATATAGCGTTTTCTTTGGTGGCCAAAAGGTTAAATTTTAGTCTCCTCAGACCAGAGCACCTTTCTCCATACATTTTGGGAGTCTCCCACATGCCTTTTCGCAAACCCAAAACGTGCCATTTTGTTTTTTGCTCAAAGTAATGGCTTTCTTCTGGCCACTCTACCATAAAGCCCAACTCTATGGAGTGTACCCCTTATTGTTGTCCTATGTACAGATACTCCAGTCTCTGCTGTGGAACTCTGCAGCTCCTCCAGGGTTACCTTAGATCTCTGCGCTGCCTCTCTGATTAATGCCCTCCTTGCCCGGTCCGTGAATTTTGGAGTGCGGCCGTTTCTTGGCAGGTTTGCTGGTGTGCCATGTTCTTTCCATTTGGTTATAGTAGCTTTGATGGCGCTAATAGGGATCATCAAAGATTTGGATATTTTTTTATAACCTAACCCTGATTTGTACTTCTCAACAACATTGTCCCTTACTTGTTTGGAGAGTTCCTTGGTCTTCATGGCAGTGTTTGGTTAGTGGTACCTCTTGCTAAAAGGTGTGTATATGTAATGACAGATCTTGTGACACTTAGATTGCACACAGGGGGACATCATTTCACTAATTATAATTCAGATTAAAAAAACATTGAACTAAAGGCTGCAATGTAATAAAATAGGTAAAAAGCCAATTGGGGTGCATACTTTTGCAAGGCACTGTACCATCTCCATAACTACTTTTAGTAGTTCCCCTAAAAGTATTTTGGATAGTCAACTCTATTTTTAGGTCCCTGCTCTGGAAATGGGGGGCAGCCAGGATTAAACTGGAGCAGTTACAAAAACCCAAAGATGTAGGGGGGGTTGGCACTTCCGAACCCATGGGTATATAGTTAGTCAGGTTGAAAAAAGACACATTTCCACCCAGTTCAACCTTAAAAACAATAAATAAATAAAATAAAAAATATCGTAAATATACTATTTGGCCACCCAGCTCCAACAAATGGCAGTAGGGCTGTCGCAGATGCCGGGTAACTCTACGCTAGCCATAATGCTGCAGTTTAATGGGGCTCCTTCTTTGGCGGAAGGATTGGAGGCACAATTATTTTCCAAACCTAACAAACAGTTCCCGACTTACAGGTTACTTCAAAAAGTATGGGAGTAAATGAAACAATTACAAGGGGTACAGGGTTACACCAGTTATAGCCCAATTTGGGACAACTGCACATATCCTGAACTTCTAAAGTTACAACATGCTAATAGATGGTGCTCGGTGGGTATAACACATCTAAAACAAATTTTTGACAATGGTGTATTGCTCTCATCTGCTCAACTACAGTCTAGATTAAAAATTCCACAAAATATGCTATTTTATTATATGCAGCTGAAACATGCTATTAAAGTCCAGAGGTCGATGGATAATCTTGCACTTTCGACCACGCCAGTGTTCGCCCTTTTGCAGCAGGCCTCCTCCACCAAAGGCTTTATTTCCAGTTACTACGCCTCCCTACTGAGAATGTACCTGGACAAATATCCTAGCTTGGAAAAACACAAAGGGAAAGGCGCCTCTGGATGTAGTATAAAACCAATTTATTAAAAGCCAATGTGCAAATAACTCACATTTGGATGATCAAAAAACAGCATGTAGTAGAGTGAGGAGATGATCCATCATAAGAACAGTCCATCAGGTCAGTCACAATAACCTCTGCTGGCTTGCCGGGCATATGGCTTGCTGTACACCGCTGAAGCCGGCCGCGGTGGTGGTGAAATTCAAAGCGAGGCCAGGAACGCAGGTGGAGGGCAGGCGCGGAGTTGTGACATCACTGGTAAGCGACGCGTTTCCTGAGCGTACGGGCTACGATGTCACGGTAACCATGGTTCCTTATAAAGTAGATATAAAAAATTTTACTAAAAAGGCCCCAAATTTGCGCCCCCACGTAGGCTCAATAAACTCGAGACCTACATGGACGTGCATAAATTTATTTGAAAATTAAACATTAAACGCTATATGCTCTCCAATCCTGTCAGAGATATGGGGGCAACCACTACAGATTAATAAATATGAAACAATGTTGCGCTACTAGTGATAAAACTTAAAAGTAGGTAAAAAATAGTAAAGCAGCTAGCATAAACAGTATAGTAAACTGCACAAACAAGTGAAAAGATACAAAATGCAGCGCTAGTGTGTAACAAAGTGAAGTGTCACCTCACGTGCAAATATAAAGCTGATAGTAACTTGTAGGTCAGATATCAACCTGAACAATATAGAACAATAAAAGGACAAATAAATCAGGAAGGTTTGTCACAGGTAGGTGAAAATGTCCATTAAGACAGCAAAAAAACCTGCAACTAAAACTGTCTGTGATAAACCAAAAAAATAGGAGATTCTTCAGTAAAATTAAACAAAGTCCCATATGTAGATGATGCCTGTAGATGATAGTAAATCAACCACTATATGTGACAAGAATAACCTCTTCATAAGATATTTGCCGCATCAAGATGGAAATATTGAAGTAATGGGTACGCTTACCATGAGAAGTGGACACACTCACCATACGGCGGTGGGTCAATCAGGTGTTTGGATTCAACAATCCGGCAGATATTTGATGGAAGGAGCTGGTGTGGAGATATGCCTCGATACTTCCGTCAAAATCCGTGGTAAGCAAATGGTGTAGCTAGGACAGCCCGGCTAATGAACTTGGACTCCCATACGATGGTCACACTTGATAGGATATACGAACTCCAAATGGTGTCACATCAAACCATAAAAAAGGAAAGAAGAGAAGGGCCTCCACAGGGGAAACCCACGCAGGCACAGGGAGAACATGCAAACTCCAGGCAGGTAGTGTCGTGGTTGGGATTCGAACCAGCGACCCTTCTTACGGCTAGATGAAAGTGCTATCCACTACACCACTGTGCCTCCCCTAGTGCGTAAATCCAAAAATAAAAATTTATTAAAACAGCAAAAGCTTAACAGTACAATCCACCTAGTCGGGTGGGTACAGGGAGTGATCACATAAAAAGTAAAGGATAAAAAACAGTATAAATTTATTGCCCCAGTTGAAGGACTTTTGTCCAAAACATGTCAGGTTGCTGAGCCTTTGTGCTTTCTGACACAACGCGATACTGTTTTTTATCCTTTACTTTTTATGTGATCACTCCCTGTACCCACCCGACTAGGTGGATTGTACTGTTAAGCTTTTGCTGTTTTAATAAATTTTTATTTTTGGATTTACGCACTGTGTGGAGGCCCTTCTCTTCTTTCCTTTTTTATGGTTTGATGTGACACCATTTGGAGTTCGTACATCCTATCAAGTGTGACCATCGGATGGGAGTCCAAGTTCGTTAGCAGGGCTGTCCTAGCTACACCATTTGCTTACCATGGATTTTGACGGAAGTATTGAGGCGTATCTCCAAACCAGCTCCTTCCATCAAATATCTGCCGGATTGTTGAATCCAAACACCTGATTGACCCACCGCCGTATGGTGAGTGTGTCCACTTCTCATGGTAAGCGTACCCATTCCTTCAATATTTCCATCTTGATGCGGCAAATATCTTATGAAGAGGTTATTCCTGTCACATATAGTGGTTGATTTACTATCATCTACAGGCATCATCTACATATGGGACTTTATTTAATTTTACTGAAGAATCTCCTATTTTTTTGGTTTATCACAGACAGTTTTAGTTGCAGTTTTTTTTTTTTTTTTGCTGTCTTACATGGACATTTTCACCTACCTGTGACAAACCTTCCTGATTTGTTTGTCCTTTTGTTGTTGTAAATTGTTCACGTTGATATCTGACCTACAAGTTACTATCAGCTTTATATTTGCATGTGAGGTGACACTTCACTTTCACACTTTGTTACACACTAGCGCTGCATTTTGTATCTAACCACTACAGATTACCAACACTCAGGGCTCTCTAACACATCCCTGTTCAACCCCCCAGGAGCCCCCACAATCAGGGTCTTTAGAGATGTTCTCCTTAGAGACAGTGATAAGATGCCTATTAAAAAGGTGAGATCCAACCCTATATATTCATATTTATACACAGCCCTTAGAACTTGTAGAATACCATTCATACATATGTTTATCCATCTTTAGAATCTGTTTTAGGATTTCCATGTTAAGTCATGGATTTTCCTGCTTTTTTATTCCCCTCACGACCAGAATCAGCATCTGGTAACTTATTTACATTTATGTCCCAGTTTAGTATTTTGCTGATTTTGTTCATCATTTATTTCAATAAATATTTTATCTCTGCAGTGTATTTTTAGGTATTGTTACCTTTTATTATATTCAACCTTTTTTGCTAGCCTCTCTTGCCATCATTTTTGCCATTATGCACTATGGCAGACTAGACATCGCTAGTCCACCATGATGAGTCTAATTGTGTCTCCACCCCCACCTAAGATCAAGGCTTGGCTAATACTGTTGTGTATTTAAACGTGATGCGTCAGTGCATCGCCCGTACCCTAGACGATGTCATCTTATGACGAAACGCACGTCAGGTGGACAGGACGTGCTGACATCATCGCGTTTGACCTCTTGAGCGAACGGGCATTCGCATGCCGGTTGGCTGTTCATGCTATTTTTATCTCTTCCTTTGTAAGTGCAATATATTTTTTATCTTTCACATTAAAACATTCGTATCAGTATTACACCATGGGAAGTTCCATTTTTTCTATTTCTGGGTGATGTCTGGCATACATCCGAGAGTCTCCACAACATCTTTATAGTGGTTTATTGGCCGCATTGAGTCCTGGTTTGATGCCCTCTGAGTTGTATATCCTGGATCCCCTAGGACAAGACCCTGGCTGGGTGTTTAGCCGCAAGCTGCCTTTGCTTGCCTTCTGGTAAGCATGCACTTCTCACGGTGATCAGCATTCAATGGTGATGGAAGATTGCACACTTATATCACATCATCTTAGTGGATGATTTGGACTTTGTTTTTTTATTAAGTTCTACATTCACCTTTTGATATTCTGACATCACATTCTTTTGGATCTTTATATATTTAAACATCTTGTTTGTTGTCACTTCTATTTTGATTATTTCTACATTCATGTACATTTATTTGTATTCGTTTAGCACTGGTTCATTACTAGTAGTTTCACTGTCTAGCGCAGCTATTTCTTCCTTATCCCTGGTATTATGCTGTTTATGATTGGGAATGTAAGAGTTTGCATAAGTGGAAGAACAATGGTTGGTGGGCACACTTCAAAGTATCTGTAAGATTAAGTGTTACTTTGATCGGCTCTGACTATCTGGGTATGAGTCAATGTACTTTATTTGTATTGAATGTTTGTAACTGAGGATGACATCTCAATAAACTTGTTTCTTGATTAAAAAAAAAATTTGCATAGCGTAGAGAACATATGATGAAAAAAATCTGAAGTAAAAAGCTGACTTGTGAAGGGTAATGTATAGATTACCTCACCATATCAAGCATTATATAATTGCAATATTGATAGATTTAGGCTCTGTTTCCACTACTGCGACTTGTTTTGCGACTTGACACATGTCAAAACCCATGTATTTCAATGGTCCCCGTTCGAATTAGTGCGACTCAAGTCGCAGCGTCTCCAAAAAAGGTTCTTGCACTACTTTGTTCCGTCTTCGGTGCTACTTGTTCTCCATAGAAAGGTATTAAGTCGCAATGCAGTCGCATGTACATGTCTGACACCGTGACTTTGTTGCGACTTCCACGGAAGTCTACGGAAGCACATGATCTTTGCTCCTCCCAAGTACATCACTTCCTATATTGATGTACGTGAGTGTGGAAGACAGGAAGGGGAAATAACTAAGCAGGATAAGGAATTACATCACTCTGGCTAAATCGCAGAACATCAAAGTCGTTTTTAAAGTCGCATCAAATCGCAACATAAATCGCATTGTAAAGTCGCAGTGTAAATCGCGCTACTTTGGGGACCAATAGTGGAAACATAGCCTTACATAGAAAGTGCATTAAACAAATCCAACGCGTTTCTGAGTAATCTTAACTCCTTCCTCAGGGAGAGTTCTTCTTGCAATCAATGTAAGTATAATCTATAAGGCAAAAAACTAATTACAAACATATTCCTCATATTGTACAGCTGCTGGCTGTCTAAATGGCAGAAGGCAGGACAGTGGATAGAAAATACTTACAGTGCCTTTAATCCATCACTCAACACAGGTCAGAACATAAAAACATAGGTGATAAAGAGGGACCACCATACAATGCACATGTAAGACACTGAAGTAATAGAATATGAAGAAAAAAGAAGATCTCTAGACCATATGAGGGGCTCGAAAAGAAGTTGTGTTGGACAAGCATATGCACACATACCTATAATGTATTGAATAGTGCCTGGGAGTGCAGCTCCATATGGAGTAGGACTTGTATTAGTCCTTTCCAACTAGTAGTGGTTGACTACTTGATTGATTCTATTTAATTTGGACTATGTTCCCTATGGGGTCAACTAATATGTCTTTGCCTTTCTGTGTACCTCTACAATGAGGTGACACTTAAATCTTTACATTAAGGCCCCACAACTGTCTACACAATTCATCCTATGCTCTCACTGGCCAACCAGTCTTTGGTAAACCACTGTCTTGGTGTTTGTTTTGTTTTATTTTTGTTTTTTGTTTTTGTTTTGCTGTTTGTTGTATTGTGTGGTTTAGTTTGTGTTTATTGTTCATTTTTTGTTGTCTGCTTTTGCTGTTTGTGTTTTGCTTTTGTCCCTATTGTCTGTCTTTTTGTTTTTTGTTTCATTTTCATTCTTGCTTTTCCATCCTCTATTGTCTCTCTGGAGCCGATGCACTGAAGGGGTTAAATGATGTGTGCGCACGACACGCGTGTGGGCCGATCGGACTATGACCCTGTGGTAGCTGGCACTGTCCTTCTGCCACTGCGTCTTTGGCCAAACGACATTACTCCTGTGTTGACCTTCCCGGGCGGGCACAAGCTTGGAGTTTTTCTCTGGCCATCCCTGTCCTGGAGTGTGGCTATGATTAGGGATGAGCTGAACACCCCCCGGCCAACCGGCATCACTCCTGTGTTGACCTTCCTGGGCGGGCACAAGCTTGGAGTTTTTCTCTGGCCATCCCTGTCCTGGAGTGTGGCTATGATTAGGGATGAGCTGAACACCCCCCGGCCAACCGGCATCACTCCTGTGTTGACCTTCCTGGGCAGGCACAAGCTTGGAGTTTTTCTCTGGCCATCCCTGTTCCGGAGTGTGGCTATGATTAGGGATGAGCTGAACACCCCCCAGGTTAGGTTCACACCAGAACATGCGAACAGACAAAAAATGTGTGCAAACATGCGAACATCATTAAAATCTATGGGACAAGAACGTGAAAAATCAAAAGTGTTCATTTTAAAGGCTTATACATTGTGCCCCTACCCATTCACCAAAAAAAGGGGGACCTTACATAGTTACATAGTTGCATAGTAGGTGAGGTTGAAAAAAGAAACAAGTCCATTAAGTCCAACCTATGTATCTATCAAGTCCAACCTATGTCAACCTATGTTACACAATGGTGGAATAAGGAAGCCTGCCTTGAGCTTCCAGGTGGAGCTTGCTCTCTGCCCACAGTGGAGGGGGGGATCCTGCCCAATCAATAGAAGCGATATAAATACAGGGGAGAAGGTGCCCTCAATTGTGGCTATCAATCCCTCCGTACACTGCGACGCTGACACTGCAAATGGATGCACTCAGGTATGCTCTGTTTTGATGCTCCTTTCCACCATACATATGGCATGCAGTAGTATATAGTAAATAATACTGATTTATTGTCCCATATGTTGCATCTTTCAGTCACCTTGAAGTCTGTTGCATCTGTGGTATTGAGAACTCACAAGGTCATCTTACACACTATGTAGACAAGGGATTGCAACGCTCTCACAAAGGAAGCCTCCTGGATGTAAAGTGAAGTCCACGATAGGGTGCTCGGGCTGCTGTGTTGTCCGAACGACACTTAGACAATAGTAGATGAGAGAAGGGCTGGCAACTCCATATCAAATGTAAATACTTTTATTGGCACATGTTAAAAATGTACAAAAGCAGAAGTATTTCAGTACACCGCCTTGATCACTGCACAAACTTACAAACTATCTGCTGTGTGCATAGGACCATACCTTGAATTCATTTTCTTTAGGTAGGTGGCTATATATTGATATCTGCTGCACAATTTTGTTGCAGGATCATGATATATAAACTGAATGATCCAATATACAATATCATTATTATTCATCATGCAGGTCTCAGCTGGCTGTGATTCGGCTTATTAACCACTACTAGTTGGAGAGGACTAATACAAGTCTTACTCCATATGGGGCTGCACTCCCAGGCACTCTTCAATACATTATAGGTATGTGTGCATATGCTTGTCCAACACAGCTTCTTTTTGATCTCCAATCATTTTATAGTGGTAATATGTATTTGGTACATTTTTTATCTATCTTTTTACTCTTTCCCTCCAGTCACGCCATCGGGTCCCAGTGCGTACGACCTTGGCCTCTCATATGGTCTCCCGAGATCTTCCTTTTTCTTTATATTCTATTACTTCAGTGTCTTACATGTGCATTGTAAGGTGGTGCCTCTTTACCACCTATGTTTTTATGTACTGACCTGTGTCGAGCGATGGATTAAATGCACTGTAAGTATTTTCTATCCACTGTTCAGCTTTCTGCCATTCAGACAGCCAGCAGCTGTACAATATGAGAAATATGTTTGTAATTAGTTTTTTACCTTATAGCTTTTACTTACATTGATTAAAAAAAGAACTCTGCCGAGGAAGGAGTCAAGATTACTCCGAAACGCATTGGAATTGTTTAATAAACTTTCTATGTAATTCTATCAATTTTGCTGTTATATCATGCTTGATATGGTGAGGTAATCTATACCTTACCCTTCACAATTCAGCTTTTTACTTCAACTTTTTTCATCATACGTTCTCTACTCTATGTACATTTTGATACAATCAAACATTATTACTTTTATACTAATTCTGTTTCTGTTTTAAAGTCACTGTACCTTTAAAGTCCCATCTCCTCAAGGGGGAAATATTTTTTTCCATATATTTTTGGGATGTTGGCCTATGAAAGCAGATATTTCCTCCAATTATTATATCCTAAACATTGGAATAAATAGTTAAATCTCAGTGTTTGCTGAGGAAACAAAGCTAAGTAGGACAATACTGTACAAGTACCTGTAACAACAACATTCCCAGGTTGAACTGGATGTACTTATGTCTTTATTCAACCTAATCAGCTGTGTAACTATATAATATTCAGGGGGAAAATCCAAAGAGTATCCACTGCATTTTGGGGTCCAAGCATGCCACCTTCATCAGGGCTTGCTTGAGAACAATGTAAATGAACTAGATATAAAGTGGACCTTTAATGTTATTTCTTCCAGTGTGGTTACAAGTACAGGTCTTGTCAGCTGCTGGTTTGGCAGCAAACCTAAAGGGTCTGGACAGCTGTTATCTATCACAGTCGAGGCTTTTGTCTAGTACTGGAGGCTGTCGTTATCCAACTTCAGGAAGCAGCACTGAATCTGGGGCAGCCTAACACTGTTTCTTTAGGTCCAAGCTCAGTGTGAGGTAAGCTGCCCTGACAGGTTTCCATAACAAAGCATACAACAGATTTCATGCTCACGGGAATTGTACAATGCTGCACGTATTCTGTATAAGGAAATTTGCACCAACATGTTCCTACGGAACTGCCAATTGGGGTACACGGGTGAAATAATTAAAAAAATTAAATTAGAATGTTGTTGATTAATATATCTGTGTGATAAACATGAAATTAACTGCAAAAATGTGTGTTAGTTGCTATACTATATAAAACAATGTTGAACCACTGGACAGTATGTCTAGTACTTCCAGCATAACCCCTCAGCAAGGTATGCAATATTTTGCTCTTCAATTGTCTACTACCATTTTGATTTAAAATACTTAGTCGATGAACTACAAACCAACACAATATTATTTGAAGATTCTGTTTGTATTATACATGGTTGTATTACATGTGTGTATTAACAATCTGTTGTTGCAATTAAGGGAGTGACATACCCAGCGTGCCATGGAATCTGGAGCAAGTGGGCACCGCCGTTGGAGCGCAGTAGGCTGGCCACAACAGCTTTCTGTGGTATGTCATTCAATATACTCATGAGAAAGGTTTGCTCTTTGATATAATTCACACAGAGCAAATAAGAGTGCCGAACAGTTATTTTTGTAGGCTACTGGAAAGTAAATCCCAAACTATTAACATGAAAACTATCTATAAAGCAACCTACGCAATCTGGCTTTTTATTTCACTGTTTAACATATATCAAATGATAAAACAGTCAATGGATATCACAGTTTTTAGTTTTGGATAGATTGGAGATTGATTACAACACGTCTGGGTTGTATTGCTGTCTGTGTCCTTGTTGGGGAGATTTACCCACTCTATTTGTCCTGTTTACCATTATCATTGAAAGTGAAAGTAAAAGAAAATCCAAAATGCTGAGTTGTCCACAGAACAGTAATAGAAGGGAATTTTTCCAATGGGGACACTAGTTATGGTGACATGGGGGGCCCAAGCGATTCCCTTATTTTGCAGGGATTTCCTCTCACTTTCTGTTTTTAATAAGGGACAGAATGGGACATAAATGGCAATTTCTTTTTTAACGTTTTGTCTATAGCTCTACTTTAATGCAGTTATATAATCATTAATACATCACTAAGGGATTTTGTATTCAAGCAGTAAATGTACCTGAATTTGACCTAGTATCATCCTCCTACAGTCTTTGTACAGCAGTGTGAGAAGATGAAGCAGTGCAAGGAACTAATCAGTATGCTGACTAGGGATGAGCTTGATGCTCAGGTTGAACATATGTTAGACTCGAAAATCAGGTGTTCACCCGTTAGCCGAACAGCAAACATCATGGGGAGTTTGCGGGAAATTCAAATGCCACGGAACGCCCCATAATGCACTGCAAGATTGAAGTGCATTGCTGTATGATGATTTGCCAAAGCATGCACCTGACCTGCCAATCACAGCGTGCTCCGCTGAGAGAGCCATAATTGACCTAAGGCAGGGTGCACTACTCTGCATTCAGTGTAGCCTATACATACAGTGCATTTGGTGGTGTATGCTTTCTAGTACACTTCAGGCAGTGTACACAGTATCTAATACAGTGTAGTGTGGTGTTGCAAAACAAAAAATACATCATGTCCGGAAGGCCACCAAGGAGAGGCAGACGCTCACTGGCCACTTAAAGAGGGCAAGCAGCCTCTGTGTCTACAGTCAACAGTGGTGGTCATGGACATGGTGCATCCTCTGCAGGTGGCCATGGGGCACGCTTGTCCTTTTTTACTGCTGTTGGCCGTGTTATTGAGCCACAACATGCAGAAGAGCTGGTGGAGTGGATAACGAAGCCATCCTCATCCTCCTCATCCTCTGTCACCCAGAGTAGTTTGCCTTCCAATGCAGCTGCCAAGGCAGCCTATTCCACTGGATCCTTGTCCACAGTCACTCCTTCCATAGCCCCGCCATCATTGGACGGAGGAGTCCCCAGAATTATTCGAACACAGTGTTGGTTATATGCTGCTGGAAAATGCGTAGCGATTTGAAGGCTCCGATGTTGGTTCACAGGTTGAGGAAGGGAGTAACGCGAGCCTAGAGAGAGGGGGTGCCACAGAAGGACAAGAAACTGTCAGTCATGATCCCCCAGCTGCAGCATACGGCCAAGTTTGCTCCAGTGATGGGGAGGGAAGGGATGATGAGGTCACTGACTTACTTGGGTGCCTGGGAGGAGAATGGAGGAAAGTGATGAGGAGGCACAAATCCAACAAGGCAAGATGTCCTCTAGGGAGCAGCTTAAGGGCAGCCACCCTATTGCATCACACCACAGAGCTCTGCAGGTGCAGGGCGCTGCTGACTCCCCACTGACTTTTAAAAGTTCCTTGGTGTGGGCCTTTTTCGACACATGTGCAGCAGAACGCACTATTGCTGTTTGCAACCTATGTCTGAAGCGGATCAAGCGTGGCCAGAACAGCAGCCGCTTGGGCACCACATGCTTGACCAGACATATGATGACCTGCCATGCAGTCTGTTGGCAATAGCACTTGAAAGACCCACATCATAGAAAAAGGCAGATTTCTCCTTGTGACTCATCTGGGATCTCCAACCCTACTACACTTCCAGTCCACTCAAAAACCTGCACTGAGAGGAATGAAGGTATAGCAATAGGTGTCCCAAGTACTTGCAGCCAATCTGCTAGCAGTACACCACCAATTCATTTTAGCAGGCAAATTTCCCTACCTGAGTTGCTTAACCATGAAAAGAAATTTGGTCCCAGCCATCCACATGCTCAGCCTCTAAATGTTAGCTTGGCCAAATTGCTAGCATTGCAACTGCTGCCTTTTCAGCTGGTAGACACTGCCCCCTTTCATGAATTTGTGGAATGTGCTGTACCTCAGTGGCAGGTTCCAAAACACCATTTCTTTTCACAGAATGCTATTCCGGTTCTCTGCCGGCATGTGGAAGGCAATGTTTTGGCCTTGTTGGACAGGGCAGTTAGCAGTAAGGTTCATATTAGCGCTGACGCATGGTCCAGCAGGCATGGGCAGAGATGTTACCTTTCCTTCATGGCGCACGGGTAACTCTGCTGGCAGCTGGAAAGGATGCAGGACAGGGTTCAGTGTTGTTGGAGCTTGTTCCGCCACCACGCCCCCAAAATGCTAGTGGTGATTCTGTGACAGCTTTCTTCTCCACCCCCTCCTCTTCTTCTTTCTCTATGGCCTCTTCTGCAGATTTCTCCTCTGAACCAGCAGTGCTCCGTAAGCGTTCAAGGGGCTACGCAAGCAGTCTGGCTAAAAGATGCCATGCGGTGCTTGAGTTGGTCTCCCTAGTGGACAAGAGCCACACTGGGGCAGAGATTCTGTCAGCTCTGCAGGGGCAGGCTCAGAGGTGGTTGATGTCATGCCAGCTTCAGCCAGGAATGGTTGTATGCGACAATGGCACCAACATTCTCTCTGCCCTCTGACAGGGACACTTGACCCATATTCCATGTTTGGCACACAACCTGAACTTGGTGGTGCAGCAGTTCTTGACCAGGTACCCAGGCTTGCAAGATCTCCTGAGGCAGGCCAGAAAGGTCTGTGTTAATTTCCGCTGGTCATACAATGCCAGTGCTCGGCTGGCTGACATTCAAAGGAAATGCGACCTGCCCACCAACAGCCTCATTTGTGGCATGCCCACCAGGTGGAACTCAATGGCAATGCTGCAGCGGCTGAAAACACAGCAGAGGGCCATCAATGAGGACCTGGGCGAGTATGGCACAGAACAGGGTCAGGGGAGCTTGGCTTCTTTTCACAACGCCAGTGGCTACTGATCAAGGATGCATGCACTGTTCTGTCACCATTTGAGGAGGCCACAAGGATGATGAGCAGTGACAATGCATGCATCAGTGATACTGTCCCTCTAGTCTTCCTGCTGGAGCACACGCTTTGTGGAATCATGGACTGGGCACTTGAGGCAGAACAGCGGGAGGAAGAGGAGGACTTCCTTTCCTCTCAAGGCCCCCTTTATCCAGATAGCATTCCTGCGGGCCGGCCAAACACACAGGAAGAAGAGGAGGAGGAAGAGGATTGTGTCAGCATGGATGTAGAGGATAACACTCAGCAGCACTCTTTAAGGGATGGTTTTCAGTCCCCAGAAAAGCAAGGAGTTGTACGTGGCTGGGAGGAGGTAGTTACGGATAATGTGATCCTTAGTGACCCAGAGGTCTCAGAATTGAATGCCTCTGCAAACTTACGCTGCATGGCCTCCCTGATTCTGCAAAGGCTGCGTAAGGACCCTAGGATTCATGGTATCAAGGAGAGGGATCATTACTCGCTGGCAACCCTTCTTGATCCACATTACAAGGGTAAAGTTGCAGAACTCATCCTGCCTTCGCAGAGGGAGCAGAGGATGAAACATCTTCAGGAGGCCTTGAAGAAAGGTTTGTGTAACGCATTTCCAGACCCTGGAAGGTTGCGATTTCCTGGTGCTGGACAACGTGTTGCTGAGGCTTCGTTCAGTCAGAGGAAGAGCGGTGAAGAAGGTGGCTGACTGACTGATGCCTTTAAACAATTTTTCAGTCCTCAAAGCCAAGGTCTGATCGGTTCAAGCAACCATCTCCAGAGTTTGCATTATATGGTGCAGGAATATCTAGGGGTAAGAACTGACTTCAAGACCTTTCTAACAGAGCATCCACTGGGTTACTGGGTCTTGAGGATGGACCACTAGCCAGAACTTGCTCAACATGCAATCGAGCTACTGGCCTGTCTTGCATCCAGCGTGCTTTCAGAAAACACATTCAGTGCTACTGGAGGGTTTGTAACAGATCAAAGACAGCGCCTGTCCACAAACTCCGTTGATAGGCTCACATTCATAAAAATAAATCAGTCTTGGATCAGCAGCTATCAAGCACTTGATGCTGATGTAGCTGATTGAATTTGCTATGGATCTGGGATCCCTTGGAGACTGCCTATGCTGACTATCCTATTCCTCCTCAATCTTGATGATGCTAGCTTCCAACAATATTTTTGGTTTAAGGCATCACCACCACCACCCAAGCCCCAATTTTTCTGCCCTGTTTAACAGGGGCATGTAATAAAAATTTTGATCTAATATTTTACAGCAGGGCCCGTTCCTGCTCCCAACAAGAGTATCTGTGAGGGGTTACAGTGTTGTGGCACCACCACCACCACAAGGCCCAATTTTTCTGCCCCTGTTTTAACAGGGGCATGTAATTACAATTTTTGATCTAATATTTCACAGCAGGGCCCGTTCCTGCGCCAAACAAGAGTAACTGTGAGGGGTTACAGTGTTGTGGCACCACCACCACCCAAGGCCCAATTTTTCTGCCCCTGTTTAACAGGGCATATAATTACAATTTTTGATATATTTCACAGCAGGGCCTGTTCCTGTGCCCAACAAGAGTAACTGTGAGGGCAGTTATATAGGGCAGGCCGTATGGCATATATACTGCTATTCAGAGTATATAGTGCCTGGGGGCCTGGGGGACCTCCACGCCATTTTTTTTTAAATTTTGGTGCGGGGTTCCCCTTAATATCCATACCAGTCCTGAAGGACTTTGTAAGCTAATGCCTCTTAAAGAGGAAGTAAACCCTGGTGAGTTTTACTTCCTCTTTATTTCCCTGCAAAGGTAAAGCATAATGGGCTACTATGCATCGCATAGTAGCCCATTATGTGTTACTTACAGTACCTGAAACTGAAGCCTGCAAAGTCTCCGTTGTCCCCACTAGCAGGGAGCTTCCATCTTAGACCCTCTTTCTTCCGGGGGCCACAAACTCCGCCAGTCACGGCATGACCCCTATTAGAAAAGGCACAATGTGCCCTTTCTAAAGTGCGCATGCGCCAATGACATTGCGCTCGGCTTTTTAGTAAATATCTCCTAAACCGTGGAGGTTTAATAGATATTTCAAGCACCTACAGGTAAGCCTTAATATAGGCTTACCTGTAGGTAAAATGGAAAATTGTATACTCACCTTTCCGTAATTTTCCTTTCCTGACGCATCTTCATGGCAGCACACACTGGGTTGTGACTCCGCCTCCACTGACAGGATTGGACTAGCTATAAAAGTTGAAGAGAGATGACCCCCACCATTCTCTGTATATATCATCTTAAGAACAGGGTGGGGACCTGTGTGCTGCCATGAAGATGCATCAGGAAAGGAAAATTACGGAAAGGTGAGTATACAATTTTCCGTTTTCCTGACGCCTTCAGCACACACTGGGAAATAACTCGCCAGTCGGGAGGGTGCAAAAAATTAGGGTTTTATTATTCTAAAGAGCTGTGGAATTGGCTTTAATAATGGATCTACCAAAGTCTGCTGTTGAAAGTTGAGCAGAGTCAATTTTGTAGTGGGAAGCAAATGTATGCTTGGACGACCAGGTCGCTGCTTTACAGATTACTTCTGGTGAAACTCTGCAGTATGCTGCCCATGAAGTTGCCTCTGCCCTGGTTGAGTGCGCCCTGATGCCTTCTGGGATCATTAGTTGCTGAGTAGAGTATGCCTTTTTGATGGTGCTAACCAGCCAGGATGCGATTGTTCGAGAAGTTGCTAGGTGACCTCTCCTAGGTCCATGTGGCATTATGAGAAGAGCATCCGACTTTCTGAAGGAAGCTGTAGCTTCCAGATATTTGGTAATGACAGTTTTGACATCTAATGCATGAGGCTCGCCTTGGTCGTTTGTAAAGGATGGGAGGGTGATATCTTGATTATAATGAAAGGAGGATGATACTTTGGGAGTGAAAAGCTCCGAGGGCCTCAATACCACTCTATCTGGATAGAAGACAAGGTATGGTTTTGATATCAGTAGTGCTTTAAGTTCTGAAACTCTTCTCGCAGATGTGAGGGCGATAAGGAAGGTCAAGTTCAAGGTCAGGTTCCAAATTGAAATAGACTCAACTGGAAAAAAGGAGGTTTTGATAATGCGTCAAGCACTGTAGAGAGATCCCATGCCAGAAATGTGGGTCTTCTTGGAGGTCCAGAGGGTGAAGAGCCCATCTAATGCCTGTTTTAGCTAAAAGGGCAGAAACCTGGACTTTAAGGGTACTTGAGCTCAATCCTTTATTGATACCCAACTGAAGGAATTCCAGAACTTGCGGTGGCTCTGGTGATACTGGGTTCCAATTTTTTTGTTGGGCCAGTGAACAAAACCTATTCCAGACTTGCGAGTATGTTTTGTTGGTGGTGTTTTTTCTTGCCTGTAAAAGAGTTGAGATTACCTCCTGCAAGCAACCTTGCTCTAGCAACCAAGTCCTTTCAATTTCCATGCTGTCAAGTGTAATCTTTCTGGTGCTGGGTGTAGGAATAGACCCTGAGATAGGAGGTCTGCTGTTACCGGAAGAGGCAGTGGTTGTTGCAGGCTGAGCTGTAGTGGGGTTGTGAACCAAGGTCTCCTTGGCCAAAGAGGAATCACTGCTATTACCGTGGCTGATGATCTCCAAAGCCTGGATAAGAACCTCGCTATTAAGGGCACTGGTGGAAAAATGTAACCTAGCTTGAAATTCCACGGATGGGTCAGACAATCCACTCCTTCGGCTGATGGGAAAGCCGCCCTTGCCAGAAATCTCCGACATTTGGTGTTCGCGGGGGTAGCTGCTAGGTCGATTTCCGGTATTCCCCAAGTTCTTGAAAGGAGGGAAAAAGCCTGTTGGCCCAATGACCACTCGTTGTTTGAGAGAAGTTCCTTGCTTAAATAGTCGGCCAGCATATTCTGAGCTGCTGGGACTTGGATTAGATGTACTTGTGCCCAATCCATGATGGGGCGAACTTCCTCCATTAATGCGCGACTCCTCGTACCCCCTGTATGCTACAGCAACTCTGTTGTCCATTTGAATTACAACGTTCTTCCCTGCCAGGTATGGAGTGAAGGCCCGGAGAGCTATACCATGAGCTTGAAACCTCCACTGCCCCTGGGCTGCTAGATCTTAGTAATGCGCTCCCCATCCCTTCTGGCTGGCGTCTGAAGTGACCACCTCTGGCTACGAAGGAACTATAGGTTTGTACCTCTTGAGGTTGCTGGACCGTGTCCACCACCACGTCGATTGCTTCACATAGCTGTGTATGTAGATTGTCTGAAGCATTGAGACTCCATTCCACTGCCTCAGAAAGGAATTCTGCAAGATTCTCCTGTGCCATTGGGACCACTGGATCATGGGCAGGGTTGCAGACATGGAACCGAGGACACTCATACACACTCTGGCTGGTAGGCGTGTAGCTGAGATTACCCTATGAATTTTCTGGATCAGAGGAATCATCTTCTCCTGAGGAAGCTGTACTCTGTTCTGGATGGTGTCTAGTTCCGCCTCCAGAAATACCATCTTCTGTGTGGGCTAAAGTTTGCTTTTCTGCCAATTCACTAGCCACCCGAAACCTTGCAGGGTTGAAAGTAAGATTTCTCAGTGTTGAATCAGGACCTGGCGACTTTCTGCTAGAAGAAGTATGTCGTCCAAATAATGGTGTATTCTTAGAGCTCTCTCTCTGAAGTATGCGATGAGGGGTAGAAGAATTTTGGTGAAGGTCCTGGGGGCCGACGAGATGCCGAAGGGTAGACACTGGAACTGGAAGTGATGCTGGTTGAATAAAAAACTGAGAAATTTTTGAAAGGCAGGATGTATTGGAACATGAAGATAAGCGTCCGATAAATCTACGGACAGCATCCAATCTCCTAGTTTCACAGCTAATAGTATGGACTGTAGGCTTTCCATTTTGAAGGATTCTAATTTGATGTTTCTGTTTAGTCTGTTTAGGTCCAGCACTGGCCGTAAATCCCCTGTCTTCTTTTTTACAAGAAAGAGAGGGGAGTAGAATCCTCTGCCTCTCTGACACAGCGGAACCTCCAAAATGGCTTCCTTTTGTTTTAGTTCTGTTATGTATTTTAATAGGATCCTTCTCTTGCCTGGAGAAGACGGGAGTTTTGTTGGAAGAAAGTGGTTTCTGGGAATCTTGTTCAAGAATCTCCATTTGTGACCGAACTTGATCGTGGAAATGGTCCAAGGGTCCTTG
Organism: Aquarana catesbeiana; assembly: GCF_042186555.1. Classification (NCBI taxonomy): domain Eukaryota; kingdom Metazoa; phylum Chordata; class Amphibia; order Anura; family Ranidae; genus Aquarana; species Aquarana catesbeiana. The sequence continues at coordinate 84,438,853 of NC_133333.1, forward strand.
ATGTTTTCCGACCATATTTGAGTGAATTTTTTGAGTCTGGCGCCCACCCTCGGAGGATGGGCGGGCATACCTTTAAAAGGACTTCTGCTGTTCGCCAGAAGGGGTGGCCTTGGTTTTCCGCATCCTCAGAAAGCATGACTATGTGTTCCTCCAGTTTCTCTTAAACTCTTTTCCCGGCCTATAGGATTTTGCTTCTCTGTACCTTTCAGGAAGGTTACCCTTGTAAACTGGACCCCTTGATCTCTTGGGTCTCCTGTCAGAGGGAATGAGGCCCGATTTTTCCCCCGTCACCTTGGAAATGGCTACATCCAATTTGGAGCCGAAGTGATTCGAGCCATCATAGGGGATCTTGCACCAATTTGTTTTTGATGCTGCATCGGCTACCCAGGGTTTTAGCCACAAAGCTCTCCTTGCCATCACCGAGGCTAGCATAGCCCAAGCTGAGCACCTGATAACGTCCACGGAGGCTTCTTCGATGAAATCGCCTGCTAATTTAAGTTTCTGTAGAGACAAAATTACTTTCTCTAAGTCTGCTCCCTGCTGGAGAGATTTCTCAATATTGACAGTCCAGCCCGAGATGGCTCTACCAACCGCTGCTGTGGTGACTGCTGGTCTACAAGCGCGTCCTGCTGTGGAGTAGGCTTTTTTAAGTTCCAGATCAATCTTAGGATCTAGAACGTCACGGAAGGAGATGGCGTCCTCGATGGGAAGGGTGACATGTCTTGCCAGACGCATCAGGGAGGCATCCACAATAGGAGCGTTAATTAAGGAGTTGACTTTAGGCTCTTTAAGAGGATACATCTTGGCTAGTCTGTTGTTTAGGCTAGGCCTCTTGTCGGCTCTTTCCCATTCGTCTTTGATTAAATCGTTCAACTCCTCAATGAAAGGGAAGGTCTCTGGGTCCCTCTTCAGGTTTGTAAAATACTTCCGAGTCTTCTGAGGCGCTTCCTCAGACTCCTCCCAACCTATGGCCTCCTTGACTGACTTTGCAAAGGGTTCGACCAGAGAGAAGTCAAACCCTGTTGGGACTTCTGGATCCTCGTCCTGTGAAGGGGATTCTGGATCCATCCCTACCTCGATTGCTGAGCGAGGAGGAGCCATGAAAGTACCTGGATCTGACGTGGCCGGCAGGGGTGTTGTTGATTCCATTATGGATTCTCGCACAGATTCCCGAATAAGTTTGGTTACTTCTCTGACGTCTGATTCTCTTTCTTTTGTGGCCTCATTGAAACACGTGCGACATGCTAATTTATCTGGCAAAGCGGAGGCGCCACATACCCAGCAGGTATTAGCTGCGGGGCGGGTGTGTAGTCTTCGTCCGTGACGTGACGAAGGTGATCTCCCATGACGTGATCTGCTACGTCGAGAGTGACTGTGGCGTGAGTGACCATGGCGAAAATGACTGTGGCGTGAGTGCCTGTGACGAGATAAGGAGCGTGACCGGCTTCTGCGGGATCTCCTGCTTGAGGCATGGCTTGATCTCTCTTTGCGTCTTGATCCAGACCTGGAAGGGCTGTCAGAAGGCGTCTTGTTAGAAGATATGCTCTCTTTTTTTCTCTCTTCAATACTTACCACTGAATGCGGATAGCCCCTTACCTTATTGGCTGAGGATGGTCTGCTAGGGCAGTGGTCTCCATGAGGGTAGGCAAGAAAAGAGGAAGTCTGGAAGTAGATTTTAGAAGCAGAAATATATATATATACATATATACATATAAAATCATTTATATATTTATTAATGAAAAAAATTCTTTTTTTTTTTATTTTTTTTTTTAAATATAATATGTCAGGAAGTCCCTGTAAAATAGAAATGAGAACTTAAGGTACCTACCAGGCTTCAATGAAGAAATCTTAAGCAAGGAATCAGCAGTCTGGGGCTGAAAGAAGAAACACACATAATTCTCAGCCCAGAACCCTCTTTTAAATAGACCGCCGCCGTTCGCGGCAAAAAATGACACTTCGCACATGCGCAGAAGCGTCGTGACGACTCCGGTGCCATCTTGGAAGCTGGAAAACCGCTGTAAACGGCCCTCCACAGCCTCCCGCACATGCGCACTGCGGGACGGGATACATGGCGGCCATGAAAGAGCTAATAGAGCGCTGTGGGACTACAGGTCCCAGAGGAGGAAAAGAAGAAAGAAATAGAAGGAAAAAACAGTAGAAGGGGAAGACAAATGACTGATAAGAGAGAGTGGAGACCACTGCAAACCTGAAGCTTTTTTTAAAGCTTATTCTGTGCCAGACGCTTCATGCTGCTGCCCCTGAGACCACCAGAGTGGGGTTCCCTCCATAAGAGCTCCTTTAGAGACTGTACAGGAGGGACTTCCAAACAGGAGAGGCTTGAACCTGCGGGGTGATGCGGTAAGAGGCTTGCGATGTCCATCCGTCTTGTCAGGTGAGGATAAAAAAGAGAATGGTGGGGGTCATCTCTCTTCAACTTCTATAGCTAGTCCAATCCTGTCAGGTTGTGGAGGCGGAGTCACAACCCAGTGTGTGCTGCCATGAAGGCGTCAGGAAAAGTGGTTGGACAGGGTGTCAACCACTTTAAGATATGACGTGCATATCCCAGGATTTTTTAGGGGCAGGCAGGAGTATATGTAATTTTTGCCTAAGCAAGAATGGAGACAAGGGGCAGGCTGGACTGTAAATTTAGGAAAAAAAGTAAGGGAACCTAAAGAAAAAAAAGAAAAAGTAAAAGTCTGCAGTTTCAGATTAAGTGGGTACAGAGGAAGGGGTGGGGGAGGAGAGGAATACGGGGGGAATGTAATGTCATTGTGAAGTTCCACTGAAGTTCTACTGAATCAGATGTTTAAGGGAATGTATGTATTTTTCAGTATCATTTTATTATTTATCTCAAGGTAATTTTTGAAATAACTTGTCTATGTTTTGAATTATTTTTAGCTATTGTATAAATTTTGAGATTTGTAGATTGGCCACTAGACTGATTTCTCACTTTCTCAGGGCAACTACTGTGTCTCTTTTGTAACAACTGTTGAGATAAAATAGCAATGTTAGCAATGATTCTGAATGATAGCAGTGTTTTGAATGATCTGACTTGTTCATGTTCTTGTATTTGTGAAAAAGCAGTAAAGTGCAATAATTATGTTTCACTGCAAAGCAGGAAAAAACAGCAGAGGAAAATACATATACATATACAATTACAAATTATTCATAGACACAAGGTTTAAAATACTGTAATAAAACTTCTTTATAATGTAGCGCCCACCACCTTTAGGTGGGTGGTAATTAGTTAGTTAGGATAAGTGATAGGTAAATTGCCAGTGTCTTACCCTGTTGGTTAGGCTGGTTGGGTAATTTGGTTGGGAGATTTGATAGAATAGAGGAAGGTGTGGCCACCTACACTCTGCCCTGCAAGATTTCCATTACTTTCCCTGAAATGTTCTGGAAGGTGGGTGGACTGGGGGAGCAGAGTGGCAGGTAGTTTTTGGAGACCGCTCTGAGCCAATCATTGTTTTGTTTGGACAGAGGCGGGACTGTTATAAATACCAAGGTCACATGCATCCTGGTGTGGTTGGAGATGGGAATTGAATCCGGAAAGGCTGCAAAGATGTGATCAGCAAGGAGCAGGCTTGAAGGCCTGGGGGTGTAATGCTCTCAGTGCTGGATAGCAAAAGAACTGGACCTGAAGGCCTGAGGGTTCAGAGACCTCAGTGCTGGATGGTTCAGCAACATCAATCAGCAACAAAAGGAGATTCTGGGAGAAATGTATCAGACATCACCAGCTGGGATGGTTCTGGACATGTGGAGCGGGAAGTAGCTGCTAAAAGGCTGGAGTAGACTGGGATCGGCTTTCTATGTTAACCATGGACTGTCGGTGGGAGAGAGCAAGGGTGTGCAACCCAGCAGTACTCATTCATCCAGGACTTTCCTGAACTGATGCGGGAGGATTGCAGGAGTCAAGATAGGCAGGGGAGGCCTGGGGCTTCCAGCATCCATATGCCACTATGTCTTTCAGAGGGGCATTGGTCAGTTCATTATGGGAAAGGACGATGACTACATATGGAACCGTAAATTAAGAGACAGCTCATAATTCCTTAAGAAATCTTGTAACACTCAGCAATCAAGAGAAATAAAGTTCTGTTTAAAATTATTGGCCTGTCTGCTGATGTTATTCATGCAGGGGAGGAAAACGGACTCAATTAACAGAAAGGTATAAACTAACAGCAGCTCCCAAGGGAGTAGTGCGCTACAATAATAATATTTACATCTTTCACAGGTTAACCCCTTTATGACCACTGAACACATGTGTGGCAGCAAAAGGGTTAACTTTAACTCCCACATGCTTAATGTGTCGCTGGGTGGCCTATGTTTATGTGCTGAAAGCGCACTTGCTGTGGGCTCCCAGCATGAAGGCCGAGCTCTCAAATACAGCTGTTGGTCCAGACTAAAGATCGGTAGCCGACGAGACCAGCTCCCAATCATGTGACCACTGTCACAGCAGGAAGGGGTTAATCGAAATAGAATATGCAATCCTTTTAAGTATTTTGCTTTACTTAATCAGATGTTAAGTGTCCTTGATTGACATTTTTGCAGCTCTGATGTTTTGATTCCAGTGCATTCCGTAGGTAAGGCTGCCTTCTAAAAATAGTCATTGCTGCATAAATAATTCATTCTAATTGATCGGAAAATACATCTTTTTTTGTGTACACTGCTATTTCTTGGTAAACTAAGGACATCTAAGTCAACTGTTTTCGAGAAATGAATTTGTCATGTGATATGTTAAAAAATAATTTTACTGACCCTCTTTATTGTCTCTTACTAAATTAGAAGAATATTAATATTATAACATTGAAGATGAGATTAATACAAGTCAAATTGTCAGTCTAAGCATTTACTGTATTTTGGTTATGCTACAATTACCAGTTCCTGTATGGATCTAAGAGAAATCCATAAACTGCATTACATTAGCTTCCATTTTTACAACACTATTACTTCTATAGATTAAATATTCCTTTTTAGCATTCCTCTAAAGTGATCTTTTAGTTCTTATGGAAAAGGCCTATCTATGTAACAAAGGGTTGACTATATGTGGCTTTGAGACATGGGCAATCGGTATTGTAAGGCCATCATATAGCTATGCCAGTGCCATGTACACAACAACAAAGCTTAAGAAGAGTCACAGAAATAACCACTTTGCATCGGCAGCTTTGATGGAAGTTGTGGCAAAGACAACTTTAAAGACATCATAGTGAAATCTGCAAAACAACTATTTTAGTAATCCAGTTACATTAATAAAGCATAAGTGTTTTGCAGTGTAACTTGTGCTTTGATCAGCACTTAAAGCAGAACTCCAGGCAAACAAATAAATGTAAGTTTGAAATGCATATATCAGAACTGCCTTACCTGTCAAAGGATTTGTAATTCTGTTCAGCCAGATTTGTGATCCAGGCACCCCTGCTAGACAACATATGAAGCTCAGCGACCACACTTTTTTACTGCAGTTATAAACTGCAGCTCTGTGACTCAACCTACTTGTTAACGAATGACAGGCAGCATGCCAATTAGGTCACTTTTTTTTAGTTTTTTTCCTCCCATAAGCATGTTCAGACTCTCAACTGAAGAGCTCTGCAAAGTGGTAGGGCTCTGACTGGCTCAAAGTGCTGTACTTCATCTTTTATTGTGAGCGCTAATGGGCAGGGGATTAAAGTAAGCTGATATGAGCATGGATTCAAGTGTTTATATAAGTTCTATGTAAAAAATACATCAAGAGCTTTCAAATTAATACAATAAATAAATGTAACGTTATGCACTATAGGTATAGGATTGTATATATGGATTTTTTTTTTAGATGTTTTTTCTATTGGTTAAACTAAATGGACTTGTGTCTTTTCAACCTGACTATTTTACTCTAACTTTTTGAAATTTCAGCTTCAATGTACAGTATAAATAATGACCAATCTTTATTTTTTTGTTGTTTTGTATAGTGTAGAGAATGGTTAGTTTTTGTTTTATTTTTTTTTTGTTTTATGCTGCTGTCTTTGTCCTCTTGGGAACGTTTCTCTTTTTTAAGAGTCGATTTCCCACTACACAATAAGCCTGTTTTGGCACCAAAGAGCCGTTTCAGAAGGTAGTTATTGTGTATTTAACACATACAGTATAAGCACATGAAAGGATTTTGTAGAAATGATAATAATTGTTTATGTTTATTGTCATGGTGTTCTAGGTTCCTATGCGGGAGCTGTGGTGGCCATGCCTTTGGCTGGGGTCTTGGTACAGTATTCAGGATGGAGCTCAGTATTCTATGTCTATGGTAAGTTACAGCAGTACGACACAAAACACCAGAGATATACAATGATATACCCAGATAGCAAGGAAAACTTGCCACAAATGTGTGGCAGTGTTGAGTTGTAAGTCTGTTAACTTGCTGCACATTTTCACTGGCAAGGTATACACTTGGAGAGCACTTGAAGCACAAGTTCTAGTTGACACTTTTCCAATTTGTAGCAAATTTGCTTGGCAAGTCTCTAGCAAGAGCAAAGTTGCTGTGGTGAGTCTACAGCAAGAGCTCTGCAAGTCTACAGCATGAAAATTCAGCCACAGTGACCCCTGTGGTAGGATGACTATTGCACAACATAACTAAACCAGAACATGCAGCAGACTTGCAGAATGCTTGCAAAAAAAGTTGATCTGGAGTCTTGCAATGCAGACTTGCTGAAATTGTGTAACAAACTTGTGAAGCTTGGTAAGTCTGCAGTAGCTTAGCAAGTAATTTTCAAACTTGCAGCACAATTTCTTGCTATCTTGGTACTCTTTGCTTTAAAATATAAATATAGAAGGAGTCACTGAGGGTGACTTCTTGGGATTAGGCTTCACCCACCAGAGAAGGGTGCTTCTCTGAACCCAATCTGCATATTTTCAGGCAAAGGTCACATTCTTTAAGTGAAGATAGGCTGAGCCAAAGATTTATTATTTCTGACTGAATAAACAACACTTTTAATAGTCTAAGGCAGGGTTTCTCAACTAGGGTTCCTCCAGAGGTTTCCAGGGGTTCCTTGAGCAATGAGCAATTTATTCCTCTCAGATAAGTTCTCACTGATACCATTGTTCTGTCTCGGGGACAGCTAGCTAAACCTTCTTATCCCAATAACTGTAGATACCATATTTCTTTGATCTCAGTTTTATTAGAACAAGCCGGTTGAAACTACAAATAACAGAAATAGACTTCAATAAGTACAATATCACATACAATACAGCATACATTGCATAAACAACGATATACAGTACAAGATGAGATAATAAAAACTTACTTTTAAGTTCTCTAAGGGGTAATGGCGATAGATTGAGAAAGACATGACTTGCTTCCTGCAATGTGTTGAAAAGAATGGTGGATGGTTCACTTCCTCCTAAGATTCTACCCAGAATCCCCTGCTTGCTGACAACTTCCTTATTTACACATACAATAAACAATTAAATAGAACTGCAGCAATACCAAAAAGGAACGCTAGATGGAGCCTTGCACACCACATATGGTTGTCTTAAGTAAGTTAATGAAATAGGGCTACCCAAAACAGTCTGTTTGTAGTGAGGGTGTGCCACGTCCCAAAAATAGAACTGGAGAAACCCCCTAGGGGTGGGATTTTAAAGGCACTACCAAAACAACAATATAAAATGTGTATAAAGTTTATTAATCATAAGAGATATATGTAGTACAAAAAAGAAATATACAAAACAAATGATGCATACAAATTGTACAGACATGCGACATAGGATACACAATCCAGAAACCCTACGTTTCGGAGATGGACTGTAGTCTCCTTTATCAGGGTTTTTTTTAGAAGGCACAGTGTATCACAGTGAATGGACAAGTACAAAAGAATGCATCCACAATTTTAAAAAAATGTGTGGAAGAACCGGAGCAGGGGGTCCCCAGCAAGCTCAATCCACCGAGAGACAATTGTTGTAATCAAAAAATTTATATTGTTCCCTCCACCGGTTCCAGAAGGTATTGGCATGGGATTGTACTTGTCTCCATTGACATTTGTAAAGGTCCTTCTCACAAAACTCTCCAGCTGGTGCACCGGCAAGACAAGTCTTTTGTGAGAGTAACATGGCAGGTGTGAGAACCACTGGATCTTCAGAGTCACTTGAAATGGATGTCAAGGGTCTGTCATTAATGATAGCTGTAACCTCTACCATAAATGTCACTAAACATTCGTGAGTAAGCCTTGCAGTTCCTTCTTGCAATGAGTTCCGCTAGCTCTGTAGCCAATACTGCAGCACAAAGTTCCAGCCTGGGTATGGTGTGTTCGGGAAGTGGTGCAAGTTTGCTTTCCCCATTACAAACCCTATGTGGCATTGTTCTTTAGTGTCTATGGTTTTCAGGTAAGCTACAGCAGCAATTGCTTTACCAGAAGCATCCGAAAACACACAAAGTCTTTGCATCTGAACGTTAGCAGATGACAGAGGAGCATATAGTCATGGAATTTTAATGTTGGATAGAGCTGTTAGTGAGTCCTTCCACTCTAGCCATAGGTTCTTCTTGTCGGTGGGGAGTGGGTGGTCCCAATCTAGCGACTCACAGGTTAAGTCTCTCAGTAGTGCTTTACCATGGATGGTGACAGGTGCTGCAAAGCCTAAGGGATCATACAGGCTGTTTATGGTAGACAGCACACCTCTACGGGTAAAGGGTTTTAAGTCCCAAAGCAAACCTAGACTGCGTTGCATGGGTAGTGAGTCTATGCCTAGATCTAAGTCCTTTAACTCGTTAGAATGATCTTGGACAGGAAAGGCTTCTAAAACTTTTCTACTGTTGGAAGCAATCTTGTGGAGTCTTAAGTTGGAACATGCAAGCATTGCTTGAGTTCTTTTGAGGAGACTGAGTGCGGCTTCATTTGTGGGTAGTGATTTCAAGCAATCGTCTACATGGAAATCCTTGTCCACAAACTGTCTGACATCTGACCCATACTCTAACTCTCCCACTCTAGCAGAATGTCTGAGGCCATATATAGCAACTGCAGGAAAAGGACTGTTGCCAAATATGTGCACCCTCATGCGGTATTCTGTGATGTCTCCAGAGGGGTTGTTGTCCCTGAACCAGAGAAACCTCAGAAAGTTACGGTGATCTTCTTTAACAAGAAAGCAATAGAACATTTGCTGTATGTCTGCTATGAATGCGAATGAATCCTTGCGAAAGCGAAGAAGTACTCCTAATAGTCTGTTGTTAAGGTCAGGGCCAGAGAGAAGGACATCATTTAGAGAGACACCCTCATGCTTTGCGCTGGAATCGAACACCACTCTAATCTGCCCTGGCTTCTTAGGGTGATAGACTCCAAATATGGGTAGGTACCAACATTCCTCTGAGTCTTTGAGGTTTGGGGCTATCTCAGAATGACCATTCTGGAATATTTTCTCCATGAAGGAAAGGAAATGTTCTTTCATCTCTGGTTTCCTTTGAAGATTGTGTCTTAGGGAAGTGAGTCGTTTATATGCTAGTTCTCTGTTGTTAGGCAAACGTCATCTTTTTGGTCTAAAGGGAAAAGGTGCAACCCAGTTATTAGTCCCGTCTCCATACTCTTTTCCATAACTTCTAAGAAGAGCCTATCCTCCATGGACATTGCTACCTGGTTGTCTTCCTTTGTTCTCCTGAACACTGTGCTTCCTAAGTCGCTTTGGCCGTTGTCATAGATATTGCTGTCACAGAGGGACTTAGGAAGGGAAGAGGTACAGGGTTGTTGTGTGGTAGCTCCTTTATGAGGATGTGATTTTGACAGGGTTGGAAAAGAGTAGGTGGACCATTCTCGAGAGTACTAGTGAGCAGGTTATTAACAGATGCAGGTCTGTGTGTACCTCCCAGGCAAATATCACCTATAATGACCCACCCGAGATCCAGTTTTTGGGCATATGGGGCATTTTTTGGACCGTTGATCAGTTTTCTTACTTTGTGGACTTGCAAGATATCCCTCCCTAGGAGTAAGATTATCTGAGCCTGATCATCTAGTTCTGCTATGAGATGTGCTATGTGATTCAAGTGAGTCTGGTGAGATGCTGCGTCTGGTGTGGGAATCTCTGATCTGTTGTCTGGCATCTGGTTACAGTGTCTTGTCTTACCATCCATAGATTCAATTTGTAGGCCGTCAGCCCTTCTCCCCGCCGTTTCCACTGTACCTGCACAAGTCCTCAGGGAGTAAGGGCTGCTGGGGCCTTTAAGGTTTAGAATGTCAAAAAACATAGATCTAGCAAGTGACTTGTTACTCTGATCATCCAAGATGATGTAGAGCTTGACTGCTTTGTCCCTGCGTCCTTTTGGGTAAACTCACGAGACAGATTTTAGAGCAGGACCTGCTACCTGTACTTTCTTTGTAGACTTCAGTACACTGTGAAGTGATTGCTATGGCGTCTGTGCTAGAGTCTTTGGTCTCCCCGCCTTGCTCTTTGTCCCTATGAACAGGTGGGAAAGTTCTTGGAGTAGGCCTTGGGTGTAGAGCTGTGTTGTGCTCTGTGCTGTCACATTCTGTACATTTGACACTGACCTTACTGTCCTTGGCGAAATGTGTAGACGAAGAGCAGCACTTGTAACAGATGTTGTTCTCTTTGATGAAAGCTTTGCGATCCTGGATGGTCTTTGTCCTGAAGGCTCTGAATTTCAGAAGAGGATGTGGCATCTTATGTAGAGGACAGAACTTAGTAGAGTCGCTGTCTTGCTCCTCTGGCTGAGACTCTGCTAATCTGTGGGAAGAAATGTTAGTTTTGTGCACTGCTACTGGAGCTCTGAGTTGTTTAGGGCCAGAAGAAGTGGTATAAGACACTGGAAAAATGAAGCTGGGGTCATATTTCATTCCTGCTTGCCTGTCTACAAAGTCCACAAACTCACTAAAGGGTGGAAAAGGCACATTGTGTTTTTCACTGTTCTGTCTCTGGGACAGCTAGCTAAACCTGCTTATCTTAATAACTGTAGACACCATATTTCTTTGATCTCAGTTTTATTAGAACAAGCCAGTTGAAACTACAAATAACAGAAATAGACTTCAATAAGTACAATATCACATACAATACAGCATACATGGTATGCTCTTGGTGTAGCTTCTGGAGGTTTTTTTTTTTGCTTCCTATTCATGGCAAGTTTTTGAAGTTGATTTTGTAAAGTTTCCATTCAATTCTTAATTTGGTTAATGATGGTAGGGTCCAATGATGTTAGGGTTTCAAACACAGCTTTTGTTTCCTGATTGTTACCCTTTTACCATTCAGTTCACGAATGGTAAACGTTTGTTCCTTAATCTTTTGCTGGTACGTCTGCAAAATCCTTCTGCGTCAGGAGAGTTCAGTGTATTTGCACAAAGATTTCAAATCTGGAGACCTTGTGGTATGAGATTCCTCTTTTTGCATCTTGAGAGAAAGAAGATGTCACTGTTGATCTGTATTTCCTTAGGTTGGTTAACTGCTTCCTCATGCGACTATATGCATTACCACGCCAAGCAAGTATTCATAGGTAATTGTCAGAGAGACAATTTTGACAGGCTACCATTAGAAAAAATGGCTATTTCCCAGTTTTAGATTATTCCTTTCTTTCATTTGATGATGGTCCATGCTTATTACAAGATAAAAGTAGTACTGGAAAAAAATATAGAGTGCATAGGTATATAAACTGTTAGTATACCAACCCGTATGTCTAAGTACCTCTTTTGTAAACGTCCAGCTACCATATTAAATTAACAGCCATTTTAAAGAAAGCATTTTCTTATCCCCAGGGAGCTTTGGTATTTTCTGGTACATGTTCTGGATTCTTGTCTCCTATGAAAGTCCAGCACAACATCCCACAATATCAGAAGAAGAGAGAAGGTACATTGAGGAGAGTATTGGAGAGAGCACAGGTTTCATGAACCCATTGGTGGTGAGCTAAATTTTCTTTTTCTATATTCTCTTTTCTATAATTCTAGCAGTAAAATGTTGTATTGTGTTAGTCAAAGGTGTTAGTCAAAGGTAGTAGTAGCAACAGTGGGCAATATATTTCATGTCGCTAACTGAATATAGTTTTAGGTTCAACCTATTGAAAACCCTTCGTTTTCTTCTCCGGGTATGCTTTTCTGCAAATAACTTATAAAACCATAATTATATACACCAGTCAGCCATAACATTATAACCACCTACCATAACCACCTATTGGGTAGGTCCCTTTTTTGCCACCAAAACAACCCGGACCTGTTGAGGCATAAACTCCACTAGACTTTTGAAGGTATGCTGTAATATCTAGCACCAAGCTGTCAGACACACTGCCTCCGCCAGCTTGCCTTCTACCCAAAGTGCATCCAGGTGCCACCTCTCCCTGAGGTAAAAGAAACCTGTACCTCTGGCTCTGCATTTAAGTTTTCTTGGTTGTTATATAGATTTAACCAGTCTATGTGCTTTGATGTCAGCTCAGTTTGTGTATATGTGTATTCCGATTCTTTGCTCTCCCTCTGCTCCCTAAATTTCCCCATCAGAACTATACTATAGTCAAGGCTGTAGAAACGTTCTGCCAAGGGAAAGTCAGTTCTGTTATATTTAATAGTAAATCTGTAAATTCTTTCTTAATATTTCTTCCTCCAGGTCAGTTTTAATAAATATACATCATTTAATGTCATCCGCAAACTGCCTGACCTTACCCTCTATTTTATCTACTAAGTCATTTATAAAAGAGTTAAAAGAACCAAGCCCAAAATGGATCCTTGTGGAACATCACTGCTAACTTTGCTATATTTGTAATAAATGTCCTGATAACCATCTTTTGTCTTCTGTTCTCTGGCCAGTTTATTACCAATGTAAATATTATTTCCAAGTGATCCTTATGTACTGTATAAGTGTATTATAAAAGAACTGGGGCAAATACCTTTTTCAAGATACAAATATATTACCCCAGTAGCATTTGCATCAGCTAGGATTTAACTTACTACATCGTAAAAGCTAACTATATATCAGTAGATAATTTGTTTTCCTGGGGGGTTCAGCATTGGTGACCCAGGCTGGGCACAAACATTTTACATGTATCTAAAGAACACTAACAGTTGAAGGGGCTTAAAACTTTGTGCATATTACACATATCACAGTGGTCAGTAGTGCTAAAGACACACAGCACATGGCTCAGTAGTGTGTAATGAATAGAGTGCAGAGATTAGAAATGCAAACTGCACAAAGTACAGGGAACAGAAGTGCATAATCACACACAGTGAAGGGGGAGAAGAGTGCATAATGAACAGAGTACAGGGGTCAGGACTCATGTATGCAAAACACAAAAAATGCAGGGATCAGGAGTAAGTATCACACACAAAGCAAGGAGAGCAGAGATCATGAGTGCATCATTAACAGAGTACAGGAGTCAGAAGTACAGGGATGCATAAGTCAGTAGACAGTGTATAAGAAAAAGTATGCAAGAAGGGGGTACCTTTCCATTCACAAAAAAAAAATAAGTAAACATACAGTTTTTGACAAGTCCTTTAACCACTTTCTGCCCAGCCTATTGTCATCTTATGGTAGGGTAGGGGATTCGTCGTTTCGGGTGGACATCATATGATGTCCTCCCGAAACGTGCCTCGAATGAAGCAGTGGGGCCACTCTGCAGCATGCTCTGTCACCAGTAGAGATGGGCCGAACACATCCCTGTTCATTTTTGAACTCCTGAACAGAGAAAAAGTTCTGACCCGAAAGGCGTCCACTCGTCCACCCCATTGAAGTCTATGTGAAACGGACTTGAAAAATCAAAATTTCCCATTTTAAAGACTTATATGCAAGTAATTGGCCATAAAAACTGTATGGTGGTCTTGGTACTGCCCTGGGGGACATGTATCAATGCAAAAAATGTTTTTAAAAAACTATCATTTTTAAAGCAGCAGTGATATTAATGATGCTTAAAGTGCAACAATAAAAATAAAAAATTCCTTTAAATACAGTATAGTGCCTGAGGGTCCCCTTAGTGGAAACAAAGAAGAATGGCATCACATCCGGAAGTAAAATCAAAAGAATTTATTGAAAGTCCATATAATCAAGCGAACATGACAAACATCAATCAAAAAAAGGTGCTCAGTGGACGCATTTCACACAAACGTGCTTACTCATTCCCTCAGTCTGAATGTAAAATGGCACATCTGTAGCATGTAAAGAACATGCTGCAGCAAAAATTACATTTCTAAAAAAAAAAGTCAAATCACATTTACAGTATCTCACAAAAGTGAGTACACCCCTCACATTGTTGTAAATATTTTATTATATCTTTTCATGTGACAACACTGAAGAAATGACACTTTGCTACAATGTAAAATAGTGAGTGTACAGCTTGTATAACAGTGTAAATTTGCTGTCCCCTCAAAATAACTCAACGCACAGCCATTAATGACTAAGCCACTGGCAACAAAAGTAAGTACACCCCTAAGTGAAAATGTCCAAATTGGGTCCAATTAGCCATTTTCCCTCCCCGGTGTCATGTGACTCCTTAGTGTTGCAAGGTCTCAGGTGTGAATGGGGAGCAGGTATATTAAACTTGGTGTTATCACTCTCACTCTCTTATACTAGTCACTGGAAGTTCAACATGGCACCTCATGGCAAAGAACTCTCTAATTTAAGCTCTACCTAAAGATGGCCTAGGCTATAAGAAGATTGCCAAGACCCTGAAACTGAGCTGCAGCACGGGGGCCAAGACCATACAGCAGTTTAACAGGACAGGTTCCACTCAGAATAGGCCTCGCCATGGTCGACCAAAGAAGTTGAGTGCATGTGCTCATTGTCATATTCAGAGGTTGTCTTTGGGAAATAGACGTATGAGTGCTGCCAGCATTGCTGCAGAGATTGAAGGGGTGCGGTGTCAGCCTGTCAGTGCTCAGACCATACGCCACACTCTTCATCAAATTGGTCTGTATGGCTGTCATCCCAGAAGAAAGCCTCTTCTAAAGATGATGCACAAGAAAGCCCGCAAAGTTTTCTGAAGACAAGTAAACTAAGGACATGGATTACTGGAACCATGTCCTGTGGTCTGATGAGATCAAGATAAATTTATTTGGTTAAGATGGTGTGTGGCAGCAACCAGGTGAGGAATACAAAGACAAGTGTGTCTTACCCACAGTCAAGCATGGTGGTGGGAGTGTTATGGTCTGGGGCTGCATGAGTGCTGCTGGCACTGGGGAGCTACAGTTCATTGAGGGAACCATGAATGCCAACATGTACTGTGACATACTGAAGCAGAGCATGATCCCCTCCGTGCGGAGACTGAGCCACAGGGCAGTATTCCAACATGATAACGACCCCAAACACACCTCCAAGATGACCATTACCGTGCTAAAGAAGCTGAGGATAAAGGTGATGGACTGACCAAGCATGTTTCCAGACCTAAACTCTATTGAGCATCTGTGGGGCATCCTCAAGCGGAAGGTGGAAGAGCTCAAGGTCTCTAACATCCAACAGCTCCATTATGTCGTCATGGAGGAGTGGAAGAGGACTCCAGTGGCAACCTGTGAAGCTCTGGTGAACTCCATACCCAAGAGGGTTAAGGCAGTGCTGAAAAATAATGGTGGGCACACAACATTTTGACACTTTGGGTGTTTCACTTAGGGGTGTACTCACTTTTGTTGGCAGCGGTTAGGACATTAAGCTGTGTGTTGAGTTCTTTTGAGGGGACAGCAAATTTACACTGTTGTACAAGCTGTATACTCACTACTTTACATTGTAGCAAAGTATAATTTCTTCAGTGTTGTCACATGAAAAGATATAATAAAATATTTACAAAAATGTGAGGGGTGTACTCACTTTTGTGAGATACTGTAAATTGACGTGTGTTTGCAATTGCCGGAACTCAACTATTTAAAAAAAAAAAAAAAATAAAGGTGTGGGGTCCCCCCAAGTCCATACCAGACCCTTCAGGTTGTGGAGTCCCCCCAAAACCCATACCTGGCCCTTTATCCTGAGCATGCAGCCTGGCAGGTCAGGAAAGGGGAGGGATGAGTGAGCACCCCCCTCCTGAACCATACCAGTCCACTAGCCCTCAACATGGGGGTTGTTTTGTGGCAGGGGGGCTCTGCCCCATCACCCCAAAGCACCTTGTCCTTGTGTTGATGGCGACAAGGGTCTCTTCCCCACAACCCTGGTCTGCGGGTGGGAGGCTTATCGGAATCTGGAAGTACCCCTACCCATTCACCAAAAAATTGTTAAAAAGTAATAATAACTGAGACAGTTTTTGAGAATTCCTTTATTAAAAAATAAAAAAAACAGTGTCCCCCAATGTAAATCCATCGTCAATCACGACACCCGCCCCCGCTTTGCCCAATCAGGGCGCAGAATGCGAATGGGGCAAACAGCCAATGTTTGGCTCAAACTCATGCTCGGGCCGAACCGTTCGCCCAATACAAGTCACCGGCTGTGTCCATCGGACACAGCTGATGACTGATCAGTGTACCGGCTCGCTGCCATACCATGTGATTGCTGTAACCAATCACAGCACATCACATGACAACTATAAACAGTGGATCGCTTCCTTTCATACAATACACACTAAACTAATAAATTTCATCAGTAAAAATGGTTGCTTATTCCAAATGTATGTGTAAAAAAATAAGAAAAAAAATCCAATCACTACCCCAGAGTGGTGCAATGTTACTGTTTTGCTCTGGTTACAGCATGTTAAAAAAAGTGAAAAAATGTGAAAAAATGTATTACATACTGTTACCAGTCAGTATAACTGCCACACTAGTTATACAATGATGCTGTACTGTACTGGTGATAGTATGTAAAAAAAAAAAAAAATTTTGAAAAACATTTTTTTTTTATTCCTTAATTTTCCAAAAAATTGTGACAAAAAATTACAACTTTAAAAAACTTGTCCTCATAAACATGGTATCCCCCAATCCATGTTTAAGGCAAGTGACCTTGTATGGCCATCCCCCCTCCACTTCCTTTTCAGGCCAGCCAGGCTGCATGATTGGATAAGGGTCTGGAATGGATTTTGGGGGACTCTTTTTTTTCTTGTTTTTTTTTTGTGTTTAAAATTCAAATACTTGACATAAAGGGTCTGGTATAGAAGTTTGGGGGATGCCTTTTTTTTATGTGGTCCACTTAAAATCTATACCAGACCTAGAAGGCCTAGTATGAATTTTGGGGTATCCCACGCCATTTTCTTTAACACTATGCCTGCCCCTCAATGTCTCATCAGAACCTCAGGTATTTATCAGGATGCTAGACCCAGTACTACTCATTTTGCGATCCTTGGACAACCATCTGTTGAGGGAACAGTGGCCCAGGCTAGCTTGTCCTTTAAACCTTTGGATAGACCAAGGCGGAACTGGTGCCGCAGGGCTGCATCGTTCCACTGAGTATTCGCGCTCCAACGTCAGGGTCAACGTCAGAGTCAGGCCGGAAGACAGGAGGAAGCAGGGTCAAACAAACCAAAGGTCAGGACTGAAGATAGCAGCGTGGTCAGGAATCCGGGTTAGTACTGGAACAGGATACAGGCACAGAACCAGGATTTCAGGAGACAGCTTCAGATCAAACAGCAAAGACCCAGCGCCCCTGAGGCACCTTTATAGGCCACTAAGCGCCAAACTGCGCCTAATGCGTGCGCATGCACACATCCATGCGCGATGTCCATGATTCGCACATGCACATTGGCACACATCTCCTAATGCGGGCAGTGCATCCCTGACAGGTCCCCTGGTGGAAGCAGTGAATTCTCTGGTAACTCTGTGGGGTCAGTACCTCCTGCCCTACGCCTTTCCTTGTCTGTCTAACAGGTTCATGTCAAAGGGCATTCTGATATTCCTCATTGTTCCAAACCGGCCCAGACAGATGTGGTATGCCGACTAGATACGTTGCTCTACCATGGTCCTACTGCATCAGGATCTTCTATTCCGAAGTACCAATTTGCCATCTGGCTTCATGGTTTCTGACTTTAAGAGCATGGCAGTTGATGGTATTCTGGAGTCTAGAAATATCTTGATACTAAACTTTCAGCACTATTGGGGGTCAGAGTACCTAACTTTTCTATTCTGTTTTGAGAATTTTTAACCTTTCATTTGTTAATTAAGACCCTTGTATAGAGGGTCTCCCATGTAGCTTCCCTTTGTGACTCAGTGGGTTCTGAAGTAGTTCTATTGTAGCCTTCTCTTTGGTGAGGTGATTATCTGAACTGGTGGCGTTATCCAGCAAGGAACCCTTCACAGTTTTGCACAGAACAAGGTGGTATTGAGGGCCAGATCTTCCTCTTGCCTAGGGTAGTTTCTATCTGTCTCCCCAACACGAACACCTTATCCTGTCCCTCAGTCCACCTGTTTCTAGTGCTTCAAGAAATTTTTGACTTTGGATGACAGATCTGCAAGGCTGCCACTGGGGCTTCTATTATCACTTTCTCTAGGTCCTACCAGGTGGACATTCGGCCTCTTCCTAAACCAACTGTGGGCCTAAAACCCCTCGAGCAGGCACTCTGTGTCTTGGACCTGTTAGCATTTGTTTGGCGTTTGCCTAACCCACAATTGGATTTTTTTGCATTTTCTTAGGTTAAAGCGGAGCTCTACCCAAATGGGGAAGCTCAGTTTGTCTGCCTCCTCCCCTCCATCTGCTGCCACATTTGGCACCTCTTGAGGGGGAGGGAGGGTGGGTACCTGGTTTTGACAGGTACCTGCTCCTACTTCTGGCTCAGTTCGCCATGTTGAAGTGAGCCGGAAGTTTGGCCCCTCCTCCGTCCCATCCCCTGCAGCCGACCCATTGAGAAAGCGCAAAATGCCGCAAGGCTTCACTGCCGATTTCCCTTTAGCCATCATGGCAGCAGCAGCACCCGAGAGCCGATTCAGGTGAGGACACTGTTGGATGCCTGGACAGGTAAGTACCATAATAGTAAAAGTCAATAGTAACAGTATTTGTAACTGCTGACTTTTGTTTCTTTTTTTTTGGGGGGGGGGCCCTCTTGAAATACTCCCTCGATGTAACTAGATCAAGGTAAGAACACTTGCAAACAACAGAGTAATTTAGGTACAAGAATACCTAGTTTCTTGGTAGCCAACAAGGATGGAAGGCATCAGTGATAGATAGAGTAGGAAGAGATTAAAATCTGTTTTGGTTTATTTTTTGCTGCTTGTCTCCTGCTAGGAAGATTTCCCTTCGCTTCCTGTCCTTGGTACACAACAGTAAGTGAGAGGAAATCTCTCTAAAATGCACAAAATTCCCATTATGAGGCTTGTGTCCTAATTGGAGGATTTTTCCTCATTTTTTGCTCTGGTGACAACTCTGACAATTTGGATTTCTCATCATCCGTCTGTTTTGGTGACAATGGTCACAGTGCAAACAGATGATTTAAGCTCCCCAGTGGGGATACTAAAAGCAATATATAGTTGCCATGGGGGACCAACCCTTCCTAGCCCTATCCTAAATTAAAAAAAAATACATTTTTATGTAAATTTAAACAGCATTTTGCAGTAGCTACTGGGTCTGTGTGGAAGGCGGAATGGGAGTGTTACTTCCACCCACTATATTCACTGCTTCAAGCCACAAAGACTGTGGTCAGCTCCCTAGTGGTTCAGGCTGTGCGATGATGTCAGAGAAGTGGGGCTTTGTTGTAGTGGTCATATTGTTGGCACAGGTATAAGTTGGATGATAAAGCAGCACACATGCTGAGGCAAAACAGATACAGAGGCGGCAGCAGCAGTAGTGGCAGCACTGGGAGAGGCACTGAAGGAGACACATGGTGGGCTTCACAGCTTTGGGGACTGTTTTGCAAGCCCCACCTGTCAGGGGGCATTAGCAGCTGGGTTGTGTCTTAGGGTAACCAGCACACTGTTGTTTTTCCACAGTGTCTTCTCAGCTGATTGGGACTACTATTTAGTTCAGGTTCCCTTGTTGATATCACCAGGCCAAATGTCTTCTAAACAGATGTTTCCTCCACCAGATTTGCTCAGCTATATCCTATGGGGGAGGAATTCACTAAGAAGTGATGTATGCTCTCGGTAAATGCAGCAGTGTCTTATCTCAACAGGTGACATATCCCAGGAGGTTGCAGGCACGGGGGACTCTGCAGGTAGTGGGGCTGATCTAGACAAGGGTTTGGCAAATTTCTCATGGGCTTTTTTTTTGCTGTAGGTTTTTCTAAATATTTCATGCAGATTTCACATTTGGGACTTTTGTCTATAAACATGCGCAGGATACTTTGACTACAATGTTGGTCTGCAGAATTACCCTGCAAAAAGCTTTAGGCTAGTTTTACTTTTCACAGGGAACGCTTGTTTGGCCCAGGTCTGGATAAGTATATCTGGAAAAATTCAAATGGTAAGAGTTCTCTTTTACTTCTTCGGAGGGGTAATCACATGATTCAAAGGGCGGCTGCTCCTTCTTCTTCTACTCCTTCCACAAAGCAGTCCTTTCACCACTCTCAGGCTTCGACTTCCAGAGCAAAATCTCAGTCAAAGTGCCAGTTCCATAAGAAGTCCTGGTCCTCCAAGCTTCTCAATGTAGGGGCACCTCCACTCATTTTTTGAAAGTATGGCAGGGGGGTATTAGCAAACAAATGGGTCCATTGTGCAGTTGCTCATGGTTACAGGTTGGAATTCGAAAGTCCCCCCCCCCCACACACACTTTATGCTTTCAAATGTTTATCTGAATCTGTTAAAACAAATTGTTACATTTTCAGGCTCTCAATCATCTTCTGTCTTAAAGAGTGATCTTTCCTGTTTCAGAGGACAAAGGGGTTTGCAGCTTTTATTTAAACCTTTTTATGGTTCTAAAGCCAAACAGCGAAGTTCATCCTGTATTGGATCTCAAGCATTTGAACACATTTCTTCAGATACAGAAGCTTAGAAAATAATTAGTACATAGAGTGTTGACCTTGCTCCATCCAGGGGATATCCTGGCATCAATGGACATAAAGGATGCTTACCTACATGTCCTGATCTTTCCTCCTCACTAGAAGGTTTGTAGTGGAGTAGTGTAGTGTAGTATTAGTGGTGTAGTTTTGGATAGGGTAGGAAAGGATTAAAACGCCTTCTAGATTTTTTTTTATTGTCTGTATACTCTTAGGGAAATTTCTATTCACTATCTTTCCCAGAGATGTAACAAAAACATATCGGCAAAAGTGAGGGGAATTCCCTACTTAGATGGCTGTACCCACAACAGGTGTTTTCATTGGAAGCTTTCCCTTCTTCCCTTCTCCTGGGGACAATTCTACAATTTAGAATTTCTCATAATTTATTTCTTGGAAGGGGAGGAATCATGGTGAATGGATCTACACTTTTGGTTGGCCCTACCAACCCCACTCTACTCAAGAAAAATTGATAATTTGATTGACTTATCTCGAAAAAGCCTGTTGGAAAATTTTCGGCCATAATAGCGACTGCATTCTTTGAGGTGCAACCATCGTTCAAGTATTGCACTATCAAGTTACAAATGTTTATATACCATTTGTGTATTTAGAGAATGTATTTAAAACCATATCCATAATGTTATATATAAATAATGTTATATATAAATAATGTCTTTGCAGAAATTTAAAGCACCTTGGCGGAAATTTTTCACCTCTATGCCAGTGTATGCAATCATCGTTGCCAACTTTTGCCGCAGTTGGACATTCTATCTCTTGCTCATTAGCCAGCCGGCCTATTTTGAGGAAGTGTTTGGCTTT
This sequence comes from Aquarana catesbeiana, assembly GCF_042186555.1. Classification (NCBI taxonomy): domain Eukaryota; kingdom Metazoa; phylum Chordata; class Amphibia; order Anura; family Ranidae; genus Aquarana; species Aquarana catesbeiana. Next base: position 84,460,424 of record NC_133333.1, read on the forward strand.
GAGATCAGTAAGGTATGGTGTTCTTTCTGGAGGTACTATATTATTAACTTTCTAAATCGAGTTGAAATCAATAGCCTCTGTAAATAAATCATTTTGTTGTCATGTGGTTTTGAATAAAACCTTCGTAAAGAACACTAAAGCCATAAAACACAGCCTAAAAGCCATTTTGTCAGGGTTAGCTGAGGATAATATTGACAAAACTCCTTTGAACAAGTAATCAAGTGATAGGCTCCCTCCTACAACATTGAAGCTTGTGATAGTGTAATTATAAGTTGTTGAAATATATTAAAAATGATTTTTACTTTTGTGGTAAAAATCATACACCCCACAGGTCTACAGTGCCCGGAGACAAGATAGACATTGAACTGTGACTTCAATATAGCATTCCACTCTCAGCAAGTAACAACTGCTTCTGGTGCAAGAACAGTGTGTGATCATGGGGATCAAAGGTCCATTTTGGGGATATGGTGGTGGTATTAAATATCTCAGTCCTGTAGTTCTTGATCAATAGGGAAAATGGCGGCAGCTATCCTCAGTCAGCTCTCTGGGATGAAAGCAAGGGAAGAGAGAAGGAAGTGACACCTAAGTGTAGCAGTTAACAGTTACTTTAATTCACAATGGTTAAAAAAACTCATAAGATTGTGCTGTAAAATGCACTCATCAGAACATAGAGATGCTGCTCTGTTCCATCCTGCAGATACCGTGCTGTGCCAGGGAACAGCTGGAGATAGAGGAGATGACTGGAGTGTCCTGTGACCAATAGGAAGTCTGGGCCAACCATTGTGTAATGCACGGTGTAGCACCAGTTCCTTCTACAGGCCTGGGGGTGAACAATTTTTCCGTAGGCAGCAGTATTGGCTGCGAGGGATGTTACTAACTCACCTGGGGTTAAGGCAGCTGCAAAAGTGAATAAAGGAATTACAAGCTGTAGGCTTCACAAAGTTTTTGACATATATTAATCTATCCTCGTGACATAGTTCAAGGTCCAAGAAAGCCAAAGAATCCTGGTCTAGAACATGGAAAAGGAAAGACCCAGTATATTCTGATTACAATGCAGCTATCTTCTGGGGTGGGCCATCCCATATGATCACTATGTTGTCGACATAGCGACCATAGTAGACCACATGGGCAGCAAAGGGATTGTTCCAGGTGATGTAAAGTTGTTCCCAATAGCCCATTGTCAAGTTGGCATAGCTGGGAGCATAATTAGCCCCCATAGCTGTGCCATTCATCTGTAAATAAAGATGGATCCTATGCATAAATAGTCCTTTAGAACTGTTCACCCCCAGGCCTGTAGAAGGAGTCGGTGCTCTGAGCGTGTAGCCTGTTGTTCCGTCTGTCTCTTCTCCGGTGATGTCACATCCGCGGTGCATTCCACGCTGGTTGGCCCGGATTTTCTGGTGGCCACAGGAAGTTCCAGTCATCTCCTCCATCTACAGCAGTTCCCTTGTGCTGCCTGCAGGATGGACCAGAGCAGCCTCCCCATGTTCTTCTTTTTTTAACAAACAGATATGCTTTATTGACAGATGCATGGTACACAACAATTAAAAAGAAACAGTGTTTTTCCAATGGTTTTCCAGTTTCACAGTACAATAAGACAACCTATTTGAAATTTAGACAGGTAGGGCAATTTAAACCCGTGCCAGAACAACGGACAGCACAGTGTCCAGAACAAACTGAGAAATAATACAAGATACATCGTAGACATTGATATTTCCTTGTTGAGAGAACAGGTTATGACCATCACCCAATGAAGACTCAGCAGTGTGGTGGAATTCCTGTCAAGGTCTAGGAGGACCAGACCTTTTCAAATTTCCAGTGACACCCTCTGTTGGAGTAGGTCATGTTGTATAACCAGAGCTTTCCAGGCAGGCACCTCTGGTGTGGTCCAAGATGCCCATTTTAGCAGAATTTCTTTCTTTGCATAGTATAGGAGATATGCTATAAGAAGCTTAGAGTGATGGGAACGTTGGTTGTCATCTGGGATTCCCAGTAATGCTAGAGACGGGGTGGGTACCAGAGTGAGTTGTAATCTAAGATTGATTTCAGAGAAAACAGCCTGCCAGTATGACACAATCACTGGGCATTCCCAGAACATATGGATGTAGGAACCCGGGTGGAGTCTACAGCGTGGGCATATGGGGTTTCTCTCAGGGAACAATCTCTGCAGTTTCTCGTTGGTATAGTATACCCGGTGGAGAAATTTATCATCATGTTCTGATGAGCGCATTTTACTGCACAATCTTGTGAGTTTTTTAACCATTGTGAATGAAAGTAACTTTTAACTGCTACACTTCTCTCTTGCCTTGCTTTCACTCTCAGCAAATACATGTAATCACAGAAGAAACAGAGCAGTCTCTGCATGTGTTAGCAAGCCTAACCTATCCCCAGTCATGTGATCCCAGCCAGACAATATTTGGCTTCACATCTAGAGATTTCCTTATACTGTCCTTGTTGTTCTCAGTTCTGTTTAGCAGACATATGCCCTGTACACACGGTCGGATTTTCCGACAGAAAATGTGTGATAGGACCTTGTTGTCGGAAATTCCGACCGGGTGTGGGCTCCATCACACATTTTCCATCGGAATTTCCAACACACAAAGTTTGACAGCTTGCTATAAAATTTTCCGACAACAAAATCCGTTGTCGGAAATTCTGATCATGTGTACACAAATCCGACGCACAAAGTGCCATGCATGCTCAGAATAAATGAAGAGACGAAAGCTATTGGCTACTGCCCCGTTTATAGTCCCGACGTACGTGTTATACGTCACCGCGTTCAGAACGATTGGATTTTCCGACAACTTTGTGTGACCGTGTGTATGCAAGACAAGTTTGAACCAACATCCATCGGAAAAAATCCATGGACTTTGTTGTCGGAATGTCCGATCAATGTCCGACCGTGTGTACAGGGCAATACTGTGTGAATCATTGTAAACTGAGATTGGCTAAAAGGAAACTAGCAAGTGTTTATACTAACTTGAATGTGGGCGACGATCCTCAGAATCACTTATCAACAGGGGAACTACATGTCCCATGAGGCATTGCAAGATGACAGTTACATGCATGATTCCCAGAGGCAGAGGCATGATTGGAAGACTGACAGTTTCAAGCATAACTCCCAGAGGCAAGGGCACAATGGGACCTTTAGTTCTGCAACAGCTGGAGGGCTGCAATTTTGCAATCTAAATACTATGAGATGTGTCATTAAAGAATAGGTACACTTAAAATAATACTGACACAGGTCTGGCTCTGGTTAACTGCAGAATTGAGCTTTCATCCTACTGGGATGATTCAGGGTTTTTTTCTAAGGTGCATTTATCCTTTAACCGGTTCCCTACCGCCTTCCGCACATTTACTGCAGCAAGGTGGCCCAGCTGCATGAAACAACGTGCCTGTACGTTGCTTCGTGCAGTAGCTCTAGGGAGCGTGTGTGCCGCCTGAGGTGCGGTCACGCGTTGATTGGCCAGAGGCAGAGCCAATCAGTGGGTCCAGTGGACCTGTTGTCTGCCGGCCACCCGCCATCATTCCCGGAAGAGGCAGAATGGTGATCTGTCTATGTAAACAAGGCAGATCGCCGTTCTGTCAGAGGGAAAGAGCGAGATCTTGTGTTTCTGCTAAGCAGGAACATGGATCTCTTTCTTTCCCCATTCAAAACATCCCCCACACAGTTAGCAAGCACCCCCTAGGGACGCAATTAACCCTTCGACCCCCCTGGTGTTAAGCCCTTCCCTGGCCTGGTCATGAAGGGGGTAAAACCTTCCGGGGCTGAAGTGGTAATGTACATATGATTAAGCCAGACCAAAGAACTTGGAATGATGTTAAATCGGTAGTAACCGTTCAACTAAAAAAGAAAATTTCTGCATTGTATACTAACACATTATCAAAGACTTACCTTAAAACAAAGCCCTTCAGCGGTGCGTTGTCAATGCTGACAGGGCTCCAGTCTTCACCTGGTCCTCGTTTCAGCAACTTGAATGGCAAAGCCGCAACAATGTCAATCTCGTGCATGTGCGCGGGAGGCACATAACTTTGAAGTGACAGCATGGAGTATGCCATTTCTTCAGAGCGCATGTGCTAGTGATGTCAATGGCTGCGAATATCTCCTAAGCGGTGCACGTTTAAGAGATATTCTTTGTACCTACAGGTAAGCTGTATTATCGCTTCCCTGTAGGTACAAGTGTCTAAGCGGTGTTTACTATGGCTTATTAGAAAAGCATACAATATTCTATCATTCTTGCGTGATATTTTGCTTCATATATGTCTTACAGGTTGGTCTTCTCTCTGCACTACCCCACTTGGTAATGACAATCATTGTACCCATTGGAGGGCAGATAGCTGACTTCCTGCGTAGCAAAAGAATAATGTCCACAACCAATGTCCGTAAAATGATGAATTGTGGAGGTATGTATTGTTGGTTAATGCAATCAGTACTGAAGTTGGGCATTATTTGATCTACCTGATGTGGTATACATTTTGGTTTAGGACAAACTAGTCCTTTTTTGGCAAGGCCAGTCGTTTTAAGACTGCAACCTTAACTAGTTGAATTAGAGGTATCAAAAAACTTTAACAACAATTTTTTTAGATTGTCCTGATCTGTGGATATCTGATCTGTGGAAATTAATACCAAAAAAGAAGGGATTTGTGACTACAAATGAGTTCCATTGGAAAAGGATTTTGCAAAGGTCATTATAAAGTTTGGTAGTTGTTGCTGACGCAAGTGAAGTCACCAAGACTCACTTTTTTTCAACTCTGGGGTTTACAGTACCAAAAAAAAAAGGCAGTGCATATGTAAACTTATGGCATATACTATTTAAATGAATTTAAATTACACATTAAAGGATAACTGGTAATGCATATATATAATATTTTGTATGCAGGTTTTGGTATGGAGGCCACACTTCTTCTAGTTGTGGGTTATTCACACTCTAAAGGAGTAGCCATTTCTTTCCTTGTTCTAGCTGTGGGCTTCAGTGGATTTGCTATATCAGGTAAGTCATTCAAATTGTATAAATATCCAAAAATAATGTAAAATCTTGTATGGTTAATTTCCCAGTGAAAAAGTCACAAAGTGAAATACATCAGCATATTCAATAAAGTAGTGAGGGTTCCTTGGCACAAATAGCAGTCAGTCATAGCAACCAATTAGATTTTGGCATACTGCAGTCAATTATGCAACGTAAATTCCGATTTGTTGTTATGGATTATTGTATTTTATTGCATTGAACTTTGCCTTACTGAATAAGTAAGTGAATAATTGGTTTTCCACTATGATGTATGCACCCATCTAATGCATTTAATGCAGTGTTATTCGAAAGTCGACATTTTCTAAATGTTTTACACATATATTGGTTAAGATATGTATGTACAATAACCAAAAATGTATAGATAACCAAAGTTTTGTAATAAGCAAAAATCACAGTAAAACACACACACAAAAACTGTGAAAGTTTACTGAACCGAAAGACAATTATTTCAGTTGCAAAAGGCAAAGTATAAACTCCATTAAATGGCTAGAGCATTGAAAATGGGGGAGGTGGGAAGAGGAAAAGTAATTGGACCGAAATTGTTAGAAGAATCTTTGTCAGGTTAATTTGCAACCATAGCTTGAAATGTAGATGAGTCACTATACACCTGCCAGCACATCAACAATGTACAGACTTTTTCTGGAACGGGGCTATCTTCAGCCACCAATATTTCCATTGCCATAATGTCATTGAGTAAGCAGGCCCATTCCAAAAGATGGGGAGGAGAAAAAACATTTCCAATGATGGGATATACTGTAGCTACCCATGCTGCCAACATGCAATGCCATAAAATGCCTTTTTTAGTTTTTAAAATGGACCGACCCAGTCATCATTGACAATAGGGCAACCTGAACATCAGATATGCCAGTAGAATTATATGAAGTGAATACATTCTGCCAAAATTACGAAAGCAGACAACAATCCCACCAGACATGGAGATATTCTGAGCATCTCCAGCACAGGCTGGAGGTGGTCAGGTGCATAGGATGCCGATCTATCGGGTGTCATGATCTAGGGTCAGGCTCAAAAAACAGTTGCTATAGCAGTAGGGGAACTACCACCAACCAGTAGGATAGGTACACAGGCAGTCACCCTGGTGAATGACACAGTCTCACCTGAGGTGCAGAATCTAAGTACTAAATGATGTTCACCAGAGCTTCTTATGTGCCATGTCATGGTCCTCAGGATCACCCCCCCAAGAGATGAGCAAGCTGGGGTCCAGTAACAGATAAGCAGGTAGGGATCAAACAGAAGCGTAGTCAGTAAACTACCCAAAGGTCAATAAGGAGTGGTAGCAAAATATGTATGGCAGCAGGGAAGACCAGAGAGAGATACTGCCTGGAGAGAGCACAATAATCTGGCAAACAGGAAGTGCAGAGACATGGCTTAAATCAGGAAGTTCATAGGAGGAGCAAAGAGTTCAGGGTTCAAGACAAGCAAGGTTCAAGACAGGATCATTCAAGGAATTGTCCAGGGAACTGTACAGCATTCACGGTAGCTCAGCAAGGAGAGACATTGCCTGACACAGCAGAGGTTCCAGGTTCACAATCAGGCCCTGACATGAGGTCCGGTACCATAGTGACTTTGTCTTGTAACTCTTCTCTAGAGATGGGCTGAACACCCCCGGTTCGGTTGACGGCAGAACTGTCGAATATCGCAAAAGTTCAGACCCGAACAATGAACCCCATTGAAGTCTATGGGACCCAAAATTGAAAAATCAAAAGGCCCCATTTTCAAGGCATATATGCAATTATTGGCAATACAAAGGGTACGGGGGGGGGGCCTGGCAACTGCCCTGGGGGACATGTACCAATGCAAAAAAAACTTGTAAAAAATATTTTATTTTGAAAGGAGCAGTGAATTTAATGATGCTTAAAGCGAAACAATAAAAATGAAACATTTAAATTTTCTTTAAATATAGCACTAGGGGAGTCCCCTTAGTCTGCCTGTAAAGTAGCACATCTGTACCGTGTATAGAACCCGCTGCAGCAAAACTGAAATGTATAAAGGAAAAAAAAAATTACATTTAAATTGATTTTCCCTGCAAGCTTTCTTTATTTGGACAAGCTGGAATTTAGACGCTGGGCATATGGGGGCAGGGAGTGTTTGTTTTTTTCGCTGCAGCACCTGGGGCAGAGAATTTTGTCTGCTATACTCTACAGTTGGTGGTATGCTGCTGGCAGACGTGTTGCAAAGACCTGTGACACCCTTTGCTATACCATTGTCAGTAACCGGTGTGACCAGAAATGTGTGGACTGCCACAGAGAATACCAGGCACAAGTTATTTAAAAGATAAGTGAATAACATAAGTGTAAACGCACCTCCAAAATACCAAACTGTGTAAAACAAACCAGAGAACTAAACAGTGACACACAATGAACAACTGCCTAAAGCAAATATATACAACAGGTGCAGAATGCAAAGCGTAATCGCACAGAGCCATGGTCATACACGTGAGATCAAGCAGAGGGAGCTGGGAGGCAAGAAAGGACAGGGAGAGGGTAACGGAGACAGAGAGAGCAGGTGGGAAGGAATCAGGTTGCAGGGTAGGGATCAGGGTCCAGAAACAGGATGCAGGATGTAGGAACACTGAAACGCAGGTCAGGGGCACATGGAGACAATACCAAAGCAGTGAGGAAGAGCATGCACAGGGTTTAAATAAATACACTTCCTGCAATCAGCATCAGATGATGACTGATGGCATGAGATGATGTCAGCTCTGACTGCTCAGAGACACCCACTGGTGGACACTGGAACTGCAGCCTATAAATCTGGAAGCCACAGTGCCACCAGCAGGTGAACTCTTCCCTGACAACCATCATCCCTGTCAGTGGAGGCTGCTGAGAGGTCATGAGATATAGTGGGGGGTAGACATGAAAGGTGGAGAGTGAGGAGAAGAATTGTGCCCCTTGTGTGTGGCTTTCAGGTGCTTTTGCTAGCAGGCTGAGTAGTGGGAGGTTAAATGCCTTGTCAAGCATGTGGTACCCAAATGGCTGGTGTTTTTGCCACGCTTGATCTGCTTGAGGCAGAGACTGCAAATTGCAACAGTGCGATCGGCTGCACATGTGCTAAAAAAGGCCCACACAGCTAAGTTGTGGGAAGTGGGCCCGGGAGATAACAGCTCCACAATCTGGTGGAATAAGATGGCTGTTCTCTACTCTCTCTACTCTTTCATGGGGGCTGCCTCTGGAGGACACCCTGCCTTATTTGGGTTGTTTCTTCCCCTCACTTTCCTCCTCTGCTCTATCCATCACCAAAGTTGTGTCAATGACCTCAGCATCATTATCCCCTCCATCCTCATCATTACTGGAGCCAACTTGCCAAAACGTTGTAGCTGGGGGAACACGTCTGCCAATTTGTTGTCTATCAGTGTTCTCCCCTCTCTGTAGACTCATGTTAGTCCCTTCCTCTACCTCAGAACCAGCATCAGAATCAAGTAATATCTGTGCATCCTCAAGATGCAAGTGGCTGGTGCTGTGTTTAAATAATTCAGCTGACAGGAGTAGCTGTGGACAAGGAGGCAGAATAAGCCGATCTGGCAGCTATGGTGGACTACGCACTAGTGTCAGCTTGGGTCATAGACGATGAGGAGGATGAGGATGGTTTAGTAAGCCAGTCCACCACCTCCTCGGCATGCTGTGGCTGGATAGCACTGGCAACATCACTAAACTGAGAAAAATGTGCCCTGCCTGAGGTTGAACCACATCCACCTTTGCCTGTGGACACAGAAGCTGCTGGTCCACTCATAGTCGCATGGGAACATATGCTTCTCCTTGTTGGCCCCCCGGACATGATATTACCCAAATTTAATAGAAAGTGGGAAATGTGTGTTTGGATGCACTTTTTTGAGTAGCGCTTTCTTTTGGTGGTATTTGATCACCTCTGGATTTTTTATGTTTTGCTCTATAAATGAAAAAAGACAGAAAATTAAAAAAAACACATTTATATTCGTTTCTGTGATAAAATTTTGCAAATGATTATTTTTTCTTCATAAATTTTGGCCACAATTTATACTGCTACATATCTTTGCTAAAAATAACCCAAATTAGTGGATATTATTTGGTCAGTGTGAAAGTTAGAGAGTCTACAAGCTGTGGTGCAAATCATAAAAAAATGATCACACCTGATGTACTGGCGGCCTATCTCATTTATTGAGACCCTAACAAGCCAGGAAAGTACAAATACCCCCAAATTACCCCTTTTTGAAAAGTAGACATGGTGAGTTTTTTGAAGTTGTCATTTTTTCCCACAATTCTTTGCAAAAATAAGATTTTTTTTTCACAAAAATGTCATTGTTATTTCTCTCACATGGCATGTGCATACCACAAATGACATCCCAAAATACATTCTGCTAATCATCCTGAGTATGGCGATACCACATGTGTTGAACTTTTTCACAGACTAGCCACATAGAGAGGCCCAACATACAGGGAGCACCATCAGGTGTTCTAGGAGCATAAATTACACATCTAACTTGTGGACTACCTATTAAACTTTTGAAGGCCCTGGAGAACCAGGACAATAGAATTGCCCACAAAATGACCCCATTTTGGAAAGCTAACACCTCAACGTATAATCTATGAGGCATAATGAGTCTTTTGAATGTTTCATTTTTTTCCAGAAGTTTTTGGAAAATGTGGAAAAAAAATGAAAACACATTTTTTTTTTACACAAAGTTGTCCATTTATAAGATATTTCCAACACAAAGCATGTACATAGCAAAAATGACACCCCAAAATACATTCTGCTACTCCTCCTGAGTAGGGATGGGCCGAACACCCCCCCCCCTATTTGGTTCGCACCAGAACATGCGAACAGGCAAAAAATTTGTTCAAACATGCGAACATCTATCTATAGTATGCCTGTAAAGTGGCGCATGTTTCCCGTGTTTAGAACAGTCTGACAGCAAAATTAAATTTCTAAAGGAAAAAATAGGATTTTTGTACTCACCGTAAAATCCTTTTCTCTGGAGTTCATTGACAGACACAGCTCCATTCTCTTGACCGTAGGGTTATATCTTCCTCCTTTTAGGAGAGACTAGGCAGAACATGCATTGCATGTGAAAAAAACAGAACTATATAGTTCCGACAGGGGGCGGTCCCTCTGATAATAACCCCTCAGCCTGCCTCCTGCAGCTCAGTACGTCAACAAGCAGTATAACGTAAATCAATAGGAGGGGTTGGGTGCTGTGTCCGTCAATGAACTCCAGAGAAAAGGATTTTATGATGAGGACAAAAATCCTATTTTCTCTTTCGTTCATTGACGGACACAGCTCCATTCTCTTGACCGTAGGGACGTCCCCAAGCAGTATCATAACAGGGGGTGGGAACAGCAAAACAGAACTTCACCCACAACCAGAGGTGCTCCCCAAATGGAGGAGTTAGCCTCTGAATCAATGGCAGTAGAACCTGCGGGCAACAAATGCATCAAAAGCATGGACAATTAAAATGAAACTTTGTCCAACAAAAGAAAAGAATGTAAATTGCAACAATTACACGGCCACCTGCAAAACTTTGCGGCCAAAGCAAGCATCCGAAGATGCGCTTACATCAACTTTATAGAACTTTGTTAAAGTGTGAACGGACGACCAAGTTGCCGCCTTACATACTTGGGAAACTGACGCTTGATGTCGGAAAGCCCAAGAAGTCCCAATTGCCCTGGTGGAATGGGCTGTGACAGGAAAGGGGGGCACCTGCCCCTTGAAGGCGTAAGCCTGGACCACGATCAGTCTGATCCACCTGGAAATAGTAGTTGACGAGACCATCAGCCCTTTTTTCAGACCAGCCACCAAAACAAACAATGAATCTGACTTCAGGAAGGGAGCCGTGGCAGACAGATATACCCTTAGGGCCTGGACCATGTCAAGGGAATGGAGGGCCACCTCTTTAGGATGTGTCGGCTTAGGACACAGAGATGGTAACACAATGTCTTCATTGAGGTGGGAGCCCGAAACCACCTTCGGCAAAAAGGAAGGTTGTGGACACAACACCACCCTATCCCTGTGGATAATCAGATAGGGTGACTTGCAAGACAAGGCCGCCAGCTCAGAAACCCTCCTGGCAGATGTAATAGCCACTAAAAAGACCACTTTCTGAGACAGGGTCAACAAGGGAATTTCCCTGATGTTCTCAAACGGCGGTTTCTGAAGCGCCGACAGCACCAGGTTCAGATCCCACGGAGGTAGGGGTGAACGCACCGGAGGGACTACATGCCAAACCCCTTGCACAAAAGTGCGTATCAGTGAGTGAGACGCCAGGGGCCGTTGGAAAAAAACAGCCAAAGCTGAAATCTGTCCCTTGACGGTGTTCAAGGCCAACTTCTGGTCCACTCCTCGCTGTAAGAACAGCAGGACCCTAGCCACAGAATAGGTACATGGGCGCCACCCCATCTCCTCACACATGGAGAAATAAGCCTTCCACATACGATGGTATATCTTCCGGGAAGAAGATTTCCTTGCCCTCAGCATAGTGGAAATTACCGAGTCTGACAGACCTCGGTTCCTTAGCACCTGGCTTTCAACAGCCACGCTGTTAAAGCTAGCGACAGTAAAGCAGGATGAAGTATCAGACCTTGCGATAGGAGGTCCTCCCGCACCAGCAACCACCAAGAAGCATCCGCCACCAGGTGTATCAGATCAGTGTACCAAGGATGCTGAGGCCAATCTGGGGCAATCAGTATGACTGGGATCCCCTCGGCCTCCACTCTGCGGAGCAGACGTGGTAACAGTTTGAGTGGAGGAAAGGCGTAAATCAGTCGGTACTGCTCCCATGGAGCCACCAACGCGTCTGATACGTCCGCCCAAGGATCACTTGTCCTGGACATGAACCTCCGCACCTTTCGATTGAGCCGAGAGGCCAGAAGGTCCACATCTGGTGTGCCCCACCGCAGGCAAAGAAGCCTGAACACTTCCGGGTGCAGAGCCCATTCTCCTGGGTCCAGCATCTGACGACTTAGATAGTCCGCCTGCCAGTTTTCTACTCCCGGGGATGTATATAGCTGACAGGGCCGGTACGTGTCACTCTGCCCACTGAAGGATGTGAGCGACCTCCCGTGCTGCAGCCAAGCTTCTTGTTCCACCTTGATGGTTTACATACGCCACCGCCGTGGCGTTGTCTGACTGGATCCTGATCGGACGTCCTTGTAGTCTCATCGACCATGTGGAGAGGTATAGCCTGATCGCTCAAAGCTCAAGCACATTGATCAGTAACTGGGATTCCTCCCTCGACCAGAGACCCTGTGTCAATTGCACTCCTAGCTCTTCACCCCAGCTGGTCAGGCTGGCGTCTGTTGTGATCACTGTCCAATGAAGGAGTAGGAATGATTTCCCGGACCGAAGAGCCGGGGATCTCAGCCACCAGAGAAGAGAGTCCCTGACTAGCTGGCTCACCTAATCCAGGGATAATGGAGATTTGTCCCATTTTGACATTGCGCGTACATTGGGCGTACTGTACTGCCTCGAATGAAGCCACCATAAGGCCCAAAACTCGCATGCAGAAACGCAGCGACGACCACCTGCGGCTCCTCAACTGCTTCACCGCGGTCCTGAAAGTCTGCAGCTTGTCTGAAGGGAGAAACACTCTCGCTTCTACAGAGTCCAGCAGTAAGCCTAGGTACTCCAGACGTTGAGTCAGCACTAGCACCGACTTCTTGAGGTTCAACACCCACCCAAACTCTTGTAGTGTGTGCATGGTGATCGCCACATCCTCCCTTAATTCTGAGGCAGAAGCTCCCCTCAGAAGGAGGTCGTCTAGGTAACCCATGATTGCGATCCCACGTTGTCGCAACAATGCTAAAATTGGAGCCAATACCTTGGTAAAGACTCGAGGTGCTGAAGCCAGACCAAAAGGGAGAGCCACAGACTGGTCGTGGTCTTCCCCTACTGCAAATCGCAGAAACCTCTGATGCCTGAGGCATATGGGTATGTGCAGGTACGCGTCCTGGATATCCAGAGATGCCAGGAAGTCCCCCTGATGGAGTGCAGCGAATACGGAGTGAACTAATTCCATTCTGAACCTCTGTACTTTCACAAAGCATTTGAGAGCTTTTAGGTCCAGGATTGGACGTACCCCTTCCTTTTTGGGGACTACAAACAGATTGAAATAAAATCCCTGAAACCTTTCCATTTCTGGAACAGGCACTATCACCCCGCGGCTGAGCAGGTTCCTCACTGCCCCAAACAGGGCCTCCCGGCGAGCCGGGAGTAAGGGCATGCCGGAGGGAAAAAATCTGTTTGGTGGCCAAGAGAGGAACTCTATCTTGTAGCCCAATTAAATCAGTTCACAGACCCATTTGTCAGACAGCCAAGAGGCCCACCGAACTGCAAACTCCCGAAGGCGACCCCCCACCCGTGTGTTGGGCAGGGGCAAACCTTCATGCGGTAGCACTTTTGCTCGTGGGCTTGCTGGGCTTGCGAGACCAGGGACGCTTCTGTCCCTCAGTAGTCGCCCTGTCGGACTGGAAACGTTTACCTGAGATCCCGGGCGGACGAAAAAGCCTCTTTTGAGTGGAAAAGGAGGGCCCTTGCCTGCGGCGTGGCTCCTTACCCTTCCTGGATTGTGGGAGCAGGGTGCTCTTCCCACCTTTGACATTCTTAATAATGTCATCCAGTGAGGCTCCAAAAAGCTGCTCACCAAGGAAAGGCAAATCCGTGAAAGCTTTTTTTGATGCCTGGTCCGCAGACCAGCATTTTAGCCATATCAGGCGCCGCAGCACCACTGCTGATACGGATGCTCTGGAGAGCAAGGGAAGTGTATCCAGGGCCGCATCACAGACATACTTAAGGCCATGCACCAACTGGTCTGCTAGTTCCACACAGACTGGAGGAGACTGCTGTTTCTCCAATTCATGGTGCAACAGTTTCGCCCACTCAGTAAGGGTCTGCGACACTAATGCCGTGGCCAGGACCAGTCGTAGTGCTGACCCCGCCACCGTAAAGATGGATCGGGCCACTGCCTCGGCCCTCCTGTCGGTAAGGTCCTTAAAAACAGGAGTCCCCTCTACTGGGATCGTGGTTACTTTATTTAACCTGGACACTGGGGGGTCCACGACCGGGGGAGCCGACCATTTCTTAAGAAGGCTCTCCTCAAAAGGGTAATGCACCGCCATTCGTTTTGGGACCGAAAAGGTCCGTTGCAGGCTACCCCATTCCTTGTATATGAACTTATCAAAATAAGTCAGATACGGAAACGCCTTAAGTGTACGAGCTGGCTTAGGGGCCCCAAAAGGGACCGCCACCTCGGCAGAAGATCCTGCCGCATCCTGTATTTTCAGGGTATCACGCACAGCGGTGATAAGTGCTCCAACTAGTGCTTTTTCCTGCGCGGACCCGGACACGGAATCATCCTCACTGTCCGATCGGTCCTGGTTAGCGTCCTCTGACACATCAGAACAGGGGCCGCCAATCACTGCGGGGCCCGAGTCTGAATCAGAGCTCTCCCCCAGAGGACGGGGGGCAGGGGCCGTTTCCTACCCCTCTTGCGTCCGCACACCGCCTCCACCCTGGCAACAAACGTTTCAAGGACCGCCGACAAAGCGTCCATAGGCACCGCACTATTTGCGGGCGAACCGGTTGCAATTGCAGGGAGATCTGGGGAAGAAACACCAGGTTCTGACGCTATGCTGACCCTCCCTGTCTGCCACCCTTGGGGACTTAGGACAAGGTGCTCAGTCCCACCCTCCTAGCTGCTACAGACTGAGGGGCTCCCACTACAGGACTCATCACCCTGACCGAGAGCTGCGCCGTTATGCTGCTGCTGCTGACTGTCTCCTGTGATAGTGCACAAGTGTCCTGGAACAAAAAACGTGCCGTTCTGAGCACAGGAACCAGTGCTGTGTGGAAAAAAGTGTGCAAGGCTACAAGAAAATGGCCGCCGGGCATCCTGTACATAGGACAAAAACACAGGGAAAATGGCTGCCGAGCTTCAGGAAAATGGTCGCCACCACGTTTTTCACATAGGCTAACAGAAAATGGCCGACAGCACAACTGTACACAGGAATGTACTTAACACAGAAAGCCCACAGACACCCTGAGACACAGAATCAGGGACACAGACAGCCAGCACAGCCCCCCATCAGGGATAAGAGCCCCCCAGAAGACCCCTGCCCAGATACACACACTGCTAGTCATGCAGCATCCTCCACAGGGGGGAGGGAAAACAGGGACAGGGAGAGAAGAAAGGGAGAAGAAGGACCCCCTAATCGACCTCCCAGGGATTGCCCAGCTGCTCAGTCCTGCCGAGACAGGAAGAGCTGTACTTACCTTTCGGACGAGCTGGGACATCCCATCACAGACCCACAACCGAGCAGTACGGAGTGGCTGCGGGCCACGGCACACTGTGACAAAGACATCCGTAGTCCAGTCATATGTGTGCCCCGGAGCATGGAGCTCACCGCCAGCCCCTGGAGCCTGAGGGGCATGTGGTGGCCGACCCAGCATGTAACTAAGGCCTACACACGCTCGATGGCCAGGCTAGGGAGACTACAAGGATCTATATTATCCAGCCTGTCACCCAGCTGGCTGTTGATAGAAGATCACAGGATCTTAAAATCTTGCGCAAAAGGCAAAATCCAGAAAAAAAAAAAACAAAACAGGCCCGATGGTCCGGATAGAGAGCCTAGGTCCTTCTCCTTTGCTAGGCAGAAAAAACTGAGCTGCAGGAGGCAGGCTGAGGGGTTATTATCAGAGGGACCGCCCCTTGAGCTGAACTGTATAGTTCTGGTTTTTTCACATGCAATGCATGTTCTGCCTAGTTTCTCCTGAAAGGAGGAAGATATAACCCTACGGTCAAGAGAATGGAGCTGTGTCCGTCAATGAACGAAAGAGAAAAGTCATTTAAAAATACTCGCAGCTATAATGAATTGTCGGTCCGGCAATACACATAAAAGTTCATTGATAAAAACGGCATGGGATTCTCCCACAGGGGAACCCCAAACCAGAATTTAAAAAAAAAATGCGTGGGGGTTCCCCCAAATTCCATACCAGGCCCTTCAGGTCTGGTATGGGTATTAAGGCGAACCCCGTACCGAAATTAAAAAAAATGGCGTGGGGTCCCCCGAAAAATCCATACCAGACCCTTATCCGAGCACGCAACCTGGCAGGCCGCAGGAAAAGGGGGGGGCGAGAGAGTGCACCCCCTGAACCATACCAGGCCACATGCCCTCAACATTGGGAGGGTGCTTTAGGGTAGCCCCCCAAAGCACCTTGTCTCCATATTGATGGGGAGAAGACATTAATAAAGGAATTGTCAAAAACCGTCTATTGTCTTTTTTTAACATTTTTGACACTTTTTGTGTGAAATGGTAGGGGTACATTTGTACCCCATTACCAATTCACACGGGGGGTGGGATCTGGGGGTCCCCTTGTTAAAGGGGGCTTCCAGATTCCGATAAGCCCCCGCCCGCAGACCCCCTCAATCACCGGGCAAGGGTTGTGGGGATGAGGCTACCCTAAAGCACCCTCCCAATGTTGAGGGCATGTGGCCTGATACGGTTCAGGAGGGGGGGCGCTCTCTCATCCCCCCTCTTTTCCTGCGGCCTGCCAGGTTACGTGCTCAGATAAGGGTCTGGTATGGATTTTTGGGGGACCCCACAACATTTTTTTTTTAATTTTGGCACGGGGTTCCCCTTAATATCCATACCATACCTGAAGGGCCTGGTATGGAATTTGGGGGGCCCCCCACACATTTTTTTTTTTAATTTTGGTTCGGGGTTCCCCTGTGGGGGAATCCCATGCCGTTTTTATCAATGAACTTTTAAGTGTATTGCTGGACCGACAATTCATTGTAACCGCGAGTAGTTTTAAATGACTTTTTCCTTTAGAAATGTCATTTTGCTGTCAGACTTTTATAAACACAGGAAACATGCACCACTTTACAGGCATACTATAGACACCCCCCAGGTATGAAATTTAAAGGAATATTACACTTTTATTGTTTCACTTTAAGCATTATTAAGATCACTACTCCCGAAAAAACTGCCATTTTTCAAACTTTTTTTTGCATTGATACATGTCCCCTGTGGCAGGACCCAGGTCCCCAAACACTTTTTATGACAATAACTTGCATATTAACCTTTAAAATAGCACTTTTGATTTCTCCCATAGACTTTTAAAGGGTCTTCCGCGGCTTTCGAATTTGCCGTGAACACACCAAATTGTTTGCTATTCGGTGAACGGGCGAACAGCCAATGTTCGAGTCAAACTCATTAAAGCCCATCCCTACTCCTAAGTATTGCAATACCACATGTGTGAGATTTTTACACAGCCTGGCCACATACAGAGGCCCAACATTAAAGTAGCACCTTCAGGCATTCTAGGAGCATAAATTACACATCTCATTTCTCAACCACCTATTACACTTTTGAAGGCCCCGGAGCACAAGGACAATGGAAATACCCACAAAATGACCCAATTTCGGAAAGCTAACACCCAAACGTATAATCTATGAGGCATAATGAGTCTTTTGAATGGTTCATTTTTTTCCAGAAGTTTTTGGAAAACGTGGAAAAAAAATGAAAACGCATTTTTTTTACACAAAGTTGTCCATTTATAAAGATATTTCCAACACATAGCGTGTACATAGCCAAAAGGACACCCCAAAATACATTCTCCTACTTCTCCTGAGTATAGCGATACCACATGTGTGAGACTTTTACACAGCCTGGCCACATACAGAGGCCCAACATGCAAGGAACACCGTCAGGTGTTCTAGGGACACATAGCATGCACATAATATGCACATACCAAGAATTACACCCCAAAATACATTCTGCTGAGCAAAGGGTAAACAAAAGATTACATGTGGCTTTATTAGCACAGTTGTCCACAGGAGGATAGCACTGGTCCAGGCAGCAGGCAGGGACTTGGTCAGCAACAGTGAACGCAATTGTCCAGGCAACAATCAGGAATACTGTCCATAGTCAGTTCAGGCAACAGGCAGGGATACTGTCCATATACAGTCCAGGGTCAGTGCAGTCAGAGATCTTGTCAGCAGTGCCAAAATATTGGTCCTGGTAGTAGGCAGGAACATGGTCCATTTAGTGTGGTCAGTTCATGCGACAGGCAGAGGCATGATGGCAGAAGTACTACAGGCAGTAGGCAGAAGTAGGGCCTCGTTCAGGACAGATTGGGAACAGGGTAGAGGCTTCTCCCACCCAAATATCTTTGAAGCCTCCAGACCCCAATCTAGGAATGAGAAAACAAAAAAAAAGTTTTCTTCATTCAGAAAAACAATTCTGGAGCCCCTCACATATGTAAGCCCCCTGTTTTATGAATCCCACTAGTCCAGTAGCAGGGTACAAGATCAGTCCAAGAGGCAGGCAAAAAACAGTCCAGGGTCAGTTCCAGATCAGGCAGAGGTATGTACATAATCAGTAGGCAGAACGGGCGTGGAGGTAAATGGCAGGACTGAGGATTATGTTTACCATACTTCACTAATAATGTAGTGAAGTATGGTAACGGCAGAATCAGTCATCTATGCAGAGGCCTGGTTGGGAAGGACACTGGGGACAATATTAAGTGATGTCTCTTCTAACTCCTCCTCTGAAACACACCCAGCATTTTTTCTGACGTTTTTGGTCTGTTGGTCTGGGAGGGGTTTTATCGGGAAAGTAGCATTCGGAGAACCTGCTAATCACATTGGATCAAATGTTTTTAGGTGGGCCATTCAGGAATATAAGGGCAGTGATGATTTCCTCCTGGTAGCCAAGGAAGGGTTGTGGGCTTTCGGTGGAGTTGCTGTAGATTATATAGGAGTTTTATATAGCCAAATTAAACAAATTGATACTTTTTTTATACCAATGGTATGTTCGTCTTGTGGCAAGGTAGGGTTCGAGCATTTGGTCATTGAAGTCGACTCCCCCCATGAACAAATTGTATTTGTGGATACATGTTGGCTTTTGGGTTGGGCCATTCCTTCTGAGGATCTCCACGTAGGTATTATTGTGGATCAAAGGCATAAATTGGGTTAGAATCTTAGGAACAAAGAACACGGAGGAGAGATAGGTTTGCTTTAAGAGCATATTAAATATGGGCATTAGCCAATGCATCCCATTGGGTAATAAATTGAAAAGAGTGAACAAAAGTCCTGGAAGGCTTAACTCCAATGTAAAAATGCATATAAAAGCAAAGGAGAAGGCCTTCAAAAAATACTAGGTTGAGGGATCATCATCCACATTCACACTTTATAAAGAATGCAACAAGAAATGTAAGGGTGCAATAAGGACGGCTAAGATAGAACATGAAAGTCACATAGCGGAGGAGAGCAAAAAAAATCCCAAGAAATTCTTTAAGTATGTAAACAGTAAAAAAAGGAGGACAGACCATATTGGCCCCATAAAGAATGAGGAAGGACATCTGGTTACAAAGGATGGGGAGATGGCGAAGGTATTGAATTTATTCTTCTCCTCAGTCTTCACAAGGGAATCGGGGGGGGCTTCAGTAACCAAAGCTGCAGTTTTTATCCTCATGACACATCACAGGAAGCACCTCCATGGTTAACAGAGGACAGAATTAAAATTAGACTTGGGAAACTAAACATTAATAAATCACCGGGACCAGATGGCTTGCACCCAAGGGTACTTAGGGAACTCAGTCAAGTAACTGCCAGACCATTGTTCCTAATTTTTACTGATAGTCTACCGACTGGAATGGTACCAGTTGATTGGAGAAAAGCCAATGTAGCACCAATATTTAAAAAGGCCCCAAAATACATCCCTTGGAATTACAGACCAGTTAGCCTAACATCAATAGTATGTAATCTCTTGGAGGGGATGATAAGGGACTATATACAAGATTTTAGTAATGAGAATGGTATCATTAGCAGTAATCCGCATGGATTCATGAAGAATCGTTCTTGCAAAACCAATCTATTAACCTTCTATGAGGAGGTGAGTTGCCATCCAGATAAAGGAAGGCCCGTAGACATGGTGTATCTGGATTTTGCAAAAGCATTTGACACAGTTCCCCATAAACGTTTAATGTGCAAAATAAGGTCCGTTGGCATGGACCATAGGGTGAGTACATGGATTGAAAACTGGCTACAAGGGTGAGTTCAGAGGGTGGTGATAAATGGGGTGTAATCAGAATGGTCAGGGGTGGGTAGTGGGGTCCCCCAGGGTTCTGTGCTGGGACCAATCCTATTTAATTTGTTCATAAACGACCTGGAGGGTGGGGTAAACAGTTCAATCTCTGTATTTGTGAACGATACTAAGCTAAGCAGGGCAATAACTTCTCCGCAAGATGTGGAAACCTTGCAAAAAGATCTGAACAAATTAATGGGGTGGGCAATTACATGGCAAATGAGGTTCAATGTAGAAAAATGTAAAATAATGCATTCGGGTGGCAAAAATATGAATGCGATCTATACACTGCGGGTAGATCCTCTGGGGGAATCTAGAATGGAAAAGTACCTGGAGGTCCTAGTAGATGATAGGCTCAGCAATGGCATGCAATATCAAGCTGCTGCTAACAAAGCAAACAGAATATTGGCATGCATTAAAAAGGGGATCAACTCCAGAGATAAAATGATAATTCCCCCGCTCTACAAGACTCTGGTCCGGCCGCACCTAGAGTATGCTGTCTAGTTCTGGGCACCAGCCCTCAGGAAAGATGTTCTGGAAATGGAGTGAGTACAAAGAAGGGCAACAAAGCTAATAAAGGGTCTGGAGGATATTAGATATGAGGAAAGGTTGCGAGCACTGAACTTATTCTCTCTGGAGAAGAGACGCTTGAGAAGGGATATGATTTCAATATACAAATACCATACTTGTGACCCCACAATAGGAATAAAACTTTTTCGCAGAAGGGAGTTTAACAAGACTTGTGGCCACTCATTAAAATTAGAAGAAAAGAGGTTTAACCTTAAACTACGTAGAGGGTTCTTTACTGTAAGGGTGGCAAGGACAGGCAGTGGTCTCAGCGGGTGGATTGATAGTTTCAAGAAACAATTAGATAAGCACCTAAACGACTGCAACATACAGGGATATACAATGTAATACTGACATATAATTACACACAATAGTTGGACTTGATGGACTTGTGTCTTTTTTCAACCTCACCTACTATATGTAACTATGTAACTAGGTAACATCCCTTCTGTCCACTTCACAACCAGAATTTACTTGTTACGCAGACTCGCCGTCTCCCCTCTTCTTAACTACTTGTTGACGAGCCTTTGAGGAAAGCCCTTCCTGTTCTTTCTTACAGTGCCACATGCTGGAGTGTTCTACCTTTGAAGGTTGCGGAACAGGGGCAAACTCGTATAGAAGTTGTCTACATACAGGTGGTAGCCTTTCTCCAGGAGTGGGTATATGAGTTCCCAAACGACTTTCCCGCTCGATCAGGGGGATGCAGCTGGGTGTCCTTCCCTTCATATACTGTGAAGGCATATGTATACCCTGTGGCTCGGTCATATAATTTATACACCTTCACCCCATAGCGGGTCCTTTTGCTGGGGATAAATTGCTTGATTATCAGCTTGCCAGTAAATTTGTTAGGGCTCTTGTTGGATTACTTGCTATAAATTGTTGTGCATACAGGTTGCACTGGTCCACAATTGATGCTAGCAGGTCCTCTGTAAAAATTAAGTGGAAGAAATCTATCGGGGTAAAATTCTGCAAAAGAAACATCAATTGCAGCCACTGTGCCCATCAATTGCAGCCACCGTGCCCATCAAATGCCGCCACTGTGCCATTAAATGCCGCCACTGTGCCCATCAAATGCCGCCACTGTGCCCATCAAACTCTGCCACTGTGCCATCAAATGCCGCCAGTGTGCCCATTAAATGCTGCCAGTATGCCATCAAACGTTGCCACTGTGCCCATCAAACGCTGCCACTGTGCCATAAAATGCCACCACTGTGCCATCAAATGCCGCCACTGTGCCCATCAAATGCTGCCACTGTGCCCATCAAACCCTGTGACTGTGCCATCAAATGCCTCCACTGTGCCATCAAATACCACCACTGTGCCCATCAAATGCTGCCACTTTGCCCATCAAATGCCACCACTGTGCCAACAAATGCTGCCGGTGTGCCAATTAAATGCTGCCAGTGTGCCATCAAATGCTGCAACTGTGCTATCAAATGCCGCCACTGTAAATCCCCCCACCCGTTTACTCTCTGCCCCCCCTCGCACTGCCCGGCATTTTCCCTCTCTCGGTGGGGCAGCAGGTGACGGCCACGAGCGGGGTCCTCCATGCATCTCCTGCCATCCTCATCTCTCGTCCTCTCCTCCTGATAGGCATCCAATAGCCGCGCCTATCGTTTCAGCCAATCAAGTGATGGGTAAAAGACCCACACACCTGATTGGCGGAAAGGTGGTTCAGTGTTAGGAAAGTGAGTATTAATTAGCTTTTCTAACACACCTGGGTGGACTGTGAGCGTCAAGCATGGCACTCGCAGTTCACCTATGTTGAAGCCTATTAGAGCCTATGGCTCTAATCAGGTGCTTCAAAAACACCCCGTCGCTGTAATTCAGGCGCCCGAAAAGGTGCCGGATACCTAAATATGGGGGTGGCAGTGGTGGCCATGGATAGATTCATGCTATGTATGAATCCATCCATTGGTCATAGAGGGGGTGGCTGGAGAGAGGGGGCGGATGCACCGCCACTGATAAACACATGCACATACACATACATGCACACTTACATACATACATATGCACACACACATGCATACATGCATGCACACACACACACACACATATAAACACACATACAGTAGATAGATAGTCTTAAAAAAATGGCAGACCTTTACCTTAGCTACGGCATTGTAGGGGGAGACAAAGAGCATAGCACTGTGCTTTCACTTTAGGTTAATGTGCGGAGCTCTCTGCTCAGTGCCACTGATTACAGATTGCCTGACGATCAGGGAGCTCGTCTCAGCCACCCCTGCCGCTCCTCCTATCGAAGAGTACGGGGGGCTTTCAAGGGCCCCCTCAGCAAGGGGCCCGGTCACCATGGCGATCTCAGCAACCCCTATAATTCTGCCACTGGATGGGTTGTTGAAAATAGGCATCAAGGGGCCTGGTCTGTGCGAGTCCACGTGGAATAACAAATCTGTCCCAAAGAAAGAAAAAGTTTTGGTCCAGATAAGGAAGGGAGGTTAGCGGTGGTCATTGGGTAAATGAGCAGGGGAGAGCCCATAAGTCAAAGGGGAGAGAGCTTGTTAAAGCTGGACCCCTCTTTTGTCAGACCTGTGATGGAACCAATCAGATAATCTAGTCAGGATGGCTTTGTGACAGAGTTCAAAGTCTGGGAGGTCTAGACTCCCAGGAGGCTTAGGCTTACTGTGGACCAGCAGCTTCAGGCACAGGGATGAGAACCCCAGATAAATTCCAGGACCCATGACCGTTGAGAGAAAAAATTCTTAGGTGGGTCTACTGGGATCACATTAAATACATACAGAAAGTGGGGAATAATATCCATCTTCAATGTGTTAGCATGGCCAAACCACCATGAGATGCGAGTACTATTCCAATGCTTCAGAGATCTGTCAGAATACGTGTTCCAAGGTAAGTAATATGATTGCTTCTTTCCTTAAAGGGAAACTGATAATGGAGTTCAGTACCTAATCTGGGAGAAAGAGAAACATTCAATAATTCAGATTTGTAAGCATTGACGATGAAATTACTTAGGTTTCTGAAAAGCTCACATTTGACCACGACAGTCAGGAGGCTTGACCATGGTTGAGAAAAGTCTTAGGTGGGTCTGTTGGGATTGCAATAAATATAAAGAGAAAGCACGAAAAAATATCAAATTTATTAACATGGCCAAACCATGAGATGCAAGTGCGTTTCCAGTGCATCACATCTTTTGGACGCTTCCATTAATATTTTAAGGTAGTCGAGGCGATAAAGCGATGAGAGATCTGTCGGAATATGCGTTCCAAGGTAAGTAATATGATCGCTTCTTACCTTTAAGGGGAACTCACGCTGGAGTTGGGTCCCTAATCTGGCAGGGAGAAACACATTCGATATTTCTGGTTTGGAAGCATTTACCTTGAAATTACTTAGGTTTCCTAAATGCTGGAATTTGGCCACGACATTGGGTAGACTGATGTCCAGTTTAGTAAGGAAAAGAAGAAGATCATCGGCGAAGAGAGCCAACTTGGCTCTTTGAGCCACTGTAAAGTGTTTCGTTATAAGAATGTAGAGCAAGGGAGAAAGAGGACACCCATTGTGGATGGTGAAATGGTCTGGGGGGGATACTGTTTGAACGAAACTTGGCTTAGGGGTTGCTTTAGAGGGCCATTATTTTCAGTAGAAGAGTGTCCCTGAGGCCAATTTGGGGCATAGTTGCCTCTAGAAATGGCCAACTCACCCAGTCAAAGGCCTTCTCAGCATCAACAGTCAGAAGGCACAACAATATATGTTGAGAATGGGATTGTCCTATATTGTTTAACCCTCAGGAGGTGTTATTTCTAGCCTCCCTCTCTCTTACGAATCCTACCTGATCACCATAGGTCAAGATGGGCAGGTGTGGTTGTATGCAGTCAGCTATCGAAAATTTGGCATTGAAGCTAAGAAGCTAAATGGGCTGGTAGCTTCTGCAGTTTGTTGGATCTTTCCCGTGTTTAAGAGTGAAAGTAATCTGAGCTTCCAACATCTGGGGTGAAAAGAGGCCCTGTGACGAGACCATTGAATGATTTCAAAAGAATTGATGTTAGCTGCTCCCGTAATGTCTTGTAGAACCTAGTGTAGAAGCTATTGGAGCCGGGGCTCTTATCAGTAAAGAAGCTATAATGTGAGAAAGCTCATCATCAGTGAATGGGGCTTCCAATTCATTCAGATTGTTTCTGTCGGCAGAATGGGGAAAGTCGTGGCTTTTAAGTAAGATTTAATGCGTGCCAAGAGATGGTCATGGGGGATGTCAGCGTATATTTCCCTTTAATGTTGTATAATGTATGATGATAATTACGGAACGTGGTGGAGGTTTTGCTCAGTTTAAAAGTGAGAATGTTGCGGGAAATATGAATGGCAGCAATGACAGTTAGGGCAGATCTGCAATGTAGTTTACAGGCCTACAAACAATCGCACTTGACCTCTAACACATAGGAGGTAGGGCACAGATGACCCCTCACTGCTAAAAACACTGATCAATGAGTTGTCGCAATTGTGTTCTAAAGTTAGAGAGCTGTAGCAAACTTTCATTGAAACCTGTGTGTTTGTGGTCCAATTCCATGAGGCGATAAGGCTGTTTTAGGTGTGTCCCATGAGCGATAAAGATACCATGCAGGACACATTTGAAAGCTTCCCAATGGATAGAGGCTGAAATAATGTTCCAAGAGTGAACATCACGAATAGCGTAAAAAAATTGTAATACTTCCTTAAGACAGGAAGAGTTCTGTAACAAGTTGTCATTCAATCGCCAGAAGCCAAGACTATGGGGCCTGTCCAGGATGGCAATAGATATGTAGACAAGGGCATGGTCAGACCAAAGGATGGGATCAATGTGCGCAAAAGGGGAGCAGTCTAAGAGGTCAGGGGAGACAAAAATGTAGTCAATATATACTGTATAAAGGGTATTATGGTAGGTATTATGGGGGGTTGAGAAAAAACTTTTATTTTGTGAGCTTGGTAAAGAATCTTCAAGCATTTTATGGGTAAGTTGAAGCCATTTACATTAAACAAGCACATTTTTAAAGGAGGAGGGGGGGGGGGGGGTGAAACTGAACAGGAAAGGACAAAATACAACCTCTCACTAACTAAAAGAACAGAGGAGCTAAGCATATCAAGGCTATATTCTGAATAAACCTAATCTAGTGACTTAGGGGGGGATAGGGAAGCCTAGGGAAATGTACTAGCAAGCCTCTCCTCTGGCTCTCAATATCTAAACTATAAACATTGAAACTAGTAAATGAGGGGTCACCAGCGAACACGATGAGAAAAGATGGGAGCAAGAAGAAAAGTTAGTGGCACCCTGTGGGTATGATCGGGTGCCCTCCCGACCCACGCCTGGAAACCTAAAGGCCCAAGGAGTAATGCAGGGTGCTAAGTGGGCCTAACTATAGGACAATTGTCCTCCCTATGGGGGGACAGGAAGGGCAGCCCGCCCTGCCCAGGATGATAAGGCCATGAGAGTCAACAGTGAGGTGAGGGAGCTATACAATGACAATGACAATGACAATAACATGAAATGCTGCATAGGTACGGTATCAAATGCAGAAACGTTAAAATTTAATAAAAGAGTTTGCAAACATTATTAAACACCAGCAATAGCATACCTCTTAAGAAAAGAAGAGTATAAAGGGTGGAGAGACCCAGCAAACTTCACAAAAATTGACAACAAAGAACAGTAAGATCGAATGTGAAATCAGGTATAGAGTTGCACTATTGTGAAAAAGCAGGAGACAAAACTGTGATAGAAGGACAAAACCAGAGAAAATTCCCAGCTCAACTCACCAATCAGTCTGCTTACCAACAATTAACCTGTCCAACAGTATGCGTTAAAAACAGGGGTTTAGTTAGCACACATTTGCAAACACATGCGTAAGCTGTAAGGCCCCTTCACGGCACCCTGTATTACTTGCAGTCCTAACCCTTATAAATTTATGAGAGTCTCCACAGTGAAAGCACATGCATTCTAATGGAGAGATAAGGGGCAGGTGGGCCTGGATGGATGGTAGAAGTCAGCTGCGGCATCCACCGATTGGTTGGCTGGATGCTGCGCTGCATTCTGGGAGTTGTAGTCCGGACTGTGTTCAAGTTCCTGGAGGCAGAGGGTGGAACTGAGCAGTGCAGCAAATTACAACTCCCAGGAGTCTCGGAGGCAGGCAGAGGCAGGGCGTGCGGTGTGCCCAGGGATGTGTCCTGTGACTGGCTCAGGCTGGAGTGGCTGCAAGAGAGTGAGACAATGCAAGTTGCAACTAGTTTCGAGGACACAGAGAGAAGAACTGACTGAGAGAGCAGCCAACATACTTTCAGTGAGACAAGCAACTTACCCTCCACTACACTCCCGGAATCTTTGGACTGGAGGCAGGCAGAGGTAGCCAGGGCACACCAGGGGATGCACATGACTGGCTCGGGCTGGGCGCTGGCTGCAATTTGGAAGTTGTCATCACCCCCCAAGAGGGCGTGGAAGGACCTACTGAGCTGGCTTCACTGAGGTGAGAGAGAGACTCAGACCCCGACACCCCCAACATCCCATTCCCCTCCCCCCATGCACCCCATTTACCCTGCCCCAGTGCCCTGCCTACCACCCAGTAACCTCAATATAGGAAATAGCCCTCAACACTCTCTAGCTGGCAGGTCCTGTGCTGGCCATAGCCTGTGGGTCCTGCTGACCATGGCCTGTGGGCAGTGGCATTGGGAGGGGGGCTGACCTGGGCTATAGCCCCGAGTGAGTCCCCAAAAAGCTCCAGGTCTCGGTATTACCAATGACCATTATTATCCCCGAGTCCCAAGGCCTGGGGTTGGCCCGGGAACTCTGGGCTATTGGCCGCTTGCCCTGAGGCAGCTTTCAGGCTGGTGCACACCAGGCTGCCTCTGAAGGGAAGGGGGCATGAGCACCATCGGTTTACACAGAGCGGGGATCTCCGTCTCCCGCTTACCTGATGCGGCCGAGTGACATATGAAGTCCCACCTCCTGGACCGGCTCCTATGATGGACGTCATACTGGTCCAATGTCGGGACGTGTAATGTCCATCATATTAGCCAGTCCAGGAGGCAGGACTTAGTGTGACAACGGCCGCGCCGGGTAAGCTGGAGATCCCCGCTCTATATAAACTGGTGGCTCTCCTCTCTCCCCATACACTGGCAAGTCTGCGCTGATGGACTGTCTGATCAGACTACATTGATGGGTACAGGCAAGGCTGAGCTGATGGGATGGGCACTGTGAGGCTGAGCTGATGGGCACTTGTGAGGCTGCATTGATGGGCACTGGTCAGGCTGCACTGATGGGCACTGGTGAGGCTGCCTTTATGGACACTGGTGAGGCTGCATTTATGGACACTGGTGAGGCTGCATTTGATGGACACTGGTGAGGCTGCGTTTGATGGACACTGGTGAGGCTGCATTTGATGGGCACTGGTGAGGCTGCACTTATGGGCACTGGTGAGGCTGCATTTTTGGGCACTTGTGAGGCTGCATTTATGGGCACTGGTGAGGCTGCATTGATAGGCACTGATTAGGCTGCACTGATGGGCACTGATTAGGCTGTACTGATGGGCTCTGGTGGTGAGCTGATTCAGTGGTTCAATGGGCCACTTGGCTGGACTTGCCCCCCCAGGCCTAAGGCTGCCAGCCCTCCCCTGACTGGCCTTCACAGCAAAGAGCACATGGAAGAGCAACGGATGAAAGGCAAAACCATAGAAAATTCCCAGCTCAACTCATCAACCAGTCTGCTTACCAACCAAATTAACCTGTCCAACAGTATGTGTAAAACAGGGGTTTAGTCAGCACACATTTGCAAATGCATGCATAAGCTGCAAGGCCCCTTCACGACACCCTGTATTACTTGCAGTCCTAACCCTTATAAATTTATGAGAGTCTCCACAGTGGAAGCACATGCATTCTAATGGATAGATAAAGGGCAGGTGGGCCTGGAGGTAGCCCGATCCTCCTTAAAAGCACAGGGGAACATTGGACACCCAGCACATAGCACAATGGCAGCAAAGGTGCCCAATGTGTCCCCTAACCAAATTACACCAGTAACAAACAGATGACTCTTGCCCCCACCTATAACTGGCCTTCACAGAAATGAGCACATGGAAGGGCAATGCATGAAACACAAAACCAGAGAAAATCCCCAGCTCAACTCACCAACCAGTCTGTTTACCAACCAAATTAACCTGTCCAACAGTATGCGTTAAAAACAGGGGTTTAGTTAGCACACATTTGCAAACGTATGCATAAGCTGCAAGGCCCCTTCACGGCACCTTGAATTACTTGCAATATTAACTCTGACAAAACTGTGATAGAGGCCAGATTAGCTTTCATGTAGATTCTCTCAAGTAGGGCTATGGCGTTGACAGGAAGCTTTCTTTGGAGCTGGGCCCTGAGAGGAAGCTACTGTAGAGGTCACCTAGGAGCTTAAGAGTCTGTGGTACTAGGGGTTTCCACAGCGAGTCCGGAATTGCAATGTGCGGCAATTAAAACACGCCCAGAAAGTTAGAGAGATCCCCAAGTGTCGAAAGACAGCTGTAAGCCGTTAAAATGCCTGAAAACTGCCTCAGTGTGAAAGGGGTCTAAATTGCTACGCTAAACAGTCAAAGTGATACAAATGATAAAGAAAAGTGTCCATACAGTATACAGAAACAGCTCATCATGTTCTCCAAAAAAGAAACAGTGATTGTGAACAAAGTCTTTTAGTAAGTGTCCAATATGGGTGAGCAGATAATTGGTTGGAACCTCACCCAGGTGCACCTCCACAGTGAATCATATAAAATGCTTCCTTACCAGAACTCTAGACTCCAAAATATAAGGGTCTAGATAACGTGGGTAGTACCCAGAAGATCTGATTGATTCCCTCTGTTTAGGCTGAAGGAGATGGCGTCATGGCTGAAAGTAAAGATCACTCTGAATCACAACCCATAGAGAAGAAAAGAATTGCTCACATAGTGTAAAACTGTATAATGCTTTATTAAAATAAAGTAATGCTAAGAACTCACAGAAATCCAGATTTAAATCCAGCATATAAAATTCAATAGTTCCCGGGAACTGGTCCGCATGTACAGGTTCAACTTACATGGTAACATCACAGACATGGACTCCGCCCTACATGTTTCATCAGAGTTGATGTCATCGGGGGCATGGAGTCCATGTCCGTCACCACTCTGATATATATTTTCTGGAGCAGAAAGGGCACAGCTGTCCCCGCTAATAAAATCAGATTACCCACAAGTATGGCTGCCAAATCTGAACAGATGGCCAAGCCTCGGTTTAAAAATAAGATGACCACCTTTTGTACCGGAACAGATGGCCAAGCCTTGATCTGAAAACAGTATGGCCATCTTTGCAACAGAACAGATGGTCAAGCCTCGGTTTTGAAACAAGAGGGACACCAAAGGACAATCGGACCTCGTTCTGGATAGAAATGTCAAAACCTCGTACCAGGATGATAAACCCGGTCTAAAATTGCTCAAGCTTCATAATGAAGATGGGCTCAAGTTGAATATAAAACGTTGTATGATCAGAAACAGATTTTTGAACCAAGAACATGGTAATAGCCTAGGTTGTAATCAATTGGGTACAACACCTTAAATGTGAATACCCCCCAATGGTGTCATGTCTGGATTGTTATGCTATCTAGCAAGAACAAATGGTCAGAATCAGAGAATATATGTATCCCATGATTTGTCAATAAGAAAATTAGGTAATAAAATGTTGGGGGGAGGGGATATGCCTGTCCCCTTTCTGCAGAGAACCCCAGTACAATCCATGAATAGTTTATATCAGAATTGACCTCATATAGTATATATTAAATGTCATACATGAATTCAATTACATGATGTATAGTAATTAACATATAGAGTGAAAATACCTCTGTTCGATCAAAAAGTCAAAACCGTTCAAGAACTATTGATGAAAGCGTTCCCAATACCATGGGGGACAGAGGATTTTAACTCATGAATCCATCTAATCTCCATTTGAGAAACACCCTTTTTTGTTGATCCTCCTCTCCAAGGTGGTATGTATTTATCTATCACCACAAAGCAAGTTACCCTAGGGCAGTGTTTCTCAACTGGGGTTCCGTGGGAAATCTACATTATTGCGGATGTATACCGCCAATCTTGTCCTTAATGCGCGCTTACACTAAGAGCACATGAATACCCGATGCTACCTCTGTAGTTCTGGCCCCTATAAGGTCAGGGGGTGAAGCCGGGAAGGAGTGCAATGAGCAGGAACGGGAGCCAAAGAAGGAGGAGGTCTTATATGGACGCGCTGACTGGGCAGGAACAAGTGGCTCAATCCGCAGGTGAGCTCTTACAGTGGCTCTCTGCCTCCCCTCTGCACTGCACTGTGCAATGTGCTCCGATGGCTCTCTGTTTCACCTGCACTCTGCATTACCACAGCTATAGGAGTCATATAACTGTGGCAATTCAGATAGCATGAGGGACAGAGAGCCATCGGAGCACATGACTGGAGGTTAGAGATGGGGGGTGGATGGACAAAGCTGGCAGAGGCACATGGGCACTGGTAGGTTTCTTGTCAGGGCCAGTACAAGGGCGGAGCCTAGCGGGTGCTGAAGGCAGTACTGAGCCACTCCTCACTGATAAGAGTAATTGGGACACCTGCTGTAAAGGAGGACTCTGACTGGGACACCTGCTGTAAAGGGGGCTCTGATTGGGACACCTGCTGTAAAGGTGGCTCTGACTGGGAAACCTGCTGTAAAGGGGTCTCTGACTGGGACACCTGCTGTAAAGGAGGACTTTGACTGGGACACCTGCTGTAAAGGGGGCTCTGACTGGGACACCTGCTGTAAAAGGGGGCTCTGACTGGGACACCTGCTATAAAGGGGGCTCTGATTGGGATACAAAACCATTCAATTTCAGTTGAAATTTCAGATTAAATTTGTGTATGCTTATCTCAAGTTCAACCAACAATTGAGCATCCGTGCAGAAAAAAAGCAAGCCCAGGTTTCACATTAAGGAGGTAAGTGGTTTTTTGTTTTTACAATATTTATTCTATTATTTGATACAATTTCTTTAATGATGTTATATTTACAGTTCGCTGATCAGATCCAGTGTTCCGTGAGCTGTAGATCTGAATTTTTTTTTCAGGGGTTCCCCGAGATCTCAAACTTTTTGCCAAGGGTTCCCCAAAGGCAAAAAGTTGAGAAACACTGCCCTAGGGTCCCTATTGTGGCATTGTGCAGAATGTTTGGGTATTGTGTGTTCCCTTTTACCTTTCTTGATTTAATTGATATATTCATTCACGAGTACTGAAAAAGTTCTAGTTGTGCTCCTCACGTATTGCTTGCCACATGGACATGTGTCTACCCATAATAGATACTCCCCTTTAAGAGATGAGGACATTTATCTTATCCATATATGATATGAGATGGGGATACATATCATGAACCCCCATACAGCCACAACCAGTATTATCCCACACAAAATGGGTGGGGTTCTCGCAAGGATTTTAGGGGCAAAAAAAGGGGCCTGAACAAAGAGAGGGACTAGAAGGGGAGACAAATATGAAGGCAAAGGAGACAGATGAAAAAGGGAGCGGTATTAACAATCTTAGTAAAACTATCCTTAGACATGAAGAAACTCTTGTGTTGGCTAAGGGTTTTCAATTTGTTCTACCTAAACAAATTAACAAATTTATATATTTATTGATATCCACAAATACATCTGTAAAATTAACGTACATAAATACATTCTGTCCAATCCCACTTCTATCAAAACAGCTGTAGAAACAGGTTCTATGAGACACTCAGGTCTTTCTAAGGCAGGGACATACGGTGAGGTCAGTGGCTGGTGAGGCACTGGCTAGTATCAGAGCCAGATACACACAGGTTACATACACCATGATCGTTAGAGCAAGAGCAATATTTCTAGCACTAGACTTCCTCTGTAACTCTAAACATTTAATCTGTAAAAAAATGTAAAGCGTCGCCTATGGAGATTTTTAAGTACTGAAGTTTGGCACCATTCCACAAGCGTGAGCAATTTCAAAGCGTGACATGTTAGGTATCTATTTACTTGGCGTAACATCATCTTTCACATTATACAAAAAAAATCGGGTTATCTTTAGTGGGTTTTTTTTTTTATTAGTATATATTCATGAAACAGTTTTCTTCCAAAAGAAACACATTTGAAAAATTTCTGTGCAATTCCCGTGTTACATAAAAAGTTGAAACAACCACCATTTTATTCCTTAGGGTGTCTGCTAAAACAATATATATATAATGTTTGGGGTTTCTGAGTAATTTTTGGGGTTTCTAGCAAAACAATTATGATTATTACATGTAGGAGAGAAGTGTCAGAATTGGCCTGGGTGCCAAGGGGTTAATTACCATAAGTAATATACAAATAATTATTATATATTGTTTTTAAGGTAATTTACTATATTTTCAAAATCTGTACTCAAGCAGGTGGCTTGACGGACAAATTACTGAAGTTTGAAGTTACAACTACAAACCAGTAATTTCACAGTAAATAGATAAATAATAAATTTGTATCTTATAACATATAGCATAATAATATATGATTTAGCTTGATTACCAGTACCTTTTCAACAGCAGCAGATTCTTATTCTGCCTCTTAACTGTGTGAGAAAAACATGGGATCGTGGGTAAATCTTATACCCATAAACCCATGTTTTTCCTTGTAGTTAAGAGGGCTGGGCTGGAAGGGAGCATTTGTCTTTTAGACACATGCCCCTTCTATGACACTGCAGTGAGAGGCAGTGAGAGGCGTTCCTCCACTGCAGCATTTTTAATGGACAGCTGGGGCTAATGGTACTTTTTTATTTATTCAGTGCCTCTGACAATAAGTGAGGAGAGGCATTGTGAGCTCAACCTCTCAATCTGCTGCAAACAGAGTGTGCCAGCTTGTATTTAAACTGGCCACTCTGTATGTAGCTTCTGACAGGCTGTGCAAGGAGCCCCATATCTCCGGAACCACAGGTCATAGGAGCCCAAGATTTTTACCAGTAGTGGGGTAGGATTTAGGCTTTTTTTGTTCATTGAATTAACCATAAAAAGACCTCCTTCTAACCCTTCATTTGATTTAGGCCTAAAAAAAATTATGTGAGAGGAAAGATCTTGTTATTCACCCTGCGGACAAAAGGGGCGGTATTGTCATTTTAGATAAATGCAACTACCAACAAGAGATTCTCAAAATCCTTGGCGATTAACAATCTTATGAAGTATTGAAAGGCATTCCTACACACACATATAAAAAGAAACTTGTTATCCTCATTGATAAAGGCTTCAAAGGTAACATTTTAGACCAAAAGGAAATGGCTTATCTAGTACCTACCGCTCCACACATCGCCACAATATACTACCTTCCTAAAGTTCACAAGGATACCTGCCACCCACCAGGCCGCCCTGTAATAAGTGGGATTGATTCCATCACAGTCAGGGTTGGCAAATATATTGACTTTTATTTACAGCTAATAGTGAAAAAAATACCCTCGTACCTAAAAGACAGGAAGGACAGTGCACAACTTTTGAATGACATTGCATGGGATGGGAGGAAGGTTTGCTGGTGGCAGCTGACGTCGCATCCCTATACTGTACACATGCATATCCCATAGTTTAGGATCAGAAGCGGTTAACTGCCTACCTTTCAAAGGAAGTTGATATACCTCAAACTCAGAAGAATTTCATCATGGATCTGCTCACATTCACCACAACCCATAATTATTTCTGGTTTAACCACCAATATTATATTCAGAAGAAGGGTTTGGCCATGGGGGCTAAGTTTGCCCCTATTCTGGCCGGCCTCTTTATGGCCAA
Organism: Aquarana catesbeiana; assembly: GCF_042186555.1. Classification (NCBI taxonomy): domain Eukaryota; kingdom Metazoa; phylum Chordata; class Amphibia; order Anura; family Ranidae; genus Aquarana; species Aquarana catesbeiana. The sequence continues at coordinate 84,494,855 of NC_133333.1, forward strand.
GTGGGAGGAGAATGTCGTCTATGCCTGTGCTAGACCAGAGCTTGTCCTTTGGGCTAGATACATAGACAACGTCCTCCTCCTCTGGAAGGGCGGTCGGGACTCTTTAGAGCAATTTATACGTTTTTTAACTCAAATGATTGAGGCATTTCACTTTCCTTTGAATTTGACAGGGAGAGGATCTATTTTCTAGATCTAGAGATCTGAGTAGAAAACAACAAGTTGGTCAAAAGTACTTTTTTCAAAACAGACCGTAACTCATACATACATAGGGACAGTTGTCACCATAAGACTTGGTTAGAATCTGTGCTCCAAAGTCAGTTCATCAGACTGAGACGTAACTGTTCTAAGGTCAGTGATTTTGACATACAGAAACCCCTTCTAAAAAGTAGATTAATTGAAAAAGGGTACAATGCAGCAATTTTAGATAAAGAAATAAGCAGAGTAAGGAGCCTCAATAGAGATTCCCTAATAGCGGACAAAGTAAAAAACAATGAAACTCAGAAATTCAAGTGGTCTTTCATTACATCTTTCTCTAGACATAATTATCAAATAAAAAAGATTTAGGTCCACTACTTCCAGACAAACTAGGGGTTATCTTTAGGGGACTGCCAGCACTACAGGCAAGTATAGCTCCTAACCTAATCCCTCTAAACTAATGACTTTCTTTCACAACCCAGTGGGATATTATTCTTGTAAAAAGTGTGCAGTATGCCAAGTCAGTATCAGTGGCAAACGGAAATCATGTACCTTCTCTACCACAATGGCCAAATCATATTCCATCAAACATTTTATTACATGCACAACTAAGAATGTTGTGTACCTTATTACTTGTTAGTGTGGCAAGCAATACATGGGGAGAACAACTTTTTCAGTACATGTGAGCGAACATATCAATTATATCAAGAAAGTAAAGGGAAACACACAGTACCCAAACATTTTGCACATTGCCACAATAGGTGATAGATACATACATACCACCTTGAAGAGGGGGATCAACAAAAAGGGGTGTTTCCCAGATTGAGGTTGGCTGGATTTATGAATTAAAATCCTATGTCCCCCATGGTATGAACGTGGATTGGAACACAAATGCTTTGGTCAATAATTCTTGAATGGGTTTTGACTTTTTTGATAGAACAGAGATATTTTCACTCTATATGTTAATTACTGTGCATCGTGTGATTGGATTCATGTATGTATCATTTAATATATACTATATGAGGTCAATTCTGATATGAACTATTAATGAATTGCACTGGGGTCCTCTGCAGAAAGGGGACAACCACATCCCCTCCACCCAATTTATATATATATTTTTTCATTTGTTTTTACAAATTTGTATACACAATTTGTATTTTTTATATACAACATTTTTTATTATCCAAATTGTTTCTTGGCAGATCATGTGATACATATACCCTCTGATTCTGACCATTTGTTGGTGCTAGATAGCATAACAATCCAGACATGACACCATTGGGGGTTGTTCACATTTAAGATGTTGTACCCAATTGCAACCTAGGTTATTACCATGTTCTTGGTTCAAAAATCTATTTCTGATCATACAGCTTTTTATATTAAACTTGAACCCTCCTTCATTATGAAGCTTGACCGGGTTTTTCATTCAGGAACAATGTTTTGACATTTCTATCCAAGACGAGGTTTGGTGGCCTTGTTTCAAAACCGAGGCTTGGCCATCTGTTCTGTTGCAAAGACAGCCATCTTGTTTTCAGATCGAGGCTTGGCCATCCATCCCAGTACAAAGGTGGCCATATTATTTTTAAACCGAAGATCGAGGCTTGGCCATCCGCTCTGATACAACGGCGGCCATACCTGAGAGTAATCTGATTTGATTAGTGGGGACAGCTGTGCTCCCTTTCTGCTCCGGACAATGTATATTGGCGTGGAGATGAACATGGACTCTATGCCCCCGATGACATCAACTCTGACAAAACGTGTAGGGCAGAGTCCATGTCTGTGATGTTACCACACAAGCTTACATGTGGACCAGTTCCCGGAAAATATTGAATTTTATATGCTGGACTGTATCTGGATTTCTGTGAGTTCTTAGCATAACTTTCTTTTAATAAAGCATTATACAGCTTTACACTATGTGGGCAATTCTTTTCTTCCCTATGGGTTGTGTTTCAGAGTGATCTTTACTGTCAGCCATGACACCATCCTCTTCAGCCTAAACAGAGGGAATTGATCAGTTCTTCTGTGTACTACCCATGTTTATCTAGACTCTTATAATTTGGAGTCTAGAGTTCTGGTAAGGAAGCATTTTATACGATTCATGGTGGAGGTGCACCTGGGTGAGGTTCCTACCAATTATCTGCTCACCCATATTGGACACTTACTAAGAGACTTTGTTCACAATCACTGTTTCTTCTTTGGAGAACAACATGAGCCGTTTCTAGATATGGACACTTTTCTTTATCATTTGTATCACTTTGACTGTTTAGCGCTGCAACTTGTGTTATTTATTAGCTGAACAGTGTGACTGAACTGTGGCAGCCAATTCCTGTACTTTGGAATCCAGCCGGGAGAGGCTGATTTTTATAAGGCTCACGTCATGCTTGTATGCCTTCTCAAATCTAGAATTGTAATAATCCAAGTCAGACCTAGTTGGCAGTGATAGAATATAGTTTTTGAGATCCCAGTCCTTCTCTGTTTCCAGGGCTAGCATTGGAGATCTAGAGTGCCCCGTGGAACTAGGGGCAGGACTCCCTCCCCACCATTGAAACAGCTCAAGTGAGGGAAGGTAAGCCCACTGAGTATATAGTACGAGGCAGGAAATGCACTCATCAAGTCCTGTGCTCCCGGGGATGATGCAGCAAAGATGGAGGCAGGTGAGGCTGAAGAGTGAGTGGCCCCCCTAGTGCATTCTACTGTTCACTGTGATTGAAGCAGGATGGTGGAGAAGTGGCCAGTCTATCCTCAGAGGTAATGAGGTCTGGGTGAGGAAAAGGCAGAGAGCTGATGTCCAAGGCTGGAGCCTCTGTGAGTGATTGCAAGCTCCTAGAATGGTGCAGCAGTGCCAGGCAGTGGCTGATGTATTGGGATGCAGGAGGCAAACCCGCCGCCATATCTGCCCAATCCCATTGAGATCGAGTGGCGGTGCTGGGCAAACAGGGAGCTGATCTTACCAGTCTGAGACCTGGGGAGGCTGCCAGAGGATTCGGAAGCTTTCTTCCTTCCCAATGAGCCCGAGGGTAGGATGAAGGAACCCATAGGTGTGCACAGCCTATTGCAATAGGATGTGCACCCCAAAGTATGCATTTATTCACTAAATAGGAAAATATGAATACAAAACAGGGATCTGTGTTAGGCCCAGACAAATTGATCTATATTTTGCAAATATCTTGACAATTGTCCATAATTCTCCATAAACATCCCCCACCCCCTTCTTTGCTCCCATCCCAGATAGAATGCAATTGTGCTGCAAGTTTGAAAATGACTTGCTAAGCTATTGCTAGACTTGCCAGGCTTCACAAATTTGTTGCACAATTGCAGCAAGTCTGCATTGCATGACTCCAGATCAACTTTCTTTGCAAACATTCTGCAAGTCTGCTGCAAGTTCTGGTTCAAATATGTTGTGAAATAGTCATCCCACCATAGGGGCACTGTGGCTGAATTTTCATGCTGTAGACTTGCAGAGCTCTTGCTGTAGATTCACCACTGCAACTTTGCTCTTGCTAGAGATTTGCCATGCAAATTTGCTACAAATTGGAAGTGTCAACTAGAATTTGCGCTTCAAGTGCTCTGCAAGTTTACAACTTGCCAGTGAAAATGTGCAGCAAGTTACATAGTAAGTCAGGTTGAAAAGCAACACAAGTCCATCTACACCAAAAAAAAAAAATCATCCAATCCCATATACACAATCCTTCACCCACAGTTGATCCAGAGGAAGGCGAAAAACCCCAGCAAAGCAAGCTCCAATTTGCTACAGCAGGGGAAAAAAATTCCTTCCTGATCCCCCGAGAGGCAATCACATTTCCCCTGGATCAACTTTACCTATAAATGTTAGTACCCAGTTATATTATGTACATTTAGGAAAGAATCCAGGCCTTTTTTAAAGCAATCTACTGAGTTTGCCAGAACTACCTTTGGAGGGAGTTTATTCCACATTTTCACAGCTCTTACTGTGAAGAAACCTTTCCGTATTTGGGTATGAAATCTTTTTTTCCTCTAGACATAAAGAGTCCCCCCTTGTTCTCTGTGAAGACCTTAAAGTGAATAACTCAACACAAAGTTCACTATATGGACCACTTATGTATTTATAGATGTTGATCATATCCCCCTTAATCTCCTCTTCAAGAGAGAATAAATTTGGTTCCTCTAATCTTTCCTCATAGCCGAGCTCCTCCATGCCTCTTATCAGTTTGGTTGCCCTTCTCTGCACTATGTCCAATTCCCCAATATCCTTTTTGAGAACTGGAGCCCAAAATTGACTTGCATATTCCAGATGAGGTCTTACTAATGATTTGTACAGGGGCAAAATGATATCTCTGTCTCTGGAGTCCATACCTCTCTTAATACAAGAAAGGACTTGCAGCTTGGCATTGCATGCTATTATTGAGCTTATGTTCTACCAAAACCCCAAGATCCTTCTCCACTATGGTTTCTGCCAGTTGTACTCCCTCTAGTATATATGAGGCATGCATATTCTTAGTTCCCAAGTGCATAATTTTACATTTATCAACATTAAACCTCATTTGCCACTTAGTTGCCCAATTAGACAGTGCATTGAGGTTGGCTTGTAAATTTGAGACATCCTGTAAGGACATTATTCCACTGTATAGCTTGGTGTAATTTGCAGAGACAGAAATGGTACTTTTAATCCCAGACCATATATCATTTATAAATATATTAAAAAGTAAGGGTCCCAAACACTGAACCGGAATCAGTGGGTACACCACTGATAACCTTAGACCATTCAGAATAAGAATCATTAACCATTACTCTCTGAATTTGTTTTTTTAGCCAATTTTCTATTCATTTACAAATTGATCTTTCCAGGCCTGTAGACTTTACCTTACACATTAGTTGTGTGTGGGGAACTGTGTCAAAGAATGGTTAATGGTTAAGCTAGGGAGCCAGCAGGGATGCGGGGGTGACACTTGAGGAAGATACTCAGTAGAAGATTGGAAAAGCTCAGGAGATCCAGTGGCAGTGGATCAGAGGGTCTAAGTGATAGACTGGGAGCTCAGTTGAGTGAAAATCTAAACAAGGAAATTGTGAAGGAAGTGAAAGAGTTAATTACAACCTTTGTTAGAAAGTGTTCAAGATTGTTACCATAGGAGACAGCGTGTCTTACACATGCAGATGTGGTGTCTGGCTGGGTGCATTTCCCTGCATGGCTGTCTACCTATAGAAGTCTCGGAGTCTGCTAATTAAGATTGCAACTACTAAAGTGTCCTGGCCCTAACCCTCTTTCCCACAGTTCTGTTTAAGAGAAAATAAATCTCTTTGCATTCAAGAAGTGTCTGGCGACCATTAATCTACCTTGTATTGCACCCACCATGCCCCGTAACCCACTCTACACAGAAGGATGTCAGCTGTCCCTAACTCTGTAGATCACTATTAGGCCTAGAGAGGCCCGGGACTTGGCTACACAGAGTTACCCTTTTTTGTTATTTTTTGAAGTTCACGGATATTTGTAATAAAATTCATCAAATATTTTATTTACGACTGTCCATTCCAGTTGTTGTACGGTACCACTAAAATCCACCATAGCCTCCTTTTCTCACTTTCTCTTTCAAATATGGAAATTGTCTGGGCAAAATAAACTTGAAAATAAACTTGAAAATTGCTCCTGCAATAAGAGTATGTCCCATTTGAGTCAATAGGATGTTAGCATACAGGCAAGGGCAGATTCTAGATATTAGATTTTCATTAGCAGGACTGCAGACAGCTGTGAAGACTGAAATACAGATTTAATTAACTGACTTTCATTACTTTATTTATTGATTAAACTATATGTTTATTTATTGTATTATTCAGGATTCAATGTGAATCATTTGGACATTGCACCTCGCTATGCCAGTATTCTCATGGGTATTTCCAATGGTGTTGGCACTCTGTCAGGCATGGTCTGCCCCCTCATTGTAGGAGCCATGACAAAACACAAGGTATGGTGATGTCACTACTAACTGCATAGCTAAGTACTCTGATACCACTTTATGACCCTGAGAAAACCATATATTGTGTCCTTGGAACATGGTAGCACCCAGCTTTTTTGACAGAAAACTGTCAACTGTGCCTGTCCATGCAACTTACTAAGCAGCCAAAGCCACAGATTCTACGATCACACTGCAATAACCCAGTAAGTAAGAGAGAGGGTGGAGAAGAAGTTCACTCTCACTTACTAGGTTTTTTAATTTTAATATACTGTATGTATGGAATGTTGGAGGGCATTTATAATGACTTCCCAGGTAAGGGGTACATTTGAGTTAGTCACTAATAGTAAAAAAATAAAATAAAACGTTTAACACTAACATGGTAGATTTGCACTGACCACCAATAAAATGGGGGTATTTAGACTAGCCATGAATATGAACAGAGGTAGCCTGCAATGATCATCAATGTAACACAGAATTCTGAACTCACCACTAATATATAATTTGCAATGTTGACTTCTATAAAAGGGGCATTTATGCTACCACCATTGACAAGGGGCTTTTGTTAGAGGAGGGGGGTCCCTTTATCTATATGCCGTGCTGTGTTCTATTTTCTGAACTGTTGCAAATTCTTTGATGTGCTATATGTTACATACTCAAGACTGCTGGACTCTGTACAATGTGCTTTACATCACATATTCTGGACTGTAGCACTGCACTCACTACAATGCACTGTACATTACGTATTCTGGACCACTGCACTCTGTACAACGGGTTGTGGAAAAGACTGCCCTTAGGGGGATGGTGCAGGTGGTAGTATGAGTAAGGGATAAACAACAAAAGTATATATAAAAGTAGATAATTTTATTACAAAATAACAATGACATACACTAGAAATTCCTATAAAATATTTCTAAAATCATTAGAAAGGATAACAATGCATATAATGTTGCTTTATTCTTGGATCAACACCAAGAAATCCCAAACCTATACAACAGGCTGTACAAATTCACAGTAGATAATAATAGAATCGCACTACAGCATTGACTCAATAATGCATAATCGATCAATAGTGTTATCCATGAACCGTAAACAAATATAACAAACAAATAACCACAAATGGCATATTCTCAAAATTATGAAAAGTAAGGTTGGTAAATGCAAAAATATGTAGTAAAATGTCCAAACATGTAGTCAAACACCCGTGAAAAAATAAATGAAGGAAACTGCCAAATTAAAAAAGTCCATCAATATGAGAGACATATGAAATCTGTCATGACATGGAAAATATTGCGTGCAGTCCACCACCAGTGATAAAATTAGCCAACCTTACCAACCTTACTTTTCATAATTTTGAGAATATACCATTTGTGGTTATTTGTTTATGTTATGTTTGTTTACAGTTCATGGATAACACTATTGATTGATTATGCATTATTGAGTCAATGCTGTAGCGCAATTCTATATTATCTACATTTTTACACTGTTTTTGTTGTGCAGGAGAATTGCTGCTTCTTTCACATTATTTGCTAATTGTTTTAATTTTATTTATTTGTGTTACAATACATTATTTTGGTACACCTTAGTGCAGTTTTTTTTTCTCTTTTTTCTTGTACAAATTCACACTCTTCACTACTTTGCTCTGTACACTGTGCTGTATGTTACACAATCTGGATCACTGCACTGTGCATATTGTGCTTCACGTCACACACACTAAAGGCCAGATGTTTGCTATTTGCTATGTTTGCTATTTTATGTGTATAACTGAAAGAGGAAACTTTTCTAGAAATTATTAACCATTCTTTTTTCACTGTACTTTTCACATCCAATGCAGACCAGAGAAGAGTGGCAATATGTCTTCCTGATTGCATCCCTTGTTCACTATGGCGGTGTAATTTTCTACGGCCTCTTTGCTTCAGGAGAAAAGCAGCCATGGGCTGAGCCAGAGGAAACCACTGAAGAGAAATGTGGTTTTATCCATGAAGATGAGCTTGCTGAGGAAAGTGAAGATCAACCTCAAAGCTATGGTGGTGGCTATGGTAGTTATGGTGCCACCCAGACCACTAATTTCTCCAATGGAGGCTGGCCAGCAGAATGGGAGAAAAAGGAGGAGTTCATCCAGGACCAGGGCAAGGACCCCTATTTATATGGGACAGCTGCAGAAAGGGACTTGTCTTGAAAATAAAAATATACAAATGCCTAACTAAAATGACAGCAATGTCTCTACTTCAACTGAGGATAAGCAAGAATCTAACAAAAGGTGACTGGTGTTGCCAAGTCTCCCCACTTCACATGATCATGTAGCTTCCTTTTTATTGTTTTAATACATCAATATATACCATAAAGGGTTGAAGGCAGTGCCTATAGTGCCCCCTTCTTCAAAATTGCAACTTTTTCTGTGATGTCCAAGGGCCCATTCTCTTTCTGGTATCAGTAATTTGCTTGTTGCTTGTGTAGGTTGTCACAAGGCTTGTGTCTTGAAAATGTTCATCACCTTTATAAGTGTGTAAGCAATAACGGATGAGTGTGTTTTATCATTGATATTGAACACTAAGTTGCAAATATATACTTTCTTGTGATATGTTCTTTATTCATACTTGTTAATGAACCAGAAATGAAACCATGGACACTTCCATGGGCACACACCTCTCCAAGCAAGGCAAGACTGCCCAAATACTTCTAACATCGCTTTGTCTCTTCTATTTATTTTCTAAAGAGGTTTAATTAAATAAATATTATATAAATATAAGTATATATAAAAATATATGAATTCAATATATATCTATAGTAAAATGTCTCCTTGTTGGGAGACATGGGGTTATGTACAGTGCCCATGGCAGGCCCATTGTTTGTATGTCTTCAGTCTCCCTGAGTTCTTATACGCCAGGGCAATTATCACGTTCATTGAATGATCAGTGAAATACATTTACTAACATGGTGGATGTTGTCATTTTCCAGTCTTGGGGCTTATTTTTGTGATTGGCGTAATTGACAAAGCACCTTTTTGTGTACTTTTGTGTGCTTGCAGTAGTGGGTCAATCCATGGCATGCAGCATAATCCCTTGGACCGACATAACGACAAAATTTAAGACATCCATAACTGTCTTCCTAGGTTTTTTCACTTTCCACCCGAGTTAGCATCCCCATGTCCAGAGAATAAGTGCATTATACTTTACAGTCCTGTATGTGGCCTCATAGCACATTGCAGTAAACTTAGAAAAAATGATGCCCTCTGCAAAAGTCATTTCTTTATTAATACATACCAAGCATTTTGGATTTTCATGCCAAAGCCCTTTCTGGACTTTTCTGACCTTATCCAAAGAAGACAGCTGTCAACCTGTAATACCCTGTAAGGTCCCCTGTTCCCAGACACAGCATTTACCTCAGCATTAAAGCTGTTGATAACACAAATCACTTTAAGGATCTGTCTGGACATTAGGGGGGTCTTGCTGTTGGCTTAATGTTTGTCGTCATCAGCCAAACCCAGTACACTGTATACATGAAACCTACATCAGAGGGGAAACTGGGGCTGAAGATGGATAAGTTCTCTGGGAGGGGTAATGGTATTGAAGTTAAAATGAATTACTTTAATATGTGCAGTAACTGTACATAATAAAATATATTCCAGTTCACAATGTGATGATTCTTTTTTTCACTTATCTTTAATTTGACCAGCATAATAAAACAAATTGGAAAAATGAACTCTTAGTAGCCCAGTATAGGCACTGTACACTATATATACCTGAAAAAAACTACAACACAAGGAGGCTTATTATAGAACAAAGAGTAAAATCAGCCAGTAAAATATTAATGCATTCCAGGAAAAATTAGAGCTGCTAGAAATGCCACAAAGGGGATACATTTAAATATAAGCATAAGCAGGTTCAATATTTAATAAGTCATACCTACAACCGTTATATATATATATATATATATATATATATATATATATATATATATATATATATATATATATATATATATATATTCTCTGCATGGGTTTAGATTCATCAGTCACATAATGATATTGGCAACTTCAGGGACTAGGAGAACAACACAGCAAGCTACACACACATTTGAACACATATGATATGCATGTGTCACATTGTGCTGTTAGAGGGCATGATGTGTGTTTGGCAGAGCAATTGATTGGCTGATTGTGACAACTGGAAGGTAAATAAAGTAGGTGTGAATTATGTTAATGTGTAGAGCTGCTTGTAGAATAACACCCAGTGCATCAAGCTAAATTTGAACATTCCCAGTAGAGCACAATGGATATTTAAAGAGAACCTTTTCTCCTCACATTAGGTGCCATAAGGTGCCAGACTTTGATTAAAGCAATGACTGCATTAATATTAATTGTACATAATATTCCGGAAAAATAGGTTCATAAGTAGAGACAAACAGCTTTATGTAAAGTGTATCTATAAGCCAGATCTTTTTTTGTTTCTTCTAATTTTGTATAGAGTATGGATTGCTTAAAACAGTTGTCAAATTTTTTTGTTTGTTTTCTTTTTACCATTGGGGTGGTTTACCTTAAAAGATGTAGTGCTTACCCCCGAAGGAGCCGCTTGACACTTTGGATCCCCTTGTTGATGTGCCCATGACTTCGTGAATAGCAACATACTCCCTGACACACTTGGTGGGTGAAGGATATTTATTGCCAATGCCTGGATATCCACCCCTATGATCTAAGCAAGCCATATATTACACAGTTTTCTTTCCTTCAACCATGAGTTGAAATAAAAAAAAAATAGCTTGCTTCCCCCATCAACACTAATGGGGAAAAGAGGAAATCTCTCCTGCTGCTATTGTATTATGACAGCGGGAGGCTTACCTGCCATCATAATACAATGATCACTGCTAGCAGTTGTAACCATTGGTAGTGATCGCACAAGAAAAATCTAGCAGGCTGGTTGTACTGAAGTCGATCCATAGACAATAGCGAGAAGTACGTTACAACCAGATAAACAGAGGAAAAGAACAGTAAACAAGTTCTACTGCAAATATTAAACAATTTGAGAGACATACTGCAATGAATAAACAAGGACAAGAATGTACTGCAATCACAATGATAGGTATAAAACACAACCCCTTTTGCATTCTATTCTGGGTAACCCTTATGCCCCGTACACACGGTCAGATTTTCCGACGGAAAATGTGTGATAGGACCTTGTTGTCGGAAATTCCAACCGTGTGTAGGCTCCATCACACATTTTCCATCGGATTTTCCGACACACAAAGTTTGAGAGCAGGATATAAAATTTTCCGACAACAAAATCCGTTGTCAGAAATTCCAATCGTGTGTACACAAATCCGACGGACAATGTGCCACGCATGCTCAGAATAAATAAAGAGATGAAAGCTATTGGCCACTGCCCCGTTTATAGTCCCGACGTACGTGTTTTACGTCACCGTGTTCAGAACAATCGGATTTTCCGACAACTTTGTGTGACTGTGTGTATGCGAGACAAGTTTGAGCCAACATCCGTCGGAAAAAATCCTAGGATTTTGATGTCGGAATGTCCGAACAAAGTTCGACCGTGAGTACGGGGCATAACAGAGGTGGAGATATACCACACTGTCAGTTCAGCAGTCACTAGAAGCCTACCCTACTCTTTCTGCTGGCCAGCTCAATGGGGCCCAAAATGTAAGGTTGGTATGCTTTGCTGCAGCACAGAGGCAAGTATGAATGTTTTATAACTTTGAAAACCCCAAACGTTTTTTATTAATTATGATACTAAACACACACCATTTCATTTACATTGTCCCTTCTGTATGTCAATGATGACACTGTAATTATTTAACCACTTAAATACAGGGCACTTTCACCCCTTCCTGCCCAGGCCAATTTTCAACTTTCAGTGCTGTCGCATTTTGAATGACAATTGCACGGCCATGTAACACTGTCTCCAAACAACCAAACAAAATTTTTATAATTTTTTCCCCACAAATAGAGCTTTTTGGTGGCATTTGATCACCTCTGTTTTTAATTTTTTGCTAAACAAATAAAAAAAGACCGAAAATGTTGAAAAAAAAAGAGTTTTTCTTTGTTTCTGTTATAAAATGTTGTAAATAAGTTTTCTTATTCAATGACGAGCACTGATGAGGCTGCACTGATGGGCACTGATGAGGCAGCACTGATGAGGTGGCACTGATGATGAGCCACTAATATGTAACACTGATGGTCACTTATAGGTGGCACTGATGTGCACCGATAGGTGACACTGATATGCAGCACTGATGGACACTGATACGCGCCACTGATGGGCACTCATAGGTGGCACTGATGGGCACTGATAGGCTTCACCGATGGGCACTGATGAGGAGCCACTGACAGGTATTACTGATGGGCACTAATTGGCATCCCCAATGAGCACTGATTGGCACCCCTGGTGGCCATGGGTTGGAATTCCTGGTGGGCATGGTGTTGGCATCCCTGGTGGGCTCCCTTGATTAGTCTGCACTGATAATCAATGCGCTGATTATCAGCGCAGACCCCCCCCTGTCAGGAGAGCTGCCGATCGGCTTGTCAGCGTGAATAGAGGAAAAACTGATAAACAGCACTTCCTGGTTACCATGTGACCAGCTGTGATTGGACACAGCTGATAACATGGTAAAGAGCTTACTTCATAGGCTCATTACCAAGATCAGAGATGCAGTGTTTCAGAGCAACACACTGACTGCACCACTGATCGCCACTCTGCACACCCTCGCGGGTGCACATGAGCAGCTTATTCTGCTGGACGTCATATGACACCAAGTCAGGATATAACAACTACCCTTGTCATTTTGCATACTCCGGGCGAGAAGCGGTTAAATTTAAAAAAAGCATCTAAGTGCCTTTTTCTTAATTAATATACAGCTGTCACACGACCTACAGTATCTCACATAAGTGAGTACACCCCTCACATTTTTGTAAATATTTTATTATATCTTTTCATGACAACACTGAAGAAATGACACTTTGCTACAATGTAAAATAGTGAGTGTACAGCTTGTATAACAGTGTAAATTTGCTGTCCCCTCAAAATAACTCAACACACAGCCATTAATGTCTAAACTGCTGGCAACAAAAGTGAGTACACCCCTAAGTGAAAATGTGCAAATTGAGCCCAAAGTGTCAATATTTTGTGTGGCCACCATTATTTTCCAGCTGCCTTAACCCCCTTGGGTATTGAGTTCACCAGAGCTTCACAGGTTGCCACTGGAGTCCTCTTCCACTCCTCCATGATGCAGCTGGTGGATGTTAGAGACCTTGCGCTCCTCCACCTTCCGTTTGAGGATGCCCCACAGATGCTCTATAGGGTTTAGATCTGGAGACATGCTTGGCCAGTCCATCACCTTTACCCTCAGCTTCTTTAGCAAGGCAGTGGTCATCTTGGAGGTGTGTTTGTGGTCGTTATCATGTTGGAATACTGCCCTGTGGCCCAGTCTCCGAAGGGAGGGGGTCATGCTCTGCTTCAGTATGTCACAGTACATGTTGGTATTCATTGTTCCCTCAATAAACTGTAGCTCCCCAGTGCCGGAAGCACTCATGCAGCCCCAGAGCATGACACTCCCACCACTGTGCTTGACTGTAGGCAAGACACACTTGTCTTTGTACTCCTGACCTGGTTGCCGCCACATATGCTTGACACCATTGAACCAAAAAAGTTTATCTTGGTTTCATCAGACCACAGGACATGGTTCCAGTAATCCATGCCCTTAGTCTGCTTGTCTTCAGCAAACTGTTTGTGGGCTTTCTTGTGCATCATCTGTAGAAGAGGCTTCCTTCAGGGATGACAGCCATGCAGACCAATTTGATGCAGTGTGTGGCGTATGGTCTGAGCCCTGACAGGCTGATCCCCCACCCCTTCAACCTCTGCAACAATGCTGGCAGCACTCATACGTCTATTTCCCTAAGACAATATCTGGATATGATGCTGAGCACATGCAATTAATCTTCTTTGGTCCACCATGGCAAGGCCTGTTCTGAATGGAACCTGTCCTGTTAAACTGCTGTATGGTCTTGGTTACCATGCTGCAGCTCAGTTTCAGGGTCTTGGCAATCTTCTTATAGCCTAGGCCATCTTTATGTAGAACAACAATTCTTTTTTTTTCAGATCCTCAAAGAGTTCTTTGCCATTAGTTGCTATGTTGAACTTCCAGTGACCAGTATGAGAGAGCGATAACACCAAATTTAACAAATCTGCTCCCCATTCACACCTGAGACCTTGTAACACTAAAGAGTCACATGACACCAGGGAGGGAAAATGGCTAATTGGGCCTTATTTGGACATTTTCACTTAGGGGTGTACTTACTTTTGTTGCCAGCAGTTTAGACCTTAATGGCTGTGTGTTGAGTTATTTTGAGGGGACAGCAAACTTACACTGTTATACAAGCTGTACACTCACTACTTTACATTGTAGCAAAGTGTCATTTCCTCAGTGTTGTCACATGAAAAGATAGAATAAAATATTTACAAAAATGTGAGGGGTGTACTCACTTATGTGAGATACTGTAGCTCTTTCCCAGCCTGCTTGCAGAGAAACATTAGCAGGAGGAACTTCTAGTCCTCTGCTACTGGTCAAATGTTCAGAAAAAAAAAAAAAAAAAACAGCCTTTGGAATACAGAGTAAAAAATAAAATAAAAAAATAATATCAATAAACGGTTTTAAATTGGCATACAAATTTTTATTTGAAATTAAATCTTTTTTTTATTTTGTAGAAATAACATGGTGTGGGTGGTGGATTTCTGCCAGTCACAGGCTGTATCACTCCCCTCCAGCCTGTGTCTTAGAATAAGAGGGAGATGAAGCCACTATTAATCTACATGCAATAACCCACCCCCATTGTGTTTAGCTGGTTAGTGGGCATGGAGAAGGAGGGAGGGAGTGAGATGTCATTTACCACTGCGTATACACCCACATGTGTGACTCTATAGTTACATGGGCTGCTCAAATGTGATAGGGAGGAATGCTCAGCATATAAACCAACTGAAAATGGAGCATGTGCAGAGTTGTCACCACAGCTGCTAAATCCCTAGCTGAATTGGGGACATGAATAGAAGGTAGAGATAGAAAGCAGAAGGAACAACCAGTTTTTTTGCAAAATACAGAAAACGAAACTCATAGTGACTGAGTATGTATGAACAGCATGTAATACAGCTTTTGTTAATAGTTTTTTTTTTATGATGTTAGTCTAGTGACACTTTTAACCAGAGTTACAGCGATTACACCGTTATTTCTACCTAATTCCATATCCAAGGCGATTAGCGGTAAATGTAGGTTTTGCAAATGCTTTTTTAAAAAAAACTTACCTTGCTGTCCCCACCGAGCACACTCCAATCTTCAGTGTAGGCATCTGAAGCCCACTGGTATCTCCTTCCAGGATACGGCGCTGCTGACTATCTCACGCATGCACATATCATACGCGGCACGGTGAGACAATGCTTCGATCGGCAGATGCCCATTGACTCCTGGAATTGACACTCATATCCCAGAAAATAATGAGCGGGCAGACATGACGTACCTCATGTGGTCATAAAAGCGGAGGGAGGGGAGGGACTCCGCTTTAAGTTCCTGTCCCAAAGATACAACAGGGTGAGAGAAAATCTCTCCAAAACAAGGGGAAATCTCTTCCTAGACAGCTGTTACCAGAACAGATGTCCAGTATTTCCTCTTCCATCCTGTTCTGATGACAACTCTAAAATCCTAAATTCCCATTATTTTGTCCCGATTGCAATGACCATCAGGGCAAATAGTGAGAGTGAATCTATCACGTGGGGACACAGACAGCGGTAAACAATACATCAAACCACACTGCACAGACTTCCAGACAACCCCTGTGAGAGGGTGGGTTCTTGACTAAATGGTGGTGCCATATAAATCCAATAGAAGAAAACAGCCAGCTCTGAGACTCTGCTTGTCACCTTGATAAAGGGGCTGCTATGCCCCCAAAATGTTAACATGACATGCTGGCTGTTTTCTTCGATTATCAATAAAATCCTGATGGGGGTTCTAACCATTCATTATATCAAATGTAGTATTAACCCTGCAGGGTCCACTGGTAATAGCTGGTTCTTCCCTAACAGCAAAGAGGCTGCCCACCACCACCAGTCTATACACTCCAGGTCCAATAACTCACACATCTGTGATGCTGTTTGAATGTTTAATTTTGAAAGGCTAAAGGTTTAGCGCTGATCAGTGCCGGGTGTACCAATATGGCCTCCGCCACCTTCCTACTGCTGGAGTCCAGCTTCTTTCAAAATAGACCATGAAAACAGCATCACAGATGTCAAAATACTATATTTATTTATATCCGCTCACTTTATAGATAAAATTACTCTGAAATTCAAGACGTAGCTGGGTGTAGTAAGATGTCTGCTGCCGCCTTCTGACTGCAGTTGTTCTGTCAGATGAGCAAACCTGGTAGAGGTGGAACGCATGCGCAGCTGACGGAACATCACTTCTGTCACCTAATCTGATGGGTCGCGAATCTGACAGAACACCGCCTCAAATCCACCTGCTCAGCGGGGGATCTGTCCACTGATCCCCATTAAGCAGGCAGAGGACAGGTTTGTGTACACTCGGCTGTGCAGAGCAGACACAGACAGAGCCTGCTCTCCTCTATGGGCGGTCAGATGTAAACAGGAGTCTTTACGACTACTCTCTGATACTAGCACATATACAAAATTATCCAAAGATCCACTCTCATTATTCATTGTAGAAGCCCACAAACTAATAGATAGGGCCTCCTCAGAAGGTATTATCAACAAATCAGAAGCCTCCTTCTTAAAACATAATTTTTACCATAGGCCATATTTTTATCATCTACCCAAAATCCATAAAGATTCCACACATCCTCCAGGTAGACCAATCGTGGCCGCCATGGAGAGCATCACCAGCTATTTGTCCAGACTAATTTTTACAGCTATTAGCACAACAGTTACCCTCTTATATTAAAGATGGTATACATTTATTACAAACCCTACAAAACTACTCCCGGGAACCATCCTTTTTATGGCTCTCTTTGGATGTAGCCTCATTATACACCTCCATACTAGGGATGAGCCGAACCCCTCCACGGTTTGGTTCGCACCAGAACCTGTGAACGGACTGAAAGTTTGCGCAAACTTTAGAACCCCATTAAAGTCTATGGGACTCGAACGTTCAAAATCAAAAGTGCTAATTTTAAAGGCTAATATGCAAGTTATTGTCCTAAAAAGGGTTTGGGGACCCGGGTCCTGCCCCAGGGGACATGTATCAATGCAAAATTTTTTTAAAAACGGACGTTTTTTCGGGAGCAGTGATTTTAATGATGCTTAAAGTGAAAAAAAGGTGAAATATACCTTTAAATATCGTACCGGGGGGTGTCTATAGTATGCCTGTAAAGTGGCCCGAGTTTCCCGTGCTTATAACAGTCCCTGCACAAAATGACATTTGTAATGGAATAAAAGTCATTTAAAACTGCTTGCGGCTTTAATGTAATGTCGGCTCCAGGCAATATGGATCAAAATCAGTGAGACAAAAGGCATGGGTACCCCCCCCCAGTCCACTACCAGGCCCTTTGGGTCTTGTATGGATATTAAGGGGAACCCCGCACCCAAATTAAAAAAGGAAGGCCCTATATACTCTGAACAGCAGTATACAGGTGGTGCAAACAAGACAGGGACTGTAGGTTTGTTGTTAAGTAGAATCGGTTTGTAATTTTGAACTGGTACATTTTTAAAGTGTAGCTCCAGCCAAAAAAATCTATTATTAAGCTTTTTGGAAAACATAGGGAAGGGTTATCACCCCTGTAACATTTGTTTTGCTGTCTGTGCACCTCTTCAGAAGATTTCACCTCACTTTGTCCCAATGACAAATGTTTTTTGAAAATTTGGGTTTTTAGTGAAATAGGGATTAGTGATAAAGCATCAGTGGAGAGGAGACACATTTTTCCCATATTAGCTTTTACAGGAGAGAATTTCCCTTCCTAGGGGTAGATTTTATCTCACTTCCTGTTGTCTCCTTCTGTTTGCAAGTAGGAGTCGTTTGTAAGTTGGATGTTTGAAAGTAGGGGCCTGCCCTATATACTTTGCAGAAATTGGGGCCTTAGGTGTTGGTGGTGCCACAACACTGTAAGCCCTCACAGTTACTCTTGGTGGGCGCAAGAAATGGGTCCTGCTGTGAAATATTAAATCAAGAATTGTAATTACATGCACCTGTTGAACAGGGGCAGAAAAATTGGGCCTTTGGTGGTGGTGGTGGTGCTGGTGCCACAACACTGTAAGTCCTCACAGATACTCTTGGTGGGTGCTGGAACGGGCCCTGCTGTGAAATATTATATCAAGAATTGTAATTACATGCACCTGTTGAACAGGGACAGAAAAATTGGGCCTTTGGTGGTGGTGGTGGTGTTGCCACAACACTGTAAGCCCTCACAGTTACTCTTGGTGGGCGCAGGAATGGGCCCTGCTGTGAAATATTAGATCAAGAATTGTAATTACATGTCCCTGTTGAACAGGGGCAGAAAAATTGGGCCTTAGGCACTGCTGCCACAACACTGCAACCCCTCACAGATACTATAGTTGGAGCGCAGGAATGAGCCCCGCTGCAAAGTATTGCACCAAAAATTGTAATTACACTCCCCTGTTAAACAGGGGCAGAAAAATTGGGCCTTAGCCACTGGTGGCGGTGCCCTGAACCAAAAATGTTCTTACAAGCTATCAGCATGAAAATTGAGGAGGAAGAGGAATGTCACTCAGCATAACAGGATAGTCACTCAGCATTAGCATAGGCAGTCTTGAAGGGATCTCACATTAAAAAAAAAAAATATTCAGTTACATCAGCATAAGGTGCTTGGTAGCTGGTGATCCAAGACTGATTCATTTTTATGAAGGTCAGCCAATCGACCGATTTGGTGGACAGGCGCACCCTGTGATCGGTTACAAAGCCTCCAGCAGCACTGAATGTGCGTTCCGAAAGAATGCAGGACAGGCCAGTAGCTCAATTGCATACTGTGCAAGCTCTGGCCAGTGGTCCATCCTCAAGACCCAGTAACTCAGAGGATTTTCGTTGGGAAAGGTGTCCAAGTCTGATCTTGCCCCTAGGTATTCCTGCACCATGTGAATCAGACGCTGGCGATGGTTGCTGGAACCGATCAGACCTTGGGACTAAAAAATTGTCTGAACGCATCTGTCAAACGGCCACCTTCTCCACTGCTCCTTCTTTGACTGACCGAAGCCTCAGCAACACATTGTCCAGGAGGACCAGGAAAATGTAACCTCCCAGGCTCTGGAAACGCATTGCACAAACCTTTCTGCAACGCCTCCCGAAGAGGTTTCATTCTTTGCTCCCTCTACGACAGCAAGATAAGGTCCGCAACCTTACCCTTATAACATGGATCAAGGAGGGTTGCCAGCCAGTAATCATCCCTCCCCTTGATACCACGAATACGAGGATCCTTCCGCAGGCTTTGCAGGATCAGGTAGGCCATGCAGCATAGGTTTGCTGAGGCATTCGGTCCAGAGTCCTCTGGATAACTAAGGACGACATGATCCGCAGCCACCTCCTCCCAGCCACGTACAAATCCATGGGTTTCTTCGGACTGTAAATGATCCCTTGGAGACTGCTGCTGATGCTGAGTGCCAGGCTCCACCTCCATGCTGACACAACCCTCCTCCTCCTTGTGCTCTTCCTGTGTGATCGGCTGGCATGCAGGAATACTGTCTGGATAAAGGGGGCCTTGAGAGGTAAGGAAGTCCTCCTCTTTCTCCCTCTGTTCTGGCTCAAGTGCCCTGTCCATTATTCCATGCAGTGTGTGCTCCAACAGGTGGACAAGAGGGACAGTGTCACTGATGCATGCACTGTCACTGCTCACCATCCTCGTGGCCTCCTCAAATGGTGACAGGGCAGTGCATGCATCCCTGATCATAGCCCACTGGCGTGGAGAAAAAAAACAAGCTCCCCTGACCCTGTCCTGGTGCCATAGTCGCATAGGTACTCATTGATGGCCCTCTGCTGCATGTGCAGCCGCTGCAGCATGGCCAACATTGAATTCCACCTGGTGGGCATGTCACAGATTAGGCGGTTCTTGGGCAGAATAAATTCCTTTTGGAGGTCAGCCAGCCAAGGACTGACATTATATGATCTGTCGGGTACCTACCCAAGAACCGCTGCACCACCAAGTTAAGGACATGAGCCAAACAGGGCACATGGGTCAGTTGTCCCTGTTGGAGGGCAGAAAGGAGGTTGTGCCATTGTCGCAAACCACCATACCTGGCTTAAGCTGGTGTGGCATCAACCACCTCTGAACCTGCCCCTGCAGAGCTGACAGAATCTCTGCCCCAGTGTGGCTCCTGTCCCCCAAGCACACCAGCTCAAGCACCGCATGGCATCTTTTTGCCTGCGTGCTTGCGTAGCCCCTTGAATGCCTACGGAGCCCCCCGCTGGTTCCGAGCACAAATCAGCACAGGAAGAGGCCATGGAGAAGGAAGAAGAGGAGGGGGTGGAGGAGAGAGGTGTGGCAGAATCACCACTAGTAGAATTTTGGAGGCGTGGTGGCGGAACAACCTCCAACACTACTGCACCCTGTCCTGCATCCTTCCCAGCTGCCAGAAGAGTCACCCAGTGCACGGTGAAAGATAGCTAACGTCCCTGTCCATGCCTGCTGGACCATGAGTCAGCGGTAATATGCACCTTACCGCTGACTGCCCTGTCCAACGAGGCCAAGACATTGCCTTCCACATGCCAGTAGAGAGCCTGAATCGTCTTCCGTGAGAAAAAGTGGTGTTTGGGAACCTGCCACTGAGGAACCGCACATTCCACAAACTCACAGAAGGGGGCAGAGTATAACCAACTGAAAAGGCAGCAGTTGAAGTGCTAGCAATTTAGCCAAGCTAGCATTCAACTGCTGGGCATGTGGATGGCTGGGAGGGAACTTCTTTCGGCGGTGCAGCAGCTGGGGCAGGGAAATTTACCTGGCACAATCTGACGTCAGTGTACCGATAGCAGATTGCCCGCAAGTACTTGGCTGTGACACACCTAATTCTACACCTTCATTCCTCTCAGTGCAGGTTTCAGAGAGGACTGAAGGTATAGTGGGGTTGGAGATCCCAGCTGATGAGGAGCAAGGAGAGGTTCTTTGTTTTTTGGTGTGGGTCTTTGAGGTAAGCTTGCCAACGAACTGCATGGCAGGTCGACATATGTCTGGTCAAGCATGTGGTGCCTAAGCGGGTGATGTTTTGGTCACGTGAGATACGCTTGAGACATATGTTGCAAATAGAATATATAAAACACAAAGCGCTGTGATGCTAAATAGCTGATAATTACACATAAAACCAAGTGAGGCTGCTATCAAAAGAGTGTTTTCAGTGTCACTTAAAAAGAATAAATAATGATATTTGAAGCGCTTCACAATGTGCATAAAAATGAATATATATGAATAAATATAAATAAATAAATATAAATACTCAAATAAATCCAGCGGTGAGTAAAAATTCCTAAAAAATCCAGCAATAAAAATAGTGTAAAATTATAAAAAATTTGTGCCACCAAATGTGTAAAAAAATCCACATAAAAAATCAACATAAAAATAAATATATAGGGATGTATTCAGAAGGTTCAATTATACAAGTGTAGAATCCGATTGGTATAAAGCTTTGATCCGGTCCTACTAGCAAAGCTGTTTAAAAACACTTGTTTAATTAAGGTGCTCATTGACATTTATAGTAACAATGTTTCTTTTGCTTCTGTTCACAACCAATGTGAGAATCATAAACAGATCTCATTTAACAGGCAGATAAGAGAAAAAACCAATCATTGTGCAATAGTTAGGATACCAAGGTACACAGGCAAACTTCAATCCACTCACGTGTGCCTTATAATGATAAGGCATATGCAGGTTTTACTATAGCAGTCAGCCGCCTTAGACAGGAGCAGATTCACTGCAGTACACTGTGTGATACTGCTGATCTGCACAGAGCGTCCATGGCTCCTCCCACGCGTTGCATCACAGTCACGTGACTGTGATCCTTGAAAAAGTCACGTGACTGTGGTGCAACACGTGGGAGGAGCCAAGGACACTCTGTGCAGATCAGCAGTATCACACAGTGTACTGCAGTGAATCTGCTCCTGTCTAAGGCGGCTGACTGCTATAGTAAAACCTGCATATGCCTTATCATTATAAGGCACACGTGAGTGGATTGAAGTTTGCCTGTGTACCTTGGTATCCTAACTATTGCACAATGATTGTTTTTTTCTCTTATCTGCCTGTTAAATGAGATCTGTTTATGATTCTCACATTGGTTGTGAACAGAAGCAAAAGAAACATTGCTACTATAAATGTCAATGAGCACCTTAATTAAGCAAGTGTTTTTAAACAGCTTTGCTAGTAGGACCGGATCAAAGCTTTATACCAATCGGATTCTACACTTGTATAATTGAACCTTCTGAATACATCCCTATATATTTATTTTTATGTTGATTTTTTATGTGGATTTTTTTACACATTTGGTGGCACAAATTTTTTATAATTTTACACTATTTTTATTGCTGGATTTTTTAGGAATTTTTACTCACCGCTGGATTTATTTGAGTATTTATATTTATTTATTTATATTTATTCATATATATTCATTTTTATGCACCTTGTGAAGCACTTAAAATATCATTATTTATTATATGTTGCAAATAGCAGTGGTGCGATCTGATGCACTCGTCTCAGAAAAAAGGCCCACACCAAAGGACTTTTGGAATAATGCGCAGAGACAGCAGTGCCCTGCACATGCAGAGCTCTGCGGTGTGATGCAGTCGGTGTGCTGCCCTTAAGCTGGCCCCTGGAGGGTATCCTGCCTCGTTGGAGATGTGCATCCTCCTCCTCCTCTCTTTACTATCTGGCACCCACGTGGAGTCAGTGACTTCCTCATCATCCCCTCCCTCCTTATCACTGGAGCAAAGCTGGCAGTATGCTGCAGCTGGGGGAACATTACTTCCAGATTGCTGTCCTTCTTGGGCACCCCCTCTCTCTGGGCTCACGTTACTGCCTTCTTCTAGCTGGGTACCATCATCGGAGCCTTCAAAATGCTGGGCATCCTCCTGGAACATGTACCCAACACCCAACACTGTGGTCAAACAGTTCGGGGCACTCCTCAGGGGGTGGGGCTAGGGAAGGAGTGACTGATGCCATTGAGCCGAGGGAAGAGGCCGCGTTGGCAGCTTCTTTGCCAAAGTACCCTGAGCCTGGGTGAGAGAGGATGAGGAGGATGAGGACGGCTTGGTCATCCACTCTACCAAGTGTCCGGCATGTTAGAGCTCAACACGGTCAGCTGCCGAAAAAAAGGACAAGCGTGTCCCATGGCCATGTGCTGATGAGGATGCACCGTGTCCATGACCAGTACTGTTGCCTCTAGACACAGAGCCTGCTTGCCCTCTTTTATTGGCTTGTGACTGTCTGCCTCTCCTTGTTGGCCTTCCAGACATACTAATGGCCTGCAGTGAGATGTAGCTGCACAAAGCTGGGATGTGTATATATACTGATTATACTGCAGCTAGCAGAATCAACTGCCTGCCTGTAGTATTATTAGTATGAGTATTAGTATGAGTATGTGAAGAGGACACAGTACACTAACTGTAAATACCGCAGCTGCCTGCCTCTGGTATTAATAGGATCAGAACACCAGCAATTGTCTTCAGGTAGCTTTAGGTGCACACTGTGCAGAGGACACAGTACACTAACTGTAAATACTGCAGCTGCCTGCCTGTGGTATTAATAGGATCAGAACACCAGCAATTGTCTTCAGGTAGCTTTAGGTGCACACTGTGCAGAAGACACAGTACACTAACTGTAAATACTGCAGCTGCCTGTCTGTGGTATTAATAGAATCAGAACACCAGCAATTGTCTTCAGGTAGCTTTAGGTGCACACTGTGCAGAGGACACAGTACACTAACTGTAAATACTGCAGCTGCCTGCCTGTGGTATTAATAGGATCAGAACAACAGCAATTGTCTTCAGGTAGCTTTAGGTGCACACTGTGCAGAGGACACAGTACACTAACTGTAAATTCTGCAGCTGCCTGTCTGTGGTATTAATAGAATCAGAACACCAGCAATTGTATTCAGGTAGCTTTAGGTGCACACTGTGCAGAGGACGCAGTACACTAACTGTAAATACCTCAGCTGCCTGCCTGTGGTATTAATAGGATCAAAACAACAGCAATTGTCTTCAGTAGGGATGAGTCGAACACCCCCTGTTCGGTTCGCAATAAAACATGCGAACAGGAAAAAAGTTTGTTCGAACACGCGAACACCGTTAAAGTCTATGGGACACGAACATGAATAATCAAAAGTGCTAATTTTAAAGGCTTATATGCAAGTTATTGTCATAAAAAGTGTTTGGGGACCTGGGTCCTGCCCCAGGGGACATGGATCAATGCAAAAAAAAGTTTTAAAAACGGCCGTTTTTTCAGGAGCAGTGATTTTAATAATGCTTAAAGTCAAACAATAAAAGTGTAATATCCCTTTAAATTTCGTAGCTGGGGGGGTGTCTATAGTATGCCTGTAAAGGGGCGCATGTTTCCTGTGTTTAGAACAGTCTGACAGCAAAATGACATTTCAAAGGAAAAAACCCATTTAAAACTATTCGCGGCTATTGCATTGCCGGTCCGACAATACACATAGAAGTTCATTGATAAAAACGGCATGGGAATTCCCCGCAGGGGAACCCCGAACCAAAATTAAAAAAAAAAAATGACGTGGGGGTCCCCCTAAATTCCATACCAGGCCCTTCAGGTCTGGTATGGATATTAAGGGGAACCCCGGCCAAAATTAAAAAAAAAATGACGTGGGGGTCGCCCTAAATTCCATACCAGACCCTTCAGGTCTGGTACGGATTTTAAGGGGAACCCCGCGCAAAAAAAAAAAAAAAACGGCGTAGGGTCCCCCCAAAAATCCATACCAGACCCTTATCCGAGCACGCAACCTGGCAGGCCGCAGGAAAAGAGGGGGGGATGAGAGAGCGCCCCCCCCCTCCTGAACCGTACCAGGCCACATGCCCTCAACATTGGGAGGGTGCTTTGGGGTAGCCCCCCAAAACACCTTGTCCCCATGTTGATGAGGACAAGGGCCTCATCTCCACAACCCTGGCCGGTGGTTGTGGGGGTCTGCGGGCGGAGGGCTTATCGGAATCTGGAAGCCCCCTTTAACAAGGGGACCCCCATATCCCGGCCCTCCCCCCTGTGTGAAATGGTAAGGGGGTATTTACCCCTACCATTTCACTAAAAAACTGTCAAAAATGTTAAAAATGACAAGAGACAGTTTTTGACAATTCCTTTATTTAAATGCTTCTTCTTTCTTCTATCTTCCTTCATCTTCTTCTGATGGTTCTTGTGGCTCTTCTTGTTCTTCCTCCAGCGTTCTCGTCCAGCATCTCCTCCGCGGCATCTTCTATCTTCTTCTCCTCGGGCCGCTCCGCACCCATGGCATGGGGGGAGGCTCCCGCTCCTCTCTTCATCTTCTTCTCTTCTTCTTTTCTTCTCTTCTTCTCTTCTTCTCTTCTTCTCTTCTTCTCTTCTTCATTTTCTTCTCCGGGCCGCTCCGCATCCATGCTGGCATGGAGGGAGGCTCCCGTTGTGTGACGGCGTCTCCTCGTCTGACGGTTCTTAAATAACGGGGGGCAGGGCCACCCGGTGACCCCGCCCCCTCTGACACACGGTGACTTGACGGGACTTCCCTGTGACGTCTCGGGGAATGCCACAGGGAAGTCCCATCATGTCCTGTGCGTCAGAGGGGGGCGGGGTCACCGTGTGGCCCCGCCCCCCCCGTTTTTTAAGAACCGTCAGACGAGGAGAAGCCATCACACAGCGGGAGCCTCCCTCCATGCCAGCATGGGTGCGGAGCGGCCCGGAGAAGAAAATGAAGAAGAGAAGAAGAGAAGAAAAGAAGAAGAGAAGAAGATTAAGAAGAAGATGAAGAAGATGAAGAGAAGAGCAGGAGCCTCCCCCCATGCCATGGGTGCGGAGCGGCCCGAGGAGAAGAAGATAGAAGACGCTGCGGAGGAGATGCTGGACAAGAACGCCAGAGGAAGAACCAGAAGAACCAGAAG
This sequence comes from Aquarana catesbeiana, assembly GCF_042186555.1. Classification (NCBI taxonomy): domain Eukaryota; kingdom Metazoa; phylum Chordata; class Amphibia; order Anura; family Ranidae; genus Aquarana; species Aquarana catesbeiana. The sequence continues at coordinate 84,521,041 of NC_133333.1, forward strand.
AAGAAGAAGATGAAGGAAGATAGAAGAAAGAAGAAGCATTTAAATAAAGGAATTGTCAAAAACTGTCATTTTTAACATTTTTGACAGTTTTTTAGTGAAATGGTAGGGGTAAGTACCCCCTTACCATTTCACACAGGGGGGGCGGGATCTGGGGGTCCCCTTGTTAAAGGGAGCTTCCAGATTCCGATAAGCCCCCCGCCCGCATACCCCCACAACCACCGGCCAGGGTTGTGGGGATGAGGCCCTTGTCCTCATCAACATGGGAACAAGGTGTTTTTGGGGGCTACCCCAAAGCACCCTCCCAATGTTGAGGGCATGTGGCCTGGTACGGTTCAGGAGGGGGGCCGCACTCTCGTCCCCCCCTCTTTTCCTGCGGCCTGCCAGTTTGCGTGCTCGGATAAGGGTCTGGTATGGATTTTTGAGGGGACCCCACGCCGTTTTTTTTTTTTTTTGGCGCGGGGTTCCCCTTAAAATCCATACCAGACCCTTCAGGTCTGGTATGGAATTTAGGGGGACCCCCACGTCATTTTTTTTTTTAATTTTGGCCCGGGGTTCCCCTTAATATCCATACCAGACCTGAAGGACCTGGTATGGAATTTAGGGGGACCCCCACGTCATTTTTTTTTTTAATTTTGGTTCGGGGTTCCCCTGTGGGGAATTCCCATGCCGTTTTTATCAATGAACTTCTATGTGTATTTTCGGACCGGCAATGCAAAAGCCGCGAGTAGTTTTAAATGGGTTTTCTCCTTCGAAATGTCATTTTGCTGTCAGACTGTTCTAAACACGGGAAACATGCGCCCCTTTACAGGCATACTATAGACACCCCCCAGTTACGAAATTTAAAGGGATATTACACTTTTATTGTTTGACTTTAAGCATTATTAAAATCACGGCTCCTGAAAAAACGGCTGTTTTTAAAACTTTTTTTTGCATTGATCCATGTCCCCTGGGGCAGGACCCAGGTCCCCAAACACTTTTTATGACAATACCATGCATATAAGCCTTTAAAATTAGCACTTTTGATTTCTCCCATAGACTTTTAAAGGGTGTTCCGCGGCATTCGAATTAGCCGCGAACACCCCAAATTGTTCGCTGTTCGGCGAACTTGCGAACAGCCAATGTTCAAGTCTAACATGAGTTCGACTCGAACTCAAAGCTCATCCCTAGTCTTCAGGTAGCTTTAGGTGCACACTGTGCAGAGGACACAGTACGCTAACTGTAAATACTGCAGCTGCCTACCTGTGGTACTAATAGGATCAGAAGAACATTCAGCAATTGTCTTCAGGTAGCTTTAGGTGCACACTGTGCAGAGGACACAGTACACTAACTGTAAATACTGCAGCTGCCTGCCTGTGGTATTAATAGGATCAGAACACCAGCAATTGTCTTCAGGTAGCTTTAGGTGCACACTGTGCAGAGGACACAGTACACTAACTGTAAATACTGCAGCTGCCTGCCTGTGGTATTAATAGGATCAGAACACCAGCAATTGTCTTCAGGTAGCTTTAGGTGCACACTGTGCAGAAGACACAGTACACTAACTGTAAATACTGCAGCTGCCTGTCTGTGGTATTAATAGAATCAGAACACCAGCAATTGTCTTCAGGTAGCTTTAGGTGCACACTGTGCAGAGGACACAGTACACTAACTGTAAATACTGCAGCTGCCTGCCTGTGGTATTAATAGGATCAGAACAACAGCAATTGTCTTCAGGTAGCTTTAGGTGCACACTGTGCAGAGGACACAGTACACTAACTGTAAATACTGCAGCTGCCTGTCTGTGGTATTAATAGGATCAGAACACCAGCAATTGTCTTCAGGTAGCTTTAGGTGCACACTGTGCGGAGGACACAGTACACTAACTGTAAATACTGCAGCTGCCTGTCTGTGGTATTAATAGAATCAGAACACCAGCAATTGTATTCAGGTAGCTTTAGGTGCACACTGTGCAGAGGACACAGTACACTAACTGTAAATACTGCAGCTGCCTGCCTGTGGTATTAATAGGATCAGAACACCAGCAATTGTCTTCAGGTAGCTTTAGGTGCACACTGTGCAGAAGACATAGTACACTAACTGTAAATACTGCAGCTGCCTGCCTGTGGTACTAATAGGATCAGAAGAACACCAGCCATTTTCTTCAGGTAGCTTTAGGGGCACACTGTTCAAAGAACACAGTACACAAACTGTTAATACTGTAAATACTGTAAAAACTCCTGCCTGCCTGTCAGTAGGAAGAGAATAACAGGAAGGGATCTAGCTAAACTGAATACAATATATAAATATATATATATATATATATATATATATATATATATATATATATATATATATATATATATATATATATATATATATATATACACATATATATATACACATATATATATATATATATATATATATATACACACACACATATATATATATACACATCTATATATATATACATATATATATATATATATATATATATATATATATATATATATATATATATATATATATATATATATATATACACACACACACAACACCTGGGATGCATATATATACACAATACACTGTAAGTGCAGCTAATTGACTCGCCTGCCTAGTCTATATAACTTAAATCAAATGACACTGTCTGTTTATCTCTCACTGCCGCCGCAACACACTACACAAGGCCGCCACGCAGGCGGCCTTATATAGTGTGGGGCGTGTACTAAACCCCCTGAGCCATAATTGGCCAAAGCCACCCTGGCGAATTAGGGCTCTCTGTACAGACAGCGCTGTGATTGGTCAAGCATGCGGGTCATAGTGCGTGCTTGGCCAATCATCAGCCAGCAATGCACTGCGATGCCACAGTGAATTATGGGCCGTGACGCGCCATTCGAATTTGGCGCGAATGGCCCATAACATCCGCAATTCGACGAATGGTCGAACAGGCGATGTTCGAGTCGAACATGGGTTCGAAGCTCATCCCTACTCCATACCACACGAGATAGGCCTAAGAGCCGTACTACAGTCTCTAATTGATGATCCCATGATTAACACCAGCCAGGCCCAATTTATACTGGAAGCCACAAAATTCTGTCTCACACACATTTATTTTAAATTCAATGGTGACTTCTACCTACAGACCCATGGCACAGCAATGGGACAAATTTTTACCCCAGCTATGCCAACCTTACCATGGGCCTGTGGGAGAACCAATACATCTGGAATAATAATCCCTTCACTTTGGTCCGTAACCCCTAGTCCAACAACAGACAGACAACATAACATAACAGACAAATATAATAAAACTAACCCTCCCACACAACCGTTGAGATTCACAACCAACTTCCACACCAAATTCAAAAATATGGAACGAATCTTCCAAAAACATTGGTCCATTTTACAAGAGGAACCACACCTCAAATCTACCATCACAGCACGGCCCCTTATCTCATATAGACGTGCCAGGAACCTAAAAACCAGAATTGCCCCCAGCAAAATGAAATCAAATCGACCCACTAGTGCTCCATTTAAGTTTTTCAAAATCCGAGGCATGTACCAATGCCCTAAGCCCCTATGCCTGACTTGCTCACATGTCACCCACAGACAAAAAGAATTCCACTCAAAAGGAAAAACATATTCCCTATTTGATTTTTACACATGCTCATCCGAGTTTGTGATATATTGCCTGTCCTGTCCATGCGGCCTATTATATGTAGGCCAAACGATCCGTACACTACGAAAAAGATTTGGGGAACACAGGCGTCTAGTGGACGCAGGGTCAGACAAACATAGTGTCCCCAAACATTTCCTAATACATCATAAACATTCCTCTTATGGTCTTAAAGTTTGGGTAATCAAAGCCATACCCAATACTTTTCCAGCAGCAGAACGCTACAAACGCCTGTGTGCAGGGGAATACTACTGGATTTACAGACTATATGTCCTTACGCCGGGTGGGTTGAATGAGGAGCTGGAAAATAACCTATAAATTCTTGTTCAGCAAGCACTCTTCCTTCCCTCTCAAAAAGACAAGTAACATTTAGAAATCCTGTTTTGTTTGTTGCCTAACATATGTTATAATTTGTCAGTAATCATTTTAGGTCCATGACCCTTAGGTCTTTCCCCTCTTAGACATCTTTCAACAGTAAGTACGCTTCCCATCAGTTTGGGCAGAAGCCAATTAATCTACCAGTGTGTCTTTGGAGTGTGGGAGAAAACTGGAGTACCCGGAGGAAGCCCACACAGGCACAGGAAGAACATGCAAACTCCAGGCAGGTAGTGTCGTGGTTGGGATTCGAACCAGCGACCACTTTTGCTGCTAGGCGAGAGTGCTACCCTATACTACCCACTGTGCACTACACCACTGTGCCACCCTATACTACCCTCTCTTTCTCACTCTTCCCTTTCCACTTTATCTTACCCCATTTCCTTTTATTCTCTCTCTCTCCCTCCTTCCCTTCTAATTTTCTCCTTACCATTATGATTTCATTAGAAAATAATCTCTTCGCATACATATATATTCTTCCCATCACTGTTCTACTTCTTTGTCTGCATCATTTATCTATTCCTCAACTCATTCCATTTTCAATTTTATTTTCATTTTTTTTATTTTTATCCTTTATCTTCACGTCCATTTTTATTTTTTATTTTAACCACTTCCCGACCGCCGCACGACTATATACGTCCTAAGTTTGAACGGGGATATCGTTGTTATGGCAGCAGCTAGCTGCCATAACCCCGGTATCCCCGTTTTCGTGCGGCGGCCGGCTTTCAGATAAAAGTGGTCCCTGCGGCGGATTCGCCGCGAGATCACTTTTATCGGTGGCGGGAGAGGGGCCCCCCCCTCCCGCCGCGATCCGGTGCCCTCCGCCGCTTACCGGAGCCGTTGGTAGCGGCGGAGGCGATCGCGTCCTCTGCCGTTGTGTGTCAGGAGATGAGTGAGGCCAAGATGGCGCTCACTCGTCTCCAAGATACTGCTGGGCGGAAGCGACATCAAAACGTCACTTCCGTCCACGCCTCTTAAAGGCATATTTTTTCAAATGTAATTTTTCTAAATGACTTTTTTTTTTTTTTTTTTTAATTGCATTTTAGTGTAAATATGAGATCTGAGGTCTTTTTGACCCCAGATCTCATATTTAAGAGGTCCTGCCATGCTTTTTTCTATTACAAGGGATGTTTACATTCCTTGTAATAGGAATAAAAGTGACACAATTTTTTTTTTTTTTTAAACAGTGTAAAAATAAATAAAATATTTTAAAATAAATAATAAAAATAAAAAAAAAAATTTTTAAAACCCCCCTGTCCCGACGAGCTCGTGCGCAGAAGCGAACGCATACGCGAGTAGCGCCCGCATATGAAAACGGTGGTCAAACCACACATGTGAGGTATCACAGCGACCGGTAGAGCGAGAGCAATAATTCTAGCCCTAGACCTCCTCTGTAGCGCAAAATATGCAACCTGTAGAATTTTTTAAACGTCGCCTATGGAGATTTTTGAGGGTAAAAGTTTGACGCCATTCCACGAGCGGGCGCAATTTTCAAGCATGACATGTTGGGTATCAATTTACTTGGCGTAACATTATATTTCACAATATTAAAAAAAATTGGGATAACTTTACTGTTGTTTTATTTTTTTATTCAAAAAAGTGAATTTATTCCAAAAAAAGTGCGCTTATAAGACCGCTGCGCAAATACGGTGCAAAAAAAAGTATTGCAATGACCGCCATTGTATTCTCTAGGGTGTTAGAAGAAAAACCATATATAATGTTTGGGGGTTCTAAGTAATTTTCTAGCAGAAAAACCTGTTTTAAACATGTAAACACCTAAAATCCAAAACGAGGCTGGTCCTTAAGTGGTTAACCTTGACTCATTTAGTTATATACTTTTTCCTTTACCTCAGTGCACCTATCTCTCATTTCAGCTGCTTCCAGATCATAGAATTTTAAATCCTTTCTTGTTACCGTATAGATATATATGCAAACTTGGCCACAACTAATGCCTGATGAAGGAGCACGCATGCTCCGAATGCGTGCTTCTCCCCACTCTCTCATTATCCAGAAGTGACGTGTCCAGCCGCCCCGGGGCCGAATCTGAGAACCTGCAAGTGTTGGGAGCTACCAGCACAGCCGGGAACATCAGCTGACTCTCCACCTGAGAGCCGACCGCCTTCCCCCAGGAGTAGATGAACTTCCTATACCAATTTACATGCGCTGTAATCTCTACAATCTTGTGAGTTTAAAATCATTTTTCCTATATTAAAATGTTTTCATCACACTGCACTTAGATGGCGCTGCTCTCTTCTTTGTTTTTTACTGTCTAAAGAGCCCCTTCTAGCTTGTTATGAGCCGGCAGCCATCTAGAGTCAGCCCATCTGTGACCATCTACACACCTCTTCCTGCATTTGAACTCTTATGCATGGACTCCCCACTATAGAGAGTAGATTAATCGCCCATTTTTCTCTATTTGAGCTGACAGAGTGCACATGAACATTTGTATACAATAAACAGGCCACCTGTCCATTTACATCAAACTTTCACCCAGTCTGATCGACGGATGGGGAATGGGTTTTAACAGATCAGATCGGATGCTGGCAGGTGTAAATGGACACATGTCCATTTATATCTGCCTCTCCATAGAGGGAGAATGGACAGTCCAATTGGGTCTGCCTGAAAAACAGACAGGCAGACTCAGTCAGAACAGCTATGGGAAAGGGGCCTTAAAGCGGTAGTTAACAGCAGCAGTTTAAAAAAAAAAAACACCTGCAAGACAACAGCATAATGTGCTAGTATGCATCGCATATTAGCACATTATGAAATACTTATGTTAGAACGTAGCCCTCCAGCAGGTGCACTGTCATCACTGACAGGGCTTCCATCTTCCCTGGTCTTCCTTCCGGGTTCACATTCTCTGGCTGTATGAGCGGCCGAGCTGTGATAACATCGCTAACACACGTGTACCCTCGGTTCCAGCATGAAGCTCTGAAGGTCCAGTACAGTATTCCAGACCTTCAGAGTGTATGCCCTGGTGATGTCACCAGCTACATGCAGGGTGAATATCTGCTAAACGGTGCCCATTTATGCTTGATTCACCCTAATGCGTTTTTGATGCATTTTGCAGAAATGCAGGGACATTTTTTAACATGGGTTCCTATGAAACATGCTCACATCAATGCATTTTTGTGCCTCTGCATTTTTGGAAAGGGTCGGGGACTTTTTCACGCAAAATGCCACATTTTGCATGTAATAGAATTCAATGGGCATGCAAGAAAAACGCAAGTCCAGAATTTTTTATGTGTTTTTGATGTGTTTTGCATTTTGCCTTTTTGGAAGCAGCATCTAATCAAACACCTGCTCTTTAAAAATAAACTACCCAGGATGCCTTGAGAACCAGCAAATCCCAGTTTGGGCTGCAGCAAACATGGTCAGGACTGAGCATCTGATCAGCCTGGTGAGGCCAAGAACCTATCTGTACACTCCTGCTGATCCCCAACACAAGGATCGTACAAAATGGGACCAGGGGTGGCTTGAAATTGCCAAGGAGCTGTATCAACAATGAGATAGTTTCTACAAGAAGCAAGCAGACATGAAATGTAAGTAAGATTGAAAAAGTTTACACACACTTGTTAAAATTTCAGGTTTCTGTGAGACCTGAAAAAATTGAAAAAATGAGACAAAGAGAAATCATTTGAAGAACTTTTTCCACCTTAATGTGACCTATAAACTGTACCAACTCAACAGAGAAACTTACCGTATATACTCGAGTATAAGTCGAGTTTTTCAGCACATTTTTGTGCTTAAAGTGCCCCCCTCGACTTATACTCGAGTCAAGCACTTTTCTGCAGCAAAAAATGCCATTTTCCGAACCGACTTTGGGGCCCCGTATCTCAGAGCCACTTGGTGCTAGGAACCCCAAATTTGGTGTGCAAACCCAGTGGAACTGGTACCACAACATATCCAAAGCTGGCATTCCTATCACCAAGTGACCCCGAGATATGGGGCCCCAAAATCAGTTCAGAAAATGTCATTCTCTGCTGCAGAAAAGTGCATGACATTTTCTGAACCGACTTTGGGGCCCCGTATCTCGGGGCCACTTGGTGCTAGAAACCCCAGCTTTGGATATTTTATGGTGCTAGGTTTGCACACTAAATCTGGGGTTCCTAGTACTAAGTGGCTCTGAGATACGGGGCCCCAAATTCAGCCAACTGTGTCCATCTGCAGCAATGTCATTTTGGGACCCTTTGGGTTCAGAGACCCCAAATTTTGGTTGCAGCTAGGGGGCATCTAGGAACCCTTAACTACTGAGCTTGAAGTTCGGGGGACCTATGGCTGCAAATGGGCACAGTGAGGCATGCAAATGGGTACAGTGAGGCTGCAAATGGGAATTGTTGACCCTCTTTTCCACTTACAGTAGCTGTGCATTTCTCACCCTCGTCTTATACTCGGGTCAATAAGTTTTTCCCATTTTTTTGTGGTAAATTAGGGCCTCGACTTATACTCGGAACGACTTATACTCAAGTATATACGGTACTTAAATCTTTTATGGGGGGGTCAAAATAATAAACTCAAATAATGTTGTTGTATAAGTGTGCACACCCTCTTATAACCGGGGATGCAGCCGTGTTCAGAATTAAGCAATCACATTCAAACTCCTGTTAAGAAGTCAGTACACACCTGCCATAATTTAAAGTGCCTCTGACTAACCCCAAAGAAACTTCAGAAACTTAATAAAAGTGGGAAAAGTTAAGAAATGATTTATATTTGTCTAATTTTTTTACATCACAGAAACCTGACATCTTACCAGGGGTGTGTAGACTATTAGATCCACTGTAACTATACATGTGTCCATGTGCAGGACAAAAACATTTTTGAGGGTTTAGTTTGGTTTAGTTATTTACCTAAATTAATTTATTTAAATTCGCTACATTTTTGATTTTTTTTATGGAGTTAGTGGAGTTCTGCTTTAGGATTGTGCCAAATTTCCCTAAAATTGGGCCAAACTGCCTTAAAATTGGGCCAATTCTGCCGAATTTGTGTTGAATTCTGCCGAATTTGTGTAGAATTCTGCCGAATTTGTGTAGAATTCTTCCAAATTTGTGTTAAATTCTACCGAATTTGTGTAGAATTCTTCCAAATTTGTGTTAAATTCTGCCGAATTTTGTAGAATTATTCGGAATTTCCTAAAACTCAGCAGAATTTATAACAAATTAAAATAGAAAAGAATAGAATAAGAATTCTTATTTTTCAATTTTTTTGAGGTTCTATTATCATGTTTTAAATTAGAACTATACGTTTTTTGACTTTGAACAAATTCTGTTAATTTTTTCGCATTTGAATCTATTAGAATTTCAGCTCAATTTCAGGTTTATTATTTCGTAATTGTTTAAATTCGTTACTATTGTAAATAATGAATTCAGAGACCTCCAAATGTCCTATTTTCTAAAAATTCATACAAATTTGACAAACTGCACATGTCTAGTCACTATCCAGTAATTGTAGCCCCCAAAGTGTAGGAGATTAAAATGTCCCTTTGTTTCTAAAGTTAATAGACCTTTGCATAATGTGTGTTCAGCCTGTGGTCCTGCTGGTTCTATCATGCCCTGACCTTTGTCAGTGATGCTTGTAACTGTCAGCCTTGCAATGCTTCATGGGACTTTTATTTCCCTAACAGCTGTATTGCTCTGTTTGAGACTAATGTTCCTTTAAAAACTTTTTTCAAAAAAATTCAAGTACAAATTAAGCTAATATTTAATGGGTATGTGGACGGGGGATTATGGCGGTGCTATAGTCAAATAGATTTCTCAAAGAGGAATAAACAAGAAAAAGTGTAAGAAGCAAAAAAATAATAAAAAATACAAAATTTATTGATAATCTAACATAGACAAAATATACATTACAAACAATTCATGTTATACTTAAAAAAAGAGATTATGGGTACATGTACTGTAAGTGACCCTAGGGATGGTAGAATGGGCCAGATGGAAAATGGCTGTTTAGAGGAGAAGGGCTCGATTTCCTACATGTTTCGCCAAGACATTGGCTTCTTCAGGGAACAGGAGCTCATAAGATAGATAAATAAGACAGTTCTGGGGCGTCAGTGCCCGAGAGGGGAAGGAGGAAAGGGGAAGGGAAAACACAGCCACCCGAGGGGATCCCCGTAAGGGAGCGGGCAGGTCGCGCCGTAAATTATGCCTGCAGGGGGCATACAGTAGACATGTATGTTTAAAAACCGTAGAGAAACAAGGTCACGAGGTGCCTGTAGTAAGTGTGTGCACACAGCCAGGGAGAAAACATCAAAATTGGACCAGGTCTGCAATCCAATTAGACCAAGCTTAGTAATATCAGCTGTAGAGAGAAATTCTCATAGCAGCACATTCACAGGTAAGTAATATCTGTCCTGGGGTTAAAAGGGATGGAAATTACGATATGTCCAAATCCATCATGGTGCAGACAATGTTGCTTGAAAGGATCAATATTGATCAGCAAGGTAGAAGGCAGGTATCAAGATGGATCCTTGTAGGATCCATCTTGATACCTGCCTTCTACCTTGCTGGTCAATATTGATCCTTTCAAGCAACATTGTCTGCACCATGATGGATTTGGACATATCGTAATTTCCATCCCTTTTAACCCCAGGACAGATATTACTTACCTGTGAATGTGCTGCTATGAGAATTTCTCTCTACAGCTGATATTACTAAGCTTGGTCTAATTGGATTGCAGACCTGGTCCAATTTTGATGTTTTCTCCCTGGCTGTGTGCACACACTTACTACAGGCACCTCGTGACCTTGTTTCTCTACGGTTTTTAAACATACATGTCTACTGTATGCCCCCTGCAGGCATAATTTACGGCGCGACCTGCCCGCTCCCTTACGGGGATCCCCTCGGGTGGCTGTGTTTTCCCTTCCCCTTTCCTCCTTCCCCTCTCGGGCACTGACGCCCCAGAACTGTCTTATTTATCTATCTTATGAGCTCCTGTTCCCTGAAGAAGCCAATGTCTTGGCGAAACATGTAGGAAATCGAGCCCTTCTCCTCTAAACGGCCATTTTCCATCTGGCCCATTCTACCATCCCTAGGGTCACTTACAGTACATGTACCCATAATCTCTTTTTTTAAGTATAACATGAATTGTTTGTAATGTATATTTTGTCTATGTTAGATTATCAATAAATTTTGTATTTTTTATTATTTTTTTGCTTCTTACACTTTTTCTTGTTTATTCCTCTTTGAGAAATCTATTTGACTATAGCACCGCCATAATCCCCCGTCCACATACCCATTAAATATTTGATTATTTTGGGGATGAGGTGCTGCATCCTTTGGTACCATCTAGCCACCCTTACAAATTAAGCTATTTGGTTTTAATAGTATCTTAATGTCAGATACACATTTTTCAATGCAGGCAAAAAAAGTAGAGCAGAGCTCGAAAAATTAAACAAACATAAGCTTAACAAAAAAACACATTCACAATGTTTAGAAGATCTGTCAAATTTGGTCTATCTAGGCTATGGCATCTTGCTGCCATGGCAGCTGACCTTCTGGAGACATGAAATATGAGCAGAAAGTATCTCGGAAAGCAGCACCACTCCTACTGCCCTGAGTGGATCTCATTTCAGCTCTTGTCATGGCCTGATTGCCAAGGGTGTCCTCAATTTGGAACCCGTAATGCTGTCAAAGAAAATTATGGAGAGCACAAGTAGCTTTCACAGCCTGTATAGCCTGTTGCATTTTAAGATATATTGGTGTGTGCAGCAAACGCCATTTGTTGGCCAGTATGCCAAAAGCACATTCAACAACTCTCCTGGCCCGAGTGAGTCGATAATTGAACACACTTTTTTTGGGGCTCAGAGAGTGGCTTGAATAGGGTCTGAGAAGGTGTTCCCCTAGCGCAAATGCTTCATCAGCCACAAAGACATACGGCATTGCAGGCCCACTAGTTCCAGGGAGTGGCCTATTGGCTGGTAGTCCCAGCCTATTTTCTTGCAGAAGATGCCCTAAGGTTGAGTGGGTAAATATACTAGAGTCTGAAATTCTATATCGACATATACAAAACGGTAATTGGCATATGCCATTGCAAAAAAGCACAAATGAAAAATATTTTTTATAGTTATAAAAGCTGCTGCCACTGCCTACTGGCTTCTGGATGCGTATATGCATTCAGTCGATAGCACCCATGCAATTTGGGAAATTGCACTGCTGCCAGAAGACATCTGCTATCTTTGCCCATTCATCAGTTGTAGGTTTTGGGAAGACCACCTCTTTAAGAACGTCCCACATCACCTCACGTGAGGGGAGGGGTCGAATGCGGAAGTCGGGCTGACCTCATCCTCGCGCCCCGGGATGCCGGCTCTCTCCTTCCTCCCCTTGGGCGGCGGTGTAGCGACGCTGACGCCGACCACGGCTCCCGTATCGTTGGTGCGGGCGGCCGCCTTCTAGCCCCGCATCCCCAAGATTAGCCGCGGGACTCAGGTCCCTGTAAGAACGCGGCTATAGCTCCCCCTACCCCCCCGCTGCGCCCCCCCCCTCCCCCCGCCACGTTTGTTTCGGAGATACCGCCCGGAGCTGGAGCTGAGCAGAGACCGAGGAGGTGAGAGGAGAAACAGCAAGCAGGGGAGCCCTGTGACAGCATTGTTAAGCTCTGGCACAAGGCCATGAAGTGTGGCAAACAGATGGAGCGGCTGACGAACAGCAGGTGACACGGAAGCGGCTGAAGAAAGGAGAGACAGGCAACCCTCAGATAAGTGATATGATCTTTTGTGACAGTTGGTCAGAGAGGGTAAGTGCCTTTTCTTGCTTCAACATGGTGGGAGTCCCATTGTGAAATCCGTATCGCCGCTTGAGAGATAAAGGTGAAAGTTAAAGTCCTAGCGGTATAGGCACGGACTTGGAGGTGCATATCACTACTCAGTTTTTCCCCTAGCGCAATGTGCCACTGAAAGCCCTCATTATCCATTTCAAAGAGAAGTCGCGCTGGTTGCTCTCAGAGGTAGACTTCTTCTCTTATTTCTGTGTACCCCTAGAGGAGCTGAAGCCCATATGGTGATCTGGTATATATAATGAGTGATTTATCATGAGTGCCTCCGCTAGATGGATCGGTGAAGGGACTGTCTTGTTATGAGCTTGCTAAATCAAATGGCTATATTGAGATATGGAATGATTTAACCCCCTCCTGGATAACTTCTGAAAGTGGTTCTATGCCTATATAAATCATTTATAAAAAATCAAAATATCTGCCGCCCTGTGATTTTGGGATAAGTTCCAGGATAAGGGCTGTACTTCAGACTCTCAAGGACAAAGTACTGATAATAAGAACATCCCTACACGCTACCTGCCTAGGTTGAGTTACCCAACCAGTGGCTGGAGAAATATCTCTATATTTAATTAAGGACTGGATTAGCCTAAACAGATAAGAAAAGACGCCACTGGTAATACAGGTCCTGAAATACCCCAAGATAAGAGTAACAAGTTTAGCTTTGTGGTCCCTCACTAAGGGGGGTGGGGTGTTGAAATTCTGGTGGCTCAACCTTAGTCCCGGGTGGAGTAAATAAAGTCAAGGGAGCGAAAGGATAACAAGAATGAGAGGGAAATCAAGTAAGGGGGGAACAACAACAACGAACCCAACGGGGGCACCCGGCAGATTAAGTGCAAGCCCAGGAACGATAAGGAAATACATGGTACAGGACAACACGACAAGTCCGGGCAAGGGTCCGGGAGCTAAAAGCAAAATCCCGGATGCTCCGCCCAAAGTCAATACAAGGAGGCAGGCTGCAGAAGAGTCCCTAGGCTTAAATATAGCGACGTTGGCAACTCTAGATGAAGTTCCATTGGAGGGTCAAAGGGAAGGAGTTATGCCAACAAAGAATGATATAGCAGAGATGTTCGCCAGGTTGGAAACTTTTATTAGAGCGGAAACAGACGCCATAAGAGGGGACATGGGCCACATCCTGAGAAGAGTGGAAGAGGCCGAGTTAGCAGTGGAGAGCCAGAGGAGTGAAATAGGAACTCTGAGATCCCAGTTAGAGGAGATACAGCGTGAACAAAGAGATCTAAGATATAAGTTGGAAGATCAGGAAAACCGAAGCAGACGAAAAAACTTGAGAATTAGGGGAATCCCAGAACCACAAGGGGAGGGTGAAGACTTACAGGAGAAGATAAATCAAATATTCGGAGGTCTAATCAATCTGGAGGACAAGCCCGTTAAATTAGATAGAGTACATAGACTGAGGAAACCCGCTCAGATCAGCAGGGAAACGCCTCGGGATGTGATAGTGAGGTTTCATAACTACCAAGATAAAGAAAAAATCAGGACAAGTTCGAGAAATAATCACGCATTGAAATATGGGGAATCCAGTCTACAAATCTACCCAGATCTGGCGAATGAGACACGGGCAAGAAAAAGAGTCCTCAGACCCCTATTGGATCTGCTCAAAGCGCGAGAAGTACACTACTCTTGGGGCTTCCCAGCATGTCTGATTGGGAAAAAAGATGGGCGCTCAGCGACATTAAGGTTCCCAGAGGAGACCCAAAACTTCTGTCGCAAGTTAGACATTCCACTCATTGAAATCCCGGGATGGTGGGAGAGAGGGGGAGGTCAAAATGTTGCTGAAGACACACAAAATTGGAAGCCGGTGTATAATAGGAGAGGTGTATAGGGGCGAAGATGTAGTTAGGTATCCCGTGTCTAGTGGGTTAGAGAGTCTTGTGCGGGTGGAGGGGGGGGGCGGGTGGCGACGGGCTTCGGACCCGGAGCCCTGGGGAGGGGGAGCCTTGGGAGGGGGGTGGGGGAGTGGGGGGGAGGGGGGGGGGTGGGATAGTCCCTGGGGTGGGATGGGAGGTGCCGGGCTCTCGCATTGGGCTCAACCCTTGAGGGGCCATCCTTAGGGCTGGGTGGAGAAGGCGAGGCCATGGTCAGTAGGGTTATTGGGAGATGGGGTGCTCCTAAGAGTAGGGGGGGAGGCAGGGGGGGGTGGTGTGGTGGAGGGGGGGAGGGAGGGCAAGGGAGGGATGAGACCAGCACAACCTTATTTTTCTCCTGTGGCAGCTGCGATGGAGTACTGAAAAGAAGATAAATGGTTGGAATCAATTTGATAACCTATAATGTGAGGGGGCTCAACTCGCCTATAAAATGCGCGAATGTGATGAGCGAGCTGAGAGCCAATAAAGCTGAGGTGGTCTTCCTCCAGGAGACTCACCTATACCTGGGGAAAAATCAGAGGATTCTATCAAGGGACTACCCGTTGTGGTTCTATAGCGATTCCCCGATAAGGGGTGCGAAAGGGGTAGCGATCGGCTTTGCTAGGGAAACCCGCTTCCAGATTGAGGAGAGATTGTCAGACCCTGAAGGCCGATTACTAATTTTGAGGGGAAAACTTAATGGCGAGTTATATACATTAGCTAATATTTATTGCCCAAATAACAACCCAAGTAAATATCTAATCGGAGCTTTACTGAAGCTAGAGGGTTTCGGGAGAGGGAGGACGGTTCTAGCAGGTGATTTGAACTTATGCCTTGAACCGGGCAGGGATAGTGCGTCACGTGCACGGGGGACTGGAGGGGTTTGGTTGAACAAGCTCAAAAAAAAACTTCATCAGCTTCAACTAGTTGATGTTTGGAGGATGCAACATCAAACAATATTGGATTATACATACTATTCCCCCGTGCACGCGACGTACTCAAGACTTGACTATTTTCTCACGGACCACAGATATTTAGAGGAGGTCGAAAGTACAAATATTGGCTCCATAACTTTTTCGGACCACGCCCCGGTGATATTACGGATTAAGCAAAACAAGCAATCTCCCCCGTTTCATAATTGGAGACTAAATGAAGATCTCCTCCATGATAAGGAAATAGACAAATTAATAAATGATGAACTGGAATTCTATTTTAGAATCAATTCCTCCGAAGAAGTATCAGAAGCAATGGTATGGGAGGCCCACAAGGCATATATTAGGGGGATAATAATAAAGGCGGGGGTGGAGAAAGAAAGAAGGCAGAAAAAAATCTTGAGCACTCTCCAGGAAGAAGTCAAAAAACTAGAAAGGCAGCATAAAGATGCAGGGGATGGAGGGACCTTGGGAAAACTACATGGGGCCAGAGAGGCCTTGAGAAAAAAAAAAAAAAAAAAAAAAAAAAAAAAAAAAAAAGAAAAAAAAAAAAAAAAGAACGTCCCAAATGATGGATAACGTGTCCCGGATAAGGTAGCTAGCAGTTGATTTCCCAATCAAGAACTGAAAATGCAGACTAGAAATGGAGTGTCCAGTTTCCAGGTATCTGAAATGATAACAAAAATATGTTTTCATTGTTTTGCAGTAAAAGCTTTGCAAACAAGATGGAGTAGCGCCAAGGATAGCTTTAACAGTCATTTAAAAAAGGAACGGAGTATGAGAAGTGGTTCGGCTGCAAAGTCCTTCACACCATACTCGTATGCCAAAGACCTTGAATTTTTGAGACCCATTCTGGAGATGCGCAGGAAATTTTTATAAAAAGCGTATTATGAATCTGTGTTTCTGTCCAATTATTACCCGCCCCCCCCCCAAAAACAATGGTCTGAGATTGTTTTGCAATTTGCAGCACAGACACCTGCTGGGATGATGAACCTGCTGAAGAAGATTCATCAGCGCCAACACAGGAGCCTCCAAACATAGGATCTCCAAATCAGCAAATGGCTGAGATAACTGGAGAAGAGGAACAGGAGGGGGGCTTCTGCACCAGTGCCCAATTGATGCACAAATAAGAGGGGGGTGCCACCAAATGGGCAAATGAAAAAGAGTCTGAGAAAATGTACCCTTTATTAAAGGATCTGTCTGATCGTTTTACTGGGCAATTTTCTCTCTCCCAACAATTTGCGAATACCCTTGTGCCCTTTTTTGCCTAGATGCCGATGCCCTGAAAATGGAGATGAAAAGTGATGCAATGCATCAAATCATATCTCCCCAGTCCCCAAAAAACAGTCTCAGACAGACAAAAATCTTCCACTGCAGCCAACGCTGACAGACACTTATGCTTCTTTCCTAAACCCTCCATTATTTTACCAGATGCCTATGCAACAAACTTACAGACCAGGAAATCAATACCCATCTAGACCACCACTTAGCTTGATCACCAACAACCTCCTCTACCATCTGCACTTGGGCCACCAGGATCCTGTTTTGGAGCACCAGATGTGGGCAATAGGGGGCCACCTTACCATTTCACAAAAGCTACAAGTATTGCTCAGGACCAGTACTAAGGAGAAAGTGCTCCTTCTTTGTCCTCCCAGCAACCTGAAGCATCCCAAGACCCATTTACTTACCATACTTTATAATTAAAAATCCTAGTTCTGTATTTTATTTTATTTTTAATAATTAAAATACATATGGTGGAAACCTTAAAAAAATATTTTTTTATATTGAAATAGGGATGAGCCTACTACTTAGTTACTTATTTTGTGATCTGAACAATTTTGTTTTTGAAAGAATGAAGCAGTTTTACACATTATATGTTTGTGGCAAAATTCTAAATAAAGCTCAAAAATAAATTTATTTTGTGAAATACACACTTACTGTGCCTGTTCATTTGATTTAAGCTTTGTGGGTTAAAGTATAAACAAAAAAGTAAAAAATTACCTCAATGTAATAATTAGCCTTTCAAGGATGTGTTCTGAAGTTGCAGCTTGCTGCTGAGTAAACCAAGCGAAGCATCAAAACTGTGTGGGCAAAAAAGGGCATTGAGAAAACCACAAGCACAATGTCAACTATACAAGCACCTACATTGAGCCTATTTAGTCAGGAGATTTCACTTTAAAAATTGATTTAGGGTTAGGGTTAAAATTTGGGTTAGGGTTAAGATTAACCCTAACACGACTTTTAACCCTAACCCCACTTTTAACCCTAACCTGACTTTTAACCCTAACCCCACTTTTAACCCTAACCCCACTTTTTTTTTGGTTTAATATCTTTTTATTGAAAAAAGATATACATATTGAGAAAAAGGCTAGTAGAAGAAATTTAACTTAGGATCCATGGAGGTAGGGAATACTAGGCTGTCAGGAGTGTAGGTAATGATCCTTAAGCGAATGTGGGAATGTAAGGGCATGTGGGTCAACATTAATCTGAGGTACAAATGACTTGATAACATATGCGGAGAGACATAATTGCAGATTAAAAGAAAAGAGGGGTATAGAGAGATACAGAGGGTAGAAATTAAGAAGGAAAAAGTTAGAGGAAAGAAGTTTGAGAAGGAGGGAGAGCAGATGGGGTGAGGAGGGGATAGGAGGCTGGCAGACATGGTAACACACATACAGTCAAATTGAGCGGATGTGTAAATAAGCAACTGATGGTTCAAAAAAGGTTGATCTCTAAGGTATAGGTAGCAGTGGAATGGTAAACTAGGTGGTGGGTCTAGTCAAGATATCGAAGTGTCCTGGGAGGTCGAGGAGATAATGTCTTTGTAACAAGATGAGGTGAGGAATGAGGACCAAGGGGCCCAGGTTAGGGTGTGACGGTCAGAGGACCCCCTTGCGATATGTGTGAGCTCCTCCATACTTCCGAAACTTTGTGCATCCAAGATTTTATGGAGGGGATCGTAGGTTGGTTCCAAAGGGTGGGGATTAGTGTGACCTCTGCACAGTGTTCAGCTAAAGCTACAAGTTAGTGTAGTGCGTCCTCTGAACAGTGTTCAACTAAAGCTACAAGTTAGTGTAGTGCACAGTGTTCAGCTAAAGCTACAAGTTAGTGTAGTGCGTCCTCCTCACAGTGTTCAGCTAAGGCTACAAGTTAGTGTAGTGCGTCCTCCTCACAGTGTTCAGCTAAAGCTACAAGTTAGTGTAGTGCGTCCTCCTCACAGTTTTCAGCTAAAACTACAAGTTAGTGTAGTGCGTCCTCTGAACAGTGTTCAGCTAAAGCTACAAGTTAGTGTAGTGCGACCTCTGAACAGTGTTCAGCTAAAGCTACAAGTTAGTGTAGTGCGTCCTCTGAACAGTGTTTAGCTAAAGCTACAAGTTAGTGTAGTGCGTCCTCCTCACAGTGTTCAGCTAAAGCTACAAGTTAGTGTAGTGCGTCCTCTGAACAGTGTTCAGCTAAAGCTACAAGTTAGTTTAGTGTGACCTCTGCACAGTGTTCAGCTAAAGCTACAAGTTAGTGTAGTGCGTCCTCCTTACAGTGTTCAGCTAAAGCTACAAGTTAGTGCAGCGCGTCCTCTGAACAGTGTTCAGCTAAAGCTACAAGTTAGTTTAGTGTGACCACTGCACAGTGTTCAGCTAAAGCTACAAATTAGTGCAGTGCGTCCTCTGAACAGTGTTCAGCTAAAGCTACAAGTTAGTTTAGTGTGACCTCTGCACAGTGTTCAACTAAAGCTACCTGTAGAAGGTTGGTGGTGTTTTCCTGATCCTATCACTACCGCAGGCAGCTAAATTAATTACACGTTAGTGTAGTGCGACCTCTCCACAGTGTTCAGCTAAAGCTACCTATAGAAGGTTGGTGGTGTTTTCCTGATCCTATCACTACCGCAGGCAGCTAAATTAATTACACGTTAGTGTAGTGCGACCTCTGCACAGTTACATAGTTACATAGTAGGTGAGGTTGAAAAAAGACACACGTCCATCAAGTCCAACCTATGTGTGTGATTATGTGTCAGTATTACCTTACATATCCCTGTATGTTGCGGTCATTCAGGTGATTATCTAATTGTTTCTTGAAGCTATCAGTGCTCCCCGCTGAGACCACCGCCTGTGGAAGGGAATTCCACATCCTTACCGCTCTTACAGTAAAGAACCCTCTACGTAGTGTAAGGTTAAACCTCTTTTCTTCTAATTGTAATGAGTGGCCCCGAGTCTTATTAAACTCTCTTCTGCGAAAAAGTTTTATCCCTATTGTGGGGTCACCAGTACAGTATTTGTAAATTGAAATCATATCCCCTCTCAAGCGTCTCTTCTCCAGAGAGAATAAGTTCAACGCTCGCAACCTTTCCTCATAACTAAGATCCTCCAGACCCTTTATTAGCTTTGTTGCCCTTCTTTGTACTCGCTCCATTTCCAGTACATCCTTCCTGAGGACTGGTGCCCGGCAGTGTTCAGCTAAAGCTACCTGTAGAAGGTTGGTGGTGTTTTCCTGATCCTATCACTACCGGAGGCAGCTAAATTATTTACACGTTAGTGTAGTGCGACCTCTGCACAGTGTTCAGCTAAAGCTACCTGTAGAAGGTTGGTGGTGTTCTCATACTACAGGCAGGCAGTTGATTTTACTAGCTGCAGTATCAGTGTGTATATATATATATATATATATATATATATATATATATATATATATATATATATACCAGCTTAGTGCAGCTACAGGTCATTAGTATGTCTGGAAGGCCAAAAAGGAGAGGCAGACAGTCACAAGCCAATAAAAGAGGGCAAGCAGGCTCTGTGTCTAGAGGCAACAGTGCTGGTCATGGAGACGATGCATCCTCATCAGCACGTGGCCGTGGGACATGCTTGGCCTTTTTTTCGGCAGCTGGCCATGTTGAGCCGCAACATGCAGAAGACTTGGTCGAGTGGATGACCAAGCCGTCCTCATCCTCCTCATCCTCTCTCACCCATGCTCAGGGTACTTTGTCTGGCAAAGCAGCTGCCAACGCGGCCTCTTCCCTCAGCTCAATGGCATCAGTGACTCCTTCCCTAGCCCCACCATGTCCTCCTGAGGAGTCCCTAGAACCGTTTGACCACAGTGTTGGGTACACGCTCCAGGAGGATGCCCAGAAGGCTCTGATGCTGATACTGAGCTAGATGAAGGCAGTAACGTGAGCACGGACAGAGGGGGTGCCCAAGAAGGACAGCAATCTGGCAGTCATGCTTCCCCTGCTGCAGCATACTGCCAGGTTTGCTCCAGTAAAGAGGAGGGAGGGGATGATGAGGTCACTGACTCAACATGGGTGCCTGATAGGAGAGAGAAGGAGGAGAGGGAGGAGAAGGCACATCACCAATGAGGCAGGATGCCCTCCAGGGACCAGCCTAAGGGCAGCACACTGACTGCATCACACTGCAAAGCTCCGCATGTTCTGAGGCGCTGCTGTCTCTGCGCGTTATTCTAAAAGTTCTTTGGTGTGGGCCTTTTTTGAGACGAGTGCATCAGATCGCATCGCTGCTATTTGCAACATATGTCTCAAGCGTATCTCGCGTGGCCAAAACATCTCCCTCGAGGTCCCACATGCTTGACCAGACATATGTTGACCTGCAATGCAGTTCGTTGGCAAGCGTATCCCACACCAAAGAACAAAGAGGACCTCTCCTTGCTCCTCATCAGCTGAGATCTCCAACCCCACTATACCTTCAGTCCTCTCTGAGACCTGCACTGAGAGGAATGAAGATGTAGAATTAGGTGTGTCACAGCCAAGTACTTGTGGGCAATCTGCTTTCGGTACCAGGACATCAGATTGTACCAGGCAAATTTCCCTGCCTCAGCTGCTGCACCGCCGAAAGAAGTTCGCCATCCACATGCCCAGCGGTTGAATGCTAGCTTTGCAAAATTGCTAGCACTTCAACTGCTACCTTTTCAGTTGGTAGACTTCCGTGAGTTTGTGGAATGTGCGGTTCCTCAGTGGCAGGTACCCAAACGCCACTTTTTCTCATGGAAGGCGATTCCGGCTCTCTACCGGCATGTGGAAGGCAATGTCTTGGCCTCGCTGGACAGGGCGGTCAGCGAAAAGGTGCATATTACCGCTGACTCATGGACCAGCAGGCATGGACAGGGACGTTACCTAAGTTTCACGGCGCATTGGATCACTCTGCTGGCAGCTGGGAAGAATGCAGGACAAGGTGCAGTAGTGTTGGAGGTTGTTTCGCCACCACGCCTCCAAAATGCCACTACTAATGATTGTGACACACCTCTCTCCTCCACCCCCTCCTCTTCTTCTTCCTCCATGGCCTCTTCCTGTGCTTTGTCCTCGGAACCAGCGGTGCTCCGTAGGTGTTCAAGGGGCTACGCAAGTACGCAGGCCAAAAGATGCCATGCGGTGCTTGAGCTGGTGTGCTTGCGGGACAGGAGCCACACTGGGGCAGAGGTTCTGTCAGCTCTGCAGGGGCAGGTTCAGAGATGGTTGACGCCACGCCAACTTTAGGCAGGAATGG